>NC_140188.1:21770910-21930359 GCF_965226575.1 Pagrus pagrus | reverse complement strand
AAGGTTTAAAAGCTGAATTCATCTGTGCATTTCCATTGTTTGATGTTGAGGGCAGAGGCGTATCTAGAGTGAGCTAAAGGATCACGTGTTTGTTAAAGTTTGTTGTCTTTACTGCTTTTGTTACGTCTTTAGTTTTCTGCATTTTAAAGGTGCTGATAAAAATGTATTTTCCTGCATTGCGTGTGTCCTGCTTTACTTGTTTTAAGCGTTGTAAAAACTTTAACTGTGGAATCTGTGATCACCTGTTTTGTTCTCTCTGTACACAGTATGAAGCCCATAGGTTTCTTTCTCATTTCTCTTTTTTGTTGAGTTTCATAAGAGAAATGATGACTTGGATTTTAATTTGAGATCAACTGTGGAGTATCCTCTCTAAATAAGGTTCCTGAGCAAGTCAGAATATGCTGACCTAACATTTTCTGAAAACTGTGTCACCTGTACTCTACAAGCTGATGAATAGGAGCTGTGGTTTTAGCTTTGCACCTGCACAAAACTCGGAAGTCCGTTTTCAAAGTTTGTGTGTGTGTGTGTGTGTGTGTGTGTGTGTGTGTGTGTGTGTGTGTGTGTGTGTGTGTGTGTGCGTGTGTGTCCCCTCGAGCATCGGTTTAGTCATCGGTCCATGTCGTTCTCACAGGAAGCCGACATGACAGGACAATAACTGTTCCTCAGGCTTGATTGGTCATGGCAGGGATCTGCCAATCTACCTCACAGCACTGGAACAGACAGGAAGGACAGACTCTACTGTGTGGCTGTAATCATGAGTGGAACTATGCCTTTCCCGCTCCCAAGCCAAGCAACTTTCAACTCATTGTTTCGGTTTTACGGCCAGCAACTTTAAGATTTCCGTTAGCTGTCACTGCAATGCTGCAATCCATTGCAAGTTGAAGTCAACGTTTCCTTGTCGGTATTAACGACTTCCAATCTGAATGCTTGCATTTGCTTGGGAAAACATAGGCGCCCACACAACAACTACAGCAGCTGATTTAACAAGATTAGGGCACTTAAGAAAAGACAGGAGGAGTAGGCTCTGACTCGCAAAGACTTGTATCAAGCATAAATCAACTGAATAGGAGAGAAAATGGCAACTACGAAGTTGTTGTTACTGCACGATTCACCTCACAAACGCAACAATAAGTCCAGGCAGTTTTTCATGTCATCTGTGTTTATGTCAGAGAGGCGGGGTTTGGTGGATCTGGGAATTCTGACTTGGATGACGTTCCATTGCACGTTTCTGTGACGGACTTCCAAATACAATGGAACGCAGCATAAAAAACAAATATATGATACCAAACGACAGACAGACAGTGTTAGCAACTAGCTGGTGAACATAGTGGAGCTTTTAGCAGCTAAAGATACAGATATTTCCTTCAAGTGTTGCTGGAGACCAAAACAGAATGTATGTATGCTGAATATTAGGGTTGGACTTGAGTTGGCAGGTGACTCCAAATGAATGTTACTGTTGCTCCGTATCTCCAAAATATGATATATATGTATATATAGCAACATAGTGTATGAGAGTAACTTAAATGGCAACATCAACAATAATAATTCTTTAATTCATTCAGGGGATCCTCAGCTGGACCGGGTAAACACTACTGTCAGCATGTGCTTGATTTTTTTTCTTCTAATGAGGTTGTCAAGGCAGGTGTGGGTTTCTAGAAGTACAGAATAATTACTGCATATATCTAGGGATGCATGTATATACTGAAAAAAACAAAAAAGTCTCATTTTTAGCAGACTGCGGTGGTAATGACAAAGCAAATGAGGCCATTAGCAAGCTAATAACATGCATCCAGTATATATAGCGCACACACACACACACACACACACACTCTTCATCTCCATCCTGCAGTATAGAAGCTGTAATTTTGTTTGTCATTATTTTTTTCCACTGCTGCATTCGCTGTTTCAATTAACATTCCCCATTTTGTCTGATCGATGCCTTGAGGTTTTTCTGTAGTGCCTCCATCATTCTGTTCTTGGGTGTTTGTTCTCCTCCCCGCTGACGTTGACAATGGACAGTAACATTAAGGAGCAGATAACCTGCTCATTCTACTCTGAAGCTTCACTCCACACACGATGGGAGGCTGACCGTGTCAGTGCTGGAGGTCCAGGAGAGTGAAATTCAATTTCTGTCAGGAAAGAATCAGACGCACTGTCAAGCTGTCATGTGTTTATCTGAGTCAAAGCCACTCCAGCCTCTTGTAAAACTGAAAGGCCTGCTTGTTATTCACTTGACTGTCGGCCTCCTTGACATCATGCTGCATACACAATATTTCATCTACAGATAGGAAAGTCCGACTAAATACGACTAAAAAGTTTTAATCCAAGGTAGAGGTTGTAATGGGTTTGATTAATAGCTAATTCTCAGTTTTTCAGCACTGGTCTTCTGTTTGAATGATCTTATTTGGTTAAATAATGTACATTTACAAGAGATGTGATTCCTTTCTCTCTGTTATTGCAGGAACCTTGGGAAATCAGGACTCAGAGTATCTTGCTTAGGACTGGGTGAGTAGACTCTCTGGTTCACATCCCATAATGCACTCCTTCAGCAGGCCTTACTTAGGAAGCAACAACACCAATTACATGGACTAAATAAATAATATGACAACAAAAAGGTCTTTAGAAGAAGTGACTGAGAAGCTTTTCATTGAATCATTTAGACATTTAATCGAGTCACTTGGTAAAACATGGTCAAAGTATTAAATTCAGAACTGGGCTGGGAATTAAACTGTTCAAATGAGCCTGTTTTCTTATTAAAACAACAAATCTGCTGTGGTTTATATAATTCCCCTACATCCTGGTTCAAATGTCTTCACACAAAACGCGCGTACACAAACAAGCATAAAAGCTCACTTTTTGATTAAATGACTGACTGTAGCCCAATCAGGAATTAGTCGTCCAGCAGAGGTGTTTGTAGTATAGTGTGTGTTCGTGCGTGTGTGTGTGTGTTGCCATATCAATGTGGGTTGTTGGTAAAAATTCACTTTTCATATGAGAGAGTCAAAGCCACCCCCAACTCAGCTTCAATATTTAGCCTAAGAGTTGGAAGAAGACAGCACACACACACACACACACACACACACACACACACACACACACACACACACACAGACACAGACACACATAGCATACCTATTTCTGTCACCATGGAGAGCTCTCAAACAACAACAGAGGATTGTGTGTGTGTGTGTGTGTGTGTGTGTGTGTGTGTGTGTGTGTGTGTGTGTGTGTGTGTGTGTGTGTGTGTGTGTGTGTTTGTTTACTGGTTCTTGCTCTTTTGTTCTCGTCCACAAAAAATATTAGCCCAACGTTCTCATTCTCCTGGGTAGGACACACAAACAGAGACAGACAGTTGGATAAACTGTAGGTTCACGTCCTGCAGACAAGCTGCCCAGACACACCAAACTAACATCAAATAACGACTGGCCATGAAAGCCGCCTGTTCCTCAACTCGCCTGTGTCTCGGCCAAAAAGCTGCACTTGAACACACCGCAAGGCTAAAAGCCAACTAGCTTGTATGTTCTCTGTTTGTGTGCGAGAAGACAACTGTCCATGCCACCAGGTGCCGGTAATCTGTAATCCTCGTTCAAAAAGGGAAACCAGAAGACTCTGGACTGCGGGTACACAGACCCGTTGCTATGATGAAGCAGCTTTTGCCTTTCATTTACACATTACTCTCACTAATATAGCCCCCACTAAATGAGAATATCTGATAAAAAGTTGCAAATGGCAGTGGGAATGGGTTGAATCATGGACACGACATTGACTCAAGGGGCTCTCACTTCCTTTTTGTGTTTCTCTTCTCTTGCACTGATTAATCTGAACAGCCAATTTTTGTCACGACACAGATTCTACCTGCTCAGTCGGCTGAAAAGCCACTGACAAGGGCCGACTAGTGCCAAAGGTGCAGGGCACACTGCAGAAACGTGTGCCACAGACGCTCGCGACGGCAAAAACATTATTGTAACAATTGTATCTAGGCCTGCTAGATTATAATGATTGACGTAGTTCCACCATGTATAGGGAAACTGTAATTGTAATTAAATCATGAACATTGCTGTAAAGTTATTGGAAAAGTAGACTATCACAATTCTTTTTAGTTGGACTGTTTCTTCAAAAAGCCCAAACTGAAGATATAAACCCAAGGTTTGCTTTGTGCAGGAAAAGAAAAGAAAATGTGGTGAAAGAAATATCTGAGAAGGATCATTGATAGATGGAACTTTACACAACAGTGATGATTTACTGATTCATTTAGTTTTGTAATAATGTGGGAACATTATATATATTTTATTTTATTTCTATCAATATTCTACCATATTTCACATGTGCTTTGCTGAACATGCCTTCAAAAATGGTCAATTATTCAGGATCTTGAGCCTTAATGTATTGAAGTTTTAGGTTCCCAGTTTGACTAAAGACCGCATGAGATATGTATACGAGATATGTTCTTAATTTATACATGATTTCAAAGTGTAGTTTTAACTTTTAGAGAAAATATAAATCTTCATGAACTCCTGTTCGCTGTGACTGAAATATTTATTAGTTTTTCCTATCCAATTTCTGGTGGAAAACCCACTGCATCTGCCCGCGCTGTTTCAATTAAAGTAGCTGCACTCTAATATCATTTATAAATAAATCAAATATCTTCTCAAGTGTCCTCTCCACATCTCTAGAAACCTCCTTGGTTTTTAGATAAGGAAGTCAGAATTTGTGTTAAATCAAAACATTGCCCAACATGAACAGAATCAAATACAAAAACTTGACTCTGATGATAAATATTGAGGAAGTTCTGTTCACAAGAGATAGAGAGTTAGTAGCAGACCTGCAGGATCCTCTGGATTAGATAAAAAGCCATCGTCACCCTGCTCAGAGGAGGCCCTCAAGGGCTCAGATCAGCCACCATCCTGAAAATCGGATCAAAACTAGTTCTAGTTCTCATGGGATGTGAGCTTTAGCCAGCTTAGAGAGGCTGACCTTCACCAGGACATTTTGTACAGTCTTGTCCTCAAACAGTCTCTGCTTCAGTCACAGCTTTTTGGTCAGCAGTGGTAGCAGAGACTTGGGAGAAATCATATCCTGTCCAGGGAGATGTTTTTTGTACCTGCTGTGGCTTTAGTTTTGCATCTCCCCAAAACTGCTACCGATGTCCAAGTCGAGTCTAAGGCATACTTTAGCTGACTGAGCTTCCTCATATTTACAGAGGTGCTCTTGCTGATCTCATATGGATGCATCCTTCTTGCATGGATTTTAACTTGGCCTAGCCTGACTGAGTTTTCTCCAATGTAGTTTAAAGCAGCTCCAGCTCTATGACCATATTTTGCATGAGACACCTCCTGTTTTTAGTGTTAGTGTTGTCATTCTCAGGCATGACCTGAACAGCATTTCAAAGTCCCGCTCCACTCCAAAATCTGTTTTGTTCACTTGGATGTTTGAGCTTCATTGGAGAATGATGTCTGAGTTTTTTTCATAGTCATATGTTATATCGGTTGACCAATATCATCGGCCAGTTCTGGTCTATCACCAATATATTGTTATCGCCGTATATTTTGTTCAACATGTGCCAGTGAACTGATGTAATTTTAGACAATCAAGTTCATTGTTTTACTGTTAAATATCCTGCCTCCATTACGTACGTACCTTTGTCACAAGTATTTGATAAACACATTTGAGGGATTATTACAAATAATTTGGGTTTTATCTAAATTAGTTTTGAATGCACCAGTGTGATGATAAACGTTGCAGCTTCCAGTAAACACTTGTTTAGATGGGACTTTCAGTGTCAGTGTCTAGCAGTTACACTTTTGAAATAAAAAATATGTATATATTCGTAGATTCTGGACTTTTCATGAGGTAGAGGTGAGGTTTTTTTTTTTTTTTCATTTTATTAGCATTTATTTTTTTGTATAAATTACATTAGTATTCAAATCAGAGCACTTTCATTTGTCTTTAATATGTGGAAGAGATTTTTAATGTTAGATTCTGATTTAAAAACACAGCAACGTTTCTGCAAAGGGCACATCAGATGATTTGTTACAAATTACATTTAACACTCCAGCATTTTAAACATAATTTGAGTAATTTTCTCATTTCATACATGCAGATAAATACAGAAAGAGAGCACAGCTTCATGATGCACAGCAGCAGTGACCGCAAAATAGTTCTTTCCCCTTTTTTCATGATTTTACTTGTATTTCAGTTTTACATTGCTTTATCCAACACTTGTCCTGGAGCAGATGATCTTTCTCTGCCAAGAATCGTTCAATCTAAAAGGTACTCAGCTGAATACAGCTGTGCAGCACCAGAAAGTTGAACCAAAAGGGTCTTCCCTTTTGTTTTGGTAGATTAGATCCAAAAAGGCGTTTTGGTGCCATGTATAACTTCAGTTTTTCACGGTGTAATGTCTGGCTCCCAGGTTGTCTCTGAGCGCCACTGCCCCAGGTGGTGCACAGTAGACTGAGAGGTCTGACTCAAACTGGCTGAGCTGCGCGGTGCGGAAAAGGTCAGCATAATGCCAGCTGCCTGCCACATGCTGCGCCCAGGGCAGACATGATGCTGGCAGGGGAGAGAAGGAAGAGAGAGGGCAAAGAGCAGGATGCTAAACGGTGTTTCACTGTTTAACTTCAAAGAAAAGTGCCAAGATAGAGGAAAGGTGTTGTGTTTGAGGACGAGAACTGTAATGTTAGAGCAAATTCAGCAGGACACACGCACACACAAACTCATAATTCTGAATGACAGCGTAGTAAACACAAAAATTAATAAGACACACACTCAATCATGTTCAATCATGACTCAGTCATTTGTATCCATTTGTCGCTGGTTGTGGGAAGCACAGCCAGGAGATGTAACCGTCGCAGGAGTCTCACTTTTTAAAGAGCCAATCTGGAGCGGCACGATGGCGCCCCGAGAGAAACGCCGTCTCACCAGCACCGGATTCATTTACATAATGGTTTAATCGGCTGAAGACCTCCTTTTCACAGAAATTCAACATTTCTCACTGTTCAGAATTCCCACAGCCTTTCCAATACGAGGGGAGCTGACGTCTGGTTTCCACATCAAAACATTGCATTAAAGAGATACCTTAGTTTGAGTAGTTGTTTATTCAGAATTTCTAAAAATGTCCTTTTGAGTGGTATTATGTTTGCTCACTGGATTACGACTGCACTGAGCACTCAAGACCCGGGGCTGCTTTTAAAACTTTGAAACTGGCAAACTTGGCCAGAGCCCAGAATGTGTTTTAGATGAAATGTCGAAAAGTTATGTAACTATAAAGTAGCAGATTGACCTTGACATGGAGCGACTGGCTGACTCTGAGCTATGAAGAACATGGGTAATGATTGCAACAGCATTTAGGATGAAGATCACTGCTGAAGTGCACATGAGCAAGGCAGGGATGGTGAGTGTTTGACCTTGAATTAAATCCATGTATGCAAGGCAAGTTTAATCTTACGTCATGGTTTTTGTGCACTAAAGAGCCGTTCATTTCTGATTTCTGTTACTACTTATTATATGTAACTCAGTCAGTAGATACAGTTTTTAAGTCAGTCATCAGCTGACTAACCTTTTATATTTGAAGAAATGATCATATCCATACTTATTGCAGTCTCTGTCTATTAACATTTTGCTCTCGATTTAAAATTTTAATTGTGATTGAGCGCAGGATCTTTGTTTCTCTCCAGTCTGTTAAATTGTTCAGCATGCTGGATCATTTTCTAGTTGGCAGAATTTATTCTTCGCTTCATATTTATAACTCATATACACACGTTAAATATGTGTAGCTGAGGAGTTAATAGCTGTATTAATTCCTGACTCACTGCGTGGAGTTTAAAGAAACATTTTCTTACAAATGCTGACTCTTTGTGCTGGGTTCATTTGCTGCTTGCTAATGTCGGGGAGAATCTGAACAGTCAGATGAATTAGTATTCCACACATACTGTTATTATCCCGGGGCCAGGATGGACGGATGGAGGGAGGGAGGGGTGATGAGATGTGAACAGGAAAAATGAAGAGGAAAGATGTGACTCCTGCCTTGACGGTTTTGCCTTTATCCTGACAGTCTCCATCTCTCACACTATCTGTCTTTCTCTATGAACTCTCTCACCCTTGCTAAGTTTTCCTCCTTCCTCTGTGTTTTCTTTCTTTCTTTCTTTCTTTCTTTCTTTCTTTCTTTCTTTCTTTCTTCCTTTCTTCACTGTTCTGTTTGCCTTTCTCTGTCCCTGGTGTTTTGCTCCCAGGGCCCAGCTGTTGGTACAAGCAGCTTATTTGGTTAAAAGAGGTTTCATGAAGGTTAGCCCTGTGCTCGGGCAAGATAAAGATGGCTTTCAAACACACACACACACACACACACACACACACACACACACACACAGACAGACAGTCTGTCGTACAGGTCCAACAAAACCCACATAAAAACGTTGGCAGACATTTGCAGATTATTGTTTTTACATCATACCTAAAGCAACATTATTACAGACCTGGGATTTGTATTTACGACAGTAGTGTTGCGCTAGGAAACGGTGGGGGGCGCCAAATCACACAAAATGCCAAGTTCTACATAATGTTGCTTTAAGCAAATACAAAGGCCTGCTTCTTCACACCTCAACATTTTTTACATTTTTAATTTTATGGTTTAATTTTTATTTCTTATAATATCTCTGTGACATTTCTATTCTAGAAGGAGCAACTGTAACATAACCCAGTTTCCCATCGGGGAATTATAACGTGTTACTGATTCTGAGTCAGTACTGCTTTCTCTCTTTCCTTGCGGCAGGACTGGCATGCGTGCTCTGAAATTGACTGTATTCTTGTTAAAATTCAATCTCCTGTATATTGGTCTAATAGCCAAATTCTGATTGTCATTTCATTATCAGTTATTTCCATTCCACAAACAATAAAAAAAAGCCATTTTCACATTTAAGCAAAACTCAATTTAATATCAGTTCAATATCCATGCATGTGAAAATGTCACCTACTGTGTGACAAGCTTCTCTGTCTTCAAGGTAAAAACCTCTCACCAGTTAATTGAAACTGAATAGATTTATAAAAAAAACTGATTATCCCTGCAGAGGGGCATGGAGAGTGGATTAATTGATAAGTGAAGTGATTGGTGAAGTCACCGATGGCAGCACAGGCAGCCTGCTGCTGCAGATAATTCACTATCTCCTCATTCCCTGAAAACAGACTGACTGCAGGGCGATCTGCGGTGGCTTCACTGTGCTGTCAACACACACACTGGTTCCAACGATGCTAATTGGTTGGGAAAAATGGAATAAACAGTGTTTGAGTGTTTGTGTGTTTGCATGTGCAAACCCATTTTAATTGGTGGAAAACAAAACAATGCATGCAGAGGTTTGTGATCAGCGTTATCAGAACCATCAGCACTAATGTGTGAAGACATTTCCTCACACCACACACATGCCAAACACCATCCAGGTCCATTTTGTCCTGACTTCATGCTGCACTGATGCAATGCTGTTGATTGATGAGTTTTTAAAGTGGTTCTATCAGAAAATCCTGCAGTCCTGCAGTGTAGAGAAGACAACGGCAGGATGGACCTTTGCATGTTGTCAGTAAGTGGACCAACATGTAGTACAGCCTGTTTGGATGTGTTAGAAATGACAAGCTAACGCGCTGCCTACTACATACTCACTCAGTATATACTGCGTACTGCCTACGAAAGGAAAATGATTACGTTAGTAAAGAATGTTCTTACTAGCAGACTGTTCACACATACTCAAGCAATACGTCTTCTATGCATCAGACCACTGTATTGATAACAACATTACCGTCTTCACTATACATTCATGGAACATATTTTTGATTTGCCATCAATTTTCATAAAACTGTCCACGTTTGAAATCTACACAGTTAAAACTATTCAATCAGACAGTCTGCTGTAAGCTGAGGGCGTATACTATAAATGTCAGAATGTCTTGAATACACATAATTCACTTACAATGCAGTTGAAACGCACTACATTAGTCTGTGTGTTAGTATGTGATCGAACACTGCTTTTATCTCTACTTCTTCAGCACCCGCTTTCCTCACATCTGTTTTCTACTTTGTTCCTCATCCTTTAAAATCTTCAGCTGTGTGGTTCAGCAGCCTAATGTCATTACATATCCTCGCTGCACTAAGGGGATCAGACAACCTTCACCATGTGTCCCTGTCTCTCTGCTTCAGCCTCCTTTCACTGTCCACTCCTTTTAACCCTCAATAAAGAAAAGATCCAAGTTGTTTGTAAAGCCTTGACTTTCCTCTCCTCTGTAGCTGAAGTAGAAATCTAGAAGGATCAACCTTGCCTAAGATTTCGAGTTATGCTCGGTTATTTTACCAGTCCAGCTCTAGTGGTTGATCATTTTACGAGTTGTACAACATGCACACAGTATGAACAACTGTAATGCAATTAAATGCAAAAGCCGTGCAACATTTGCCAAATCAATTATGAATTTCAGTTTCTGTTAACACTGTGAAAAATCAAACTTTGAGATCATCTGTGATGCTCTGTTCATTCGCACTCTAACTGCTATTTTGTCAACCTTGCAGAAAAAAACCACAGAAACCTTCTTTTTGTGCTGTGTCGATTTTTAAGTGTTTATATTGTTTTGTCCGCCCCCTGTATGCGGCAGCTGAAAAGAGCAGACAGAAACAGATATAGATATAACAGCACAGACGAAGGCGACTGAAGTCGAATTGTTTAGAAGAAATCAATAGAGCTTGAAGAGGCAGTACAGGAGACGAGGGCATGAAACAGAAGTGAAAATAGGTGCAAAGGGAAAGAAAGAGTTTTTCTTCGTGTTTGTGTGTGTGTGTATATATGCAGTAAGGTGCCATACAGGATCTTTGACATTTAACTCTAACACTGGCAATACCAGTGGGCTCAGATCCTTTCAAAGCAAAAAAGAGCCCTTTTACAAAACTTTATGGCACTTTTCTTCTCCCAAAAAGAGATTTAAATGGATTCCTGGTCAAAAAAACAATTCTAAATACTTTTATTGAAGGATAATGAGGCGTTCTGGTGGTCTATTGTGTAGGACACTTACACTTCTACATGACCAAAACATCCCAGGTTCAATTTCAAAGGTTTCCTCACGATGGAGTCCATTAATAACTGCGGTTTAGATCCTTAAATAGTGCTAAATGTGTCTGTTGGAAGATGATGACGGTGTAGTTTTCCATATTTAACCCAAGTCAAATTATAATTTGGCTTTTTGTGTCTCGTCTGGATAAACCTACTGTAAACTTCTCAGGCATGACAAGCCTGCAGACTTACTGGAGACTTACTTTATTGGAGCTGGAAATTAATCCAACAGAAAAATTATGACTCAGCCTTTCTATCTGTAGGCAGATGAGCCGAAAAATGCTGAAAAGGAGAGTTAGGAGGTCTGTTAAACTGAGACACCAGAGAAAAATATTTCATTTAAATGTGTGCCATCTATCAGGCTGCCAGGCACAGAACTGGATTCAAGAGTGAAGAATCAGGTTCACACAAAGCTGAAAACATAAATGACAACTCTTGCCAAATTTACTACTTGGTAACTCATTAATTTTTCACATCCCTTATTTGCCCCATTTTCTTTCCCTTGTACTCCTTCTGTCCTGTTTTTATGCCTTGTACTGTTGGGCTCATGTCAGTTTGTCTCTTCTCTTTAAACCACCCAATTGAAGTGCTTGACGTGTGAATACAGGGCAGAAATATCACCCTAAATGGCAAAATATGAAATCAAAAAGCACTGCAAGGTTATCACATTTACTCTTGTTTTACAGCATCATCAAATGCCACTGCCAGCACTTTCCACCAGCAGTGGAATAGCTGTTAGCACTCGCAGGGACTTAATTTCCATCAAACAGAAGAAACCTCAGTTGAGCCTATAAGAGCGGTGGCCTTGACATTAGAGCTCCGCTGGGTGTTCGTCTCATGCTGTCAGCCTCCAGCTCAGGAACAAAGCTCAGAGCTGCAAGTGCACGTTGTTAGCTGTGATTACAATTCCACCGCGCTAGAGACGGCTAAGAGGGCCGATTACACACATACACACACAGATGTACACACTCAAGCCTCGATCAGTTTGCAGGTATATTAGATTTGTTTCTCAAATAAGATCTGTACGACAGACATTTGCAAGCGATCAGATCGGATTTTTGTGTCCAGACATCACCAGCCTATCAGCACGGGTTGGAGTGGTAATGAAGTAGGTGTCAGTAACAGAGTAGGTGTCAGTAACTACGTACGCTGATGATGTGGTTTTCCAACACAGAAGAACAGGAAATGGCGATCCATCATCTCACCCTCCAAACAATCACACTGTCATGTCGCAGAGCAGACAATTTATTTCAGCGGGAGATGGTCCACGGACTGTTGTTCCCTGTGTTGTCTTTCATGTCACTCTTGTAGCTGCTCTGATGCAAATCTGTGACTCTGGATTTGATGTCATTGTCCTGTTGTGTTGGGAGTGACACAAAGGACAGTTTGAAATCCCATATGATTTCTCTTGCCCAAAAAAAATCTTGCCCAAATGCCATTGCAGGTGGTATTTCCCCATGGCAATCCAAATTTCAAAGATCCCAATCCAATCGAGCATCTGTGCGATGTGCTGAATCAAGTCCGATCTATAGCGTCCCCACCACGCAACCCACAGGACATAAAGAATCTGCCACTAACGCTTGGTGTCAGACACCAAAGGACACCCCTAGAGGTCCTGTGTCCATGCCTTCATGAATTGGACTTGCTCCAGGACATCCCGAGGGTGCTCGATCAGATTGGGATCTGTGGAATATGGAGGCCAGGGGGGCGCCTTGAACTGCTTGTCACGTTCCTTGGGTCATTCCTGAGAGGTTTTTGCTGCGTTGTGAGTTGTCCTGCTGGGCGTGCCACTGCCATTGGGGAGTGCTATTGCTTGCCTTCAGGGGGTATACTTGTGCAACCCACCCAAACATCATTGAAGACTGTGTCAGTTCCACATGAAGGACAGGACCCAAGATTTTCCCAGCAGAACATTTGAATGCAATGAGATGAGTATTGTCTTTCAATTTACCTGTCAGTGGTTTTAAAAGGCTGATCGGTGTACACAGGCGAGCTTTGCATACATGTGTGGATAGGAAATAACATACAAACATCTTGCATATTTAATAAGAGCAACCTGTACTCACTGTAGCCCCCCTGACAACGCTGAAAAAATTCGATTGCGATTCTGCTGATGAGGCATGTTGAAGTGCAGCTTTGTTAAGTGAAGATCATCATTATGCACCAACAGATCCAGTTCATCCTCAGGGTGTCATCTGTAAGTTAAACCTCAGTGGAGTTGATGGTATTGCAATGTATGGAGTAATGAGCTTCATCGTTCATCCCGTCTGTTGAAATGAGCAGATGGTTAAGGGCTGTTTCATTATCTCCTGTCTCTGAGGTGCATCGGTTGTTTTCTGACAGTCGAGCGGTGGAGGTCGACAGAGTCAGAGGAGGAACAGACTGTTCATTCAGCACTGGGGCACAGGTTGAGTGAGAGACGGACAGAGAGAAGGATTCAACACAGAGATGAAACAGAGCAGAGTGAGCGGCCATTTGGCCTGGAAGGATTTAATAAATAAAAGACGAGTAACCGATATTTGGAACCAGTATACATTTAAAAATAAAAACTTACTGTCAAACTATACTGTAGTAGTTACAGTACATCAAACTAATAGTTACATCTTTGTTAAGAAAGAATTAAATATTTTATAAATTAGTTATTAAGCAACTGTACTTAATAACACTTGCTGTTGCTCTTTGTAAGCGGCGTGCATAAAATCACATTCTTTGGACTGTCACAGAAAATACGACCTGTCCAGTCCAGCAGCACTAAACAACAAAACAAATCGTTCACAGGTTCGTAAAGGCAACACGGAGAGACAAATTCTTCACATCAGACTACAATCTGCTCACATATGGCCAATTAAAAGTGATAAATACATGTGAAGCTCCTTTGACGAAACATTTACCATTTATTTATTAGGGTTATTGTAAAGTGTTACAGAAAAACTTAGATAACAATTTATTTTGTTTTCACGTACAGTTCACTCGGAATCATTCAGTTTGACGACAGACATTTCTAGAACAATGAAAAGATATGTTTATATATATTGACTTCATAATACTATTACAATAATACTGACCTAAAAAAGGAAAAGAGTTTTTATAAGACAGTTAACGTTTGCTTGATGCTAACATGTTGAAATGCTGAAACTGCTGATGTTGCAATGTAAGTGGCAGTCGAAGTACAAAAATTCAAAGAAACTGAATCAGCAGTTTGAGTGAGTTGAAGTATTAATTTCTCATTTTTTCTTTCTTTTTTTAGCCTACTATATTGATATTAGTATCTGCCTTTAATTCCAGTATCTGTCGGACTATAATGCAACTCTCATACTGTACTGTAGGTACATGAGCGACTCATAACATCACTTTTCTTGGAATTTCCCTTTACCTCCGATGACAAATGAAAAATGTGGTGACAATGTCCTTGGTCCTCTCCTGCCAAATTTCAAACGCATTGCCACACAGACCGACTCATATCTTGTCAGGCAGCCCAGATTTTCTTGCAACTCCCAGAACACACATAAGCACTAGACATTTTTGTGATGTAAAAAGGTGTTCCTCGCTCTGTCTGTCTGGCACAGCGGGACAGTTTCAGAGAAAAAAAAACGTTTTGACATAATCTGAATGGGAAACATTTTCTGCCACAACAAAGCTACATGCATAATTCAGTGAGGGAATGCACCGAGGATGTCGTGTCTCCTCTGGTTGGCATGGCTTAGCCGTTTTGTCTTGCTTATCAGCATTGTTTGCATGGCACTCAGAGGCATGTGGTACACACACACACACACACACACACACACACACACACACACACACACACAAACACACAGACATAATCACGCAAGGACAGCGGACACAAGGTCGTCCACATAAGCACCAGTAAAGACTGACAGTGCTCACACTGGTGAGGTGATCCTTCAGTACTAAGCTGATATTTTCCTCTTGGGAACTTGACAGCCTTCCTCGAGTAGTGTCACAGCTCAGGTATTAGTAGTGTTTACTTGAGGATGTCAAACACGAACACACACTCGAACACACTGACATAAAGAGCTGAAGTGTTTTCTAATGATGAAATGTCTCTCTCTTCCCTCCAGGTACATGGGTGACATTTGGGGGACAGATAACAGACGAGGTATGAAACACTTTGATTTATCTTGCATATAGATTCAACTAAATGGACTCTGTGTTTTGTTGTACGGTTTACAATCATGTAATGTGTTCTGTGTGTTCTTTAGACATTTGTAGATTATCACATCTACATTACATCCTTGGAGTGTAATGTTAAAGCTGAGTTTTTGAAGTGACGTAACGCCATACTTAAGTGATATGTGTATCATATCAATATCATTAAGTTATTACGAACTTAACATAATTCAAGTTAACAACCGGCCACTAAAGCGTATAGTCTCAAAAGGTCGACTTTCATCTTGAAATGTCAAGTTTATTCTCGACATTTCGACTTAATTCACAAAATTGTATTTCAACTTTATTCTCGACATTTTTTACTTTTTCCTCTTCTTGAAGTTCATAATGAAAACAAACCCCTCATTTTTTTCTCAACCCCTGGCCTTAATACTCTTCTGTAGTGATGTGTCAAACTGTGTACCGTTCAGGTTCTTTGATTCGGACTGTGCTGTATATGAAACAGTCTTGCCTTACCTGTGGAAGCAGTTGAAATATAAGACCGTGTTTTTCTTGATCTAAACTCACTGATACACGTCAACTCCAACACTTCTGACAGACTCTCCTAAGGGAAATGTCACAGCACTCAAACACTGATGAACAAGTGATACCTTTGAAATGGCACTACAAAAACCCACACCACATTTTGCCAAATCCAAAATGAGTCACCTTTGGAAATGTCCAGCAAAGTGAGCAGCAGTGGGCCGTCAGATTTTCATGCTTCTTTGGGAGTATGTAAACAAGCTGTGAAGTTTGTTTGACTCAACCTGTAGAAATGATCCACCCGTCATTTGAGTCTTTCCATTTCGAGTGGACTTGACTTGACAGAAAATAAACAACTTGAGACTCAACTTGTGGTTGGAAGTTAAAGACCTGTAACTTGACTTGACTTGACTTGCTGTAAGTATTTCACCCGAAGAAATTAAGGAAACCTTTATGAGGGTTTTTGTTTGATTATAGTATTTCAGCGAATCTTAATAAACAAATTCAATTCATCATTATACTTTTTGAACAGGTTGGATAAATCTGTCAATAATATTATTTGACAGGAACTAACACCTTATCCTATCTTCTTTTACCAGATTCTGCAGGTAAGACTGAAGTTTCTTGGATAGGGAAAAAAGTGACTTGACTTGCCTAAGGACTCGACTTGACTTGACACAAACTGTGACTTGATCTGACTTGGGCTGATTGACTTGAGTCACATGTCAGTCCTTTATTTCTATAATGTTACTACTAACAGATTGTTTTTCACTTGCACTATACGCAACCCAAAGATTATTTTTACACTTCAGGTCAATTCTTTTCAATTTTACTTGCACAAGTACAGTGATTGTCTATTAGGTTTGGCCTGCTGCCAAAACTCAGATGACCCACAGTCAATACCCCTGCCTGAATGCATCCCGTGTAGACATACAGATGGAGGACTGACGCTGCTGCTCTGTTATCATGCAGCTCACACTACACCTCCTGTTTAGACACAGTGTTAATATGAAAAACTAAAGCACATTTCTTATGACATGCTTGGAAAACAGAGGCTGTCTTTGGGTTTAAATGACAAAAGATTTTGTGTTTGTTAATTTTCTGTTAAGAGGAGGCACCGACTCTTTTGAAACATCAGAACATTGCATCATGGAAAGGAACAACAAAGTAATTATAAACGCAGCTTTATTTTTTCTCAGTGGTATCACAGTTTACCTTGAGCTCTAATACCTACAAGCTTAATTGGACTGCAGCTTAGTTTTTATTGCCTCCTTGCTATAATGAAAGAGGGTGGATTTAGTTGTTTACATTTTAGTCACAACCTTGACAAAGACTTTGGGTGAGATGATTCAGATCATTTGGACTGACTCACATTTTATGCTACATAATACTGAAAAAGGGCATACTGAGGTTCAACACATTATGTTTACATGTGCGTACTTGAAACCCCTTTACCATGCTCTGATGTTGCTGCTGGGGTCTTGACCGCAGTCGTCACACACACAGATACACACACACATGCACACACTTTAGAGTGACACTTAGGGAGAAGGGAACAGTGCTCACCTCAGGGGACATTAAGCTTATGTAACAGTATTATTTTCCTTACCTTAAGGCTTAGTGCCATCAACTCACATGGTACGCTCAAAGCTTTTACCGTCTTCTGTCCATTATTATGAATGTCCCCAGTTCAATGTCACTGGTATCACTGAGACACTTCGGGCTTTGGATTCGACAGCTGAGATTCAAACGGGCAATGCTGGTTGGCTCACATCAAAACTATTCTAAATATGACATTGTTGACAGAAGATAATGTTTGAGCTCCCAGTAGAGTCACACAATTGGCATTGAAACTAACCAGAGAAGAAGCCAGTGCTGCAGGGCTCTCAGTGGACATACAAACTTAAGCGGTTCCACCACGGCCAACACATGCAACGCTGCTGGGTTAAAATGTCCTCTGCTGTCCTGAGTGCCCCCTGTTCAATGTCATTGTTATCAAAAGCACCCTAAATATACAACATGTCCTCAGCAGAGTTCAGTGTCCCTGCCCTCATTAAGAAATGCACAACAACTCTGGCACACAAACACAGTTACGGCATAACATCTCTGTGAGGGCTGCTCTAATAAGCACAAAGTTGTGCAAACACTGAACACATCTTTTCCCCTAGTTATTTTGTATTTTTTATCAGAAGGCATGTTTGTAAAAAGTGTATTAATTGCAACCAGTGGATTTATGAATATTAAACAGACCCTTAAAATGGAAAGTGTGATATACTACAAAACGTCTGCAGAGAAACTGGAATGAAAAAACAACTTATGAAGGGAAGACTTACACATTTTGGGAAATTATCTTAATCCCATATGCTGAAGGTTAGATGAGAATACCACTCTTGTGTCTCTGTACTAAGTATTGAGCATAATGACTGGAAACAGGGGGAGACAGATAGCCTTACTCTCTTCAAATCTTATTATTTAACACGTCATCTGTACACACACAGAAATGTAAAAAAGATGAGTTGGATGTTAAAGGGGGTTTCATGCTGTAACTTGGCAACCAGTGGCGGGGTGCAGTGACCTTTTAGAGTCTTGATGTCACTGTGATGTTGTCAGACAACCAAGGTCCAGGAAGCTACTAACTTGTTGTTTTTACATTTTTAGTGTGTACAATTAAAGGAGACGTATTATGGTTATTTTCAGGTTCATAATTTTATTTTTTGGAATAGTTTTACATGATTTAATGGTCAGAAACCAGTTTGCTGCAGCACTGAGTCCACTTTCTCTCTAAAACACTCCCGTCTCTTTAAGGCCCCCCGCCCTATTACCTAGTCTGCTCTGATTGGTCAGCTCACACCTGAGCCAGCACCACTCACCCTGTCTTGGGTCGGCTCTGTCCTTTTTTCAGCATCCAGTTAGCTTTGCTTCTACCCTGAATACAAACAACACAGACCACATGCACATGTGTTTGTTGGTGAGCTTTAGAGGTGCCAGTCTGTTGATTTGTAACTGTGGACAGAGTCAGGCTAGCTGTTTCCTTCTACTTCCAATGTTTATGCTAAGCTAAGCTAACCTTCAGGTTCTAGCTTCATGAGTGTGATTGGTACAGTATCCATCTACTCATCTAACTCAAATAAAGTAAATAAAGGCTATTTATATTTATTTCCTCAGACCTTTTCCTTTAACATGCACACCAGCAGATGTGAGAGCTATTAGAATGAATCACCGTCTCACATAATAATAAGCTGTCTGGTCTGCAGTAATAAATGCTAGTGAACTGTGCCTTTTATGAAGCCATTAGTAACAGCTTATAAACCTCTAATAAAGTGCGTCTTATCAAAGTGGTAGCAGGTTGGTTTCACTGCAGTCTTGTCTGGGCAGCAACACATTCCCAGACAGAAAGCTCACAAGAGTGATGGTGGGATGCAAGTTAACATTGCTTATTCATTCCAGAAGGCCAAAAGTGGACCCATAAATCAGAAAGTGAATTTGAAGAAAGCGTCTCTTGTCGATGTTAACTTTGATGTAGGGAGTGTGGTTGCGAGGATGCAGTGTAGTCATAAAATCATCTCAAGGCTGTGTGGGTAGTATGTGGGAAGCTACCACGGCCTTGAATCTGGGGTTGTGAGAGAGAAAATGTTTCTTCTTATTATGTCTGTTCTATGTATGGAAATCAAAATCTCCTGCACCATTTGTGCCCCAGAGGGAAAAAAAACACAAAGAAAGATGCCTGAAGCTCAGCCACCCATGTATTCCTGCAACTCTTCAGTGACTCAGTGTTTCTGTAAAGGTGAGAGTAGAAGCGCATGTGTATATGATTGTGTGTTACAGACAGATCGTCTCTGCAGTTTGTATTCACTTTTAAAAAAATTATCACATCATTTGAAGGCCATTAGTCACATTCAGTTCATCTGAAGTGGCCAGAAGTCAGAAATAGTCTGCTTCGTCATCGTAACAAACTTTCTGACCTTGTGAATGTCACTTTGATCACTCGGTGACAGTGACTGGCCTTTTAGTATCTTATGAGACTCATTGTGAGTGAGCAATCACCAAAGGCCAAACAGTCGCCCTTTAAAAACTGACTCGATCACCCTCGTCTCGGATCTCTTCATCTGTAGTCTATAAGTAAAGCTGTCTTCAGCATATTCCTGCAAAAAGTCTATTACCTACTGTGTTTGTTCTTTAATTCCCACTATTTTTCACTGAACCGAGCACTTTCTTACTTTTTCTATCCACATCCAACTTTGTCTTTATCCTCCATCTATTCTCCTACCTCTGCAAAAAATCTCTCATCCCACTCTTCCTTCACTATATTAAAAATCACCCTCCAGTGCCCCCAGCCGAGATTGTTTCCCCTCCGCACTCAACAGAGACCAGTTAGAGAAAGAACATGCTGTTCATTTTCTGTCATCCCTCTTTTCCCAAATCTTTCTCTCCTCAACTGACCCCTACTTTCTTTAACCTCCATTATCCAGCCCTGTCTTTTCATTCTGCTCTGTTTGGTTTAATGACCGTCCATCCAGAGCTCGGAGACTGAATGAGCCATTTTGAAATGTGGCCACTGTTCTCTCTGTCCTTTACTTCGCTATCTCACTGTCTATTCAACCTTCTTTGAAAGCAGTGGATTTGCATCTGATAATGATGCAGGTCTTAAACATGAATGAGTTCTGAAATATGCTGCAGATAGAAGTGGTTATACTTAGCTGAACAAATATTAAACTCTCATTACTTTTCTTTCCGAGGCAAAGGCAACAGACCTGCATTGTGTTTGTTGTGTTCAGTGATACACTGATCCAATATGGTACAGATCCTAACATGTAGTTACAACTCAGTTTTAAATGTACAACAAAGAGCACTGGTATAAGATATTGGCAGGTATCCTGAGTTAAGTTATCTCTGTCATGTCTTCCCATTTCTCCTTTGGCTTTGGATCTGTGTGTCCAGTTTATGAGTTGTGTTTCCTGCCACTCTCAACATCTTGCCAAAACAATTATATCATTTGGTAACTTTGGGAAAATAGCACAAGTCTGATTTAGTTTTTTTGCGATCAGACCCTGGAAACTGTCTTGCCGGTCACTCAAAGGTCCTGTAATTGATGGTGAGGGTTTAGAGTTAAAAGAAACCAATGGGAACAGTTGAAAAGAGACAGGACGTGCACCCTCCTCCCTTCTACTGCAATGAAACAGCATGCGAAATCCTCCTTTGCCACTGAATGTGAAGATAGGTGGTTTTAAATCGCTTCATATCACAATAGCTTAATACAAACATGTTTAAAAGTTTAAAAT
The DNA here is from genome assembly GCF_965226575.1 of Pagrus pagrus. Classification (NCBI taxonomy): domain Eukaryota; kingdom Metazoa; phylum Chordata; class Actinopteri; order Spariformes; family Sparidae; genus Pagrus; species Pagrus pagrus. The sequence continues at coordinate 21,909,353 of NC_140188.1, read as the reverse complement.
TGATTTTAAATGTCCTATTTGTAATGTCCAGCTCTCATTCCCCGGACTGGGAATGAGACTCAAAAATCAATTTTTCTTACAAATAGGACATTTAAAATGTCACTGATCATGTTCAGATTTGGCTCCGAGCTACGCAATAGGCTTCGAGCTCAGATGGGAACTATCTTCTGCTGCAATCACATTTTAAATCAATTTTTAACACCCATTTTTATTGACCTGTCATCCCTTTATTCTTTTACTTCTTTTATTATCACTTACTCTTTCTGTATTTTATTTCATTATTACATCACTTCTCTCTGCCCTTGTTTCCTCGCATTAATATAAATCCTTGTTGTACGTGGTTTATTGTCTTGCTTTTTTCCTTTAAGAGTCATGCTTTTACTTTGTCCATCTTTAAATACACTAATTAAATAGAGTTTATTATTGTTGTGTCATTATCACACATCGGCTTGGACTGCTACCCAGTTTGTGCAGGTTGCACTGAGAAGGTTGAGGAAGGTTGAGACAGATTCTCAGAGGAGAGATTATCTAATTCTTTGAGAAGCAACACCTCCGCTGTCTGCCACCAGTGAAACACACACACACATGGAGTGCTCACACTGCAGGCGTATACACAAGGGCAGACAAACAGATTGCATGCACACATGTAAACACAAACACACAAGCACCATGTGCACACTTCTGTCCCCACATGCTCACAAAACCAACTCATGCACAACACATTACTCCACAGGGACTTGATGGCAAATTCACTTAAAGTCCCCATGTAATAAAACTCACCACGAGGAAATTAGATCTCGGTCTGATGATTTATGGTCACCATGTCTGCAAAAATATGAAAAAATATCTGCACATATGCCACACACACACACACACACACACACACACTTAAGTAAAGCATGAGCACTTAATAACTAAACAGGAATGAGTTGACACTACTGTACATCATAGAGGATATTTCACAGATAATAATCACACTATGATCCCAATAAACCGTGTACATCAACAGACTCACAGACACACAGGCTCTGTTGGGGCAGGCGAGTTCAGTGTGGCAACTCGAGTGCACTGCAGCATACTCGCACACGACATGGAGTGTAGTACTGCAGCATATATACAGTATCTAACTCGTCCTTTACTATAGGGCGCTGTTTTTAAGCCTCGATGCTCGGCTCACTCTCTGCCACGGCTGCTGCAGTGCTGTTCAGGTAGCATTTCATAAGCCGCCCCAGCATACACTTCAGCGATCTAAGGGTGGGGTTAAGCTGGATCAAAAGGAGTTCGTAGGACGTTTGGTCTGACCACGATGGAAATCAAAATTGTGCATAGGTTTTCTGACTGGCTACACTGGAAGGCGGATTGAAAAGCTGAGGGCCATAGAGAGGGCAGAGGCGCAATTGTGCTATATATGTTGTCCATAAGGGCGCACATTTTTAGATAGTCTCTCCTGGAAGTCATCCATCGTGTTGCACTCAGTCGTTCAAATGAAAAGTGACAGAAATAGTTGCGAGAACTAGCAGCGAGAACTCACAGTGAGAAGTAGGCGTAAATGTTATATCGCAGGTTAACGTTATACAACGCACCTAATCCATGACTGTCCGACAAGCAGCTCTGACGGACCGTCTTGAGGAGAAGTTATTACAGTCGCTCCTCAGTCCCTGTTGTGCTGACTCGCGTATCCTTTTGGGGCCTGGAGGTCAGAGCCCAGAAGTCAAATATCAACTTGGTGCATATTGGGCCTTCACATAATAATCCATTCCACATGAGCTGGCAGACTGAAATAGTGCTATATACTGAATAATACAGTCAAAGTTATTTATTTAATAAATCAATTATTTGTGTTCAGTGGAAAGTTTTGTTAGTGTGCTTTCCAAAAAGAGAAACTAACCAACCTTCGAAATATAACAGCTGGTAATTCCAGAGTTACTTTAAAAGCTTTCTTAGAGAGTTTGGACCTTATTCTGGTGTCGTCTGTTGTGTTTGCTGTGTTGATTTAAGTCACTGTCTTGATTGCCTGACTTAGTTAAACAGCTCTGAGGAAGGCCTCGGGTCGAAACGCATGGGCACTTATATTTTAATAAAATATGAAGCTGTGGTACTTTCATGGCTGTGTACCACCTTTTTCTACTTCGATGAAACAGTCTTTGTTTCTTGAACACTGTTGCTGTGGAAACAAGTCCTTAAAAAGATATACAAAAGATAATACACATTGTGCACACTGGCCTTACTGTACCATCTGTGTGTGTGTGTGTGTGTGTGTGTGTGTGTGTGTGTCCTGACCTCTTGCCAGATTGCAGAGCAGCTAATGACCATCGCCTACGAGAGTGGAGTCAACCTGTTCGACACAGCTGAGGTCTACGCCGGTGGCAGGTGGGTGTCATACGAACCTCTCAGTTCAGCTGAGCTCATAACAACCATTCATGTTTTAGTGTGATCAGGTGCAGACATCTGGCCCCACTGTGGCTCCAGGAAGTGTTTTTACTTACTAAGGTTTCCTACATATAATTAATTCCACTCCTTTAGTGAAGGGGTAAACAATCAGCAGGTCTGGAATGATAATTCATGACCACTCATCGCCACACTAGACTTCTACTTTTTCACAGCAGTTCTTTTAAAACCTTTTCTAACCTATATGAGACTGGATGGGTAACATTTACTTCCGCTTAAAGGAAATATCTGCTGTAAATGTGAGGCTGGAATTCTTGTTATTGTGGCTCGTTGCTTGAAGTAACCTGAGCCTGCGCCTTTGGATAATGTTAAAAGATGAAGAGACGTGTAAAGTATGAATATTCTTGGTTTACATTATAGGATTATAGGAATGTTTGGATATTTGTGTCAGACTAAAATGCATTACAGCTCTGAAAAGGCTTGCAGCCATCACTGTAAACTAATCCGCCAAATTAAACAGTCTGATGTCTGAGTCTGATGTAAACACCCTTCTAGCCTGTGTCAGCTTCATCAGGACAAGTGAGAAGATTTTCTTTATTATCTCAGCGTTCGGCAAGTCACAGCAGAGTGACAATAGACCATATTCCCACAGCGGCCATTTATCTTCTATGTCACACTCAGTGAGTGGGAAGTTCAGATGTTATCCTGCTGTGCTCCAGGTTGGAAGTTGTATAAACACAGGGAATCTGACAAATGGTTATCATCTCCCAACTTCCTGCAACTGAAAAAATGACTGAATAAATGTTCACTATTCATTTTCTCTTCAGTTGCTGATCAATCAGGAAGTGGTGAAATGATAACAGTTTGTCATTTTCCCTACGTTTCCCTGCGACTTGCGACCTGGAACACAGCAGTCCGTGCTACCAAACCTGAGCGTGGCGTCAGAGGAAAATTGCTGGCGTGTGAATATGCCTCGTCTCAGTGGGGTTTGACCTTTCTCCTATTAAAACAATCCATACGGCCCACTAAGGAGTGATTTCCTGTAGCTGCATTGTAAAAAAAAGAAAAGAAACAACAACCCAAAAATAAAAATTCTGTCAGACATTAGCTTCTTTCACTATACGATGGTTAAGAGTAATTTAAGACTTTTTAAATACACCATTTAGCCGTCCATTCATGAACAAACAGGTTTGCCATGTTTTTACTGCACAGGGGGGCTGTTTAATTTTGTGACAATGAGTTGCGGTGTTTATGAACTCAACTATTTAATAACTCCGCCTCATTTATATTGCCTCGCAGGGCGGAAATCATTCTCGGAAACATCATCAAGAAGAAATGCTGGAGGTAATGGCGACATGAACGTGTCTGATGGCTTCATCACTTTCGTGTGAGAGCGAAAGCTGGAGAAGGACGACGTGTGTGCATGTCCCAAGAGGCAGGAAGTGTGTGTGTTTGAGGCCTGTATGAAGGAAAGACAAATAGGAGAGGAGCGAGACATGTTTTTCCCAATGGTGTGGGCAAACGCATGTGTTAGTGTTGCAAGTATGCGTAAGAGACAGACATGTTTGATGTTTAAGTAATGCTGAGTTTGCAGTTTGAAGTAGTTTGCATATTTCTGCATACATACGCGCACGCACACACGCACACACGGGCAAACAGACATATTGCATCAAAGCATGAAACAGTTACCCTGTTTGCCTTCAGCCATTTTCACTTTCCACACATTTCAAATATTCCCTTGATGGAGTTATTTAAACATGCTCATTTTTGTATTATTGATAAACTCTGTAGGAATCAGGGAGGAGAAAGTTACAGTAACATCAAAGGAAGAAACTAATGGAGCCTTACAGCAAAATCAGCCTCTCTATGTCAGTACGAAGCAGCTCTAATGTTGCACGTTCTTGCACCGTTCTGGCTTGCAATGTTTATTTGCGGGGACATTTGTGTTGTCAAGGCTCAAAAAAGGAGGAAAAAGATGCAGAGTTTGGGTGAGAGCCTTCTCTCTGATGTCTATCACAAGGATGAAAAATCTTTATGAGAACGACTGGCAGCGAGTGGATCTAAAGAATTTAGATCAGGCGTGCATGATAATAGCGGCACATCATTGGTACTTGCTGATAAAGGCTTAAAAATGAAGCATCAGCATCGACCCGACATGGACATTTCTGCTGATATAACAGGCTTTAATTATGGGCGTGCAACACAAACCCGCTGAATGTTGATACTTATTGTTTATGTGAGCAGGTGGTGAGGGAAATATGTGCATATATTGGTACTGCCATCAGCCAAAATGAGTTGCGAGATATCGGATATCAGCAAAAATCCATTATTGTGCATCCCTACTCCTGATTAGAACACATGTGATTTTATCCGCTGACTGTCAACACCAGCTGACCCAGATTAGAACAGACCCATAAGTCGTCATGCTCGTCTCGTATTCATGATCAGCTCAGGGGTCGCAACGTGTGTCTCCGCCTTTAGTGACATGTGCTGATCTGACTACTTTACACCAGTAGGCGGTTTGATGCTGGTGCAGTAAAGACACACTGATCCTGGCATTTCAGTCTCTGAGTGTCATCATGTGTTTACAGAGAGGATGAGAGAACAGGATGTACTGAGGGATGATGATCCACTTTTTACTACACGGAAACTTCCACGTTCAATGAGCAGCTCTGTTACCGTCACTTGATGGAAAATAAGGCGTCGAGCTTATCCTTTAATACAAAGTAAACAGATTGTAGGCAAACCTCATATGGTGTATCTGGAGAGGAAACATTTAATGATTTAACAGAGCACCAGGCACGTAATAACAGGGTGTCACCCAAATCTCTTAAGCAGCATGTGGGTGGCATATTCACACCTGTTGTATGTGTCACCGATTAGTCCAACAGTTTGAGGATAAGAGGACATTAAACCGCTTTAGACTGAAAATGAATGCACCTCAGTGACGTGAGAAGAGCTGATTATGGCTTTAACTGCAGAGAGAGCAGATTTAGGGATAACAACATCTGTGATGGGATCATATGTGGTGGAAAGAAAAGTTGTGATGGACCTGTACGTCTGGATAAGAGAATACAATGAGCAAGTGCAATGCATTATGTGTCGCTCACTCTGCTGCATCTGTCTTCTGACTTTCTGCTTCTGTCTCTGCACTTTCTCAGGCGATCCAGCTTGGTCATTACTACTAAACTCTACTGGGGAGGAAAGTAAGTAAGAAACTTTATAAACTTTTATTGTGAAAAGTACAGTAGTGTACTTTACCAAAGTAAAAGTACTGCTACTTTTCAAAAACAGTTACTCAAGTAGGATTAAAGGTGTGTCCTTTACTTAGACCTGAAGAAGACAACCTGTGGTGAAATCATCATATCAGTCACGTCCACATTTGTGTGCATAACGTCGGTCTCATCAGCCCATCTGATCACGTTTAAGTTAATTAGTTAAGCTTCATTTATTTAGGAGGTCTCATTGCGGTCAAACAGGCAGTCGGGGTGGCCTTTTTTCTCTGTGACTGCCTGTGCAACGTCATGCCACATACAGTAACATCCACTTCCTCTGCCGAAACTGGAGAGAGAGAGAGAGAGAGAGAGGTGGGATAAAGAAATCGCTTTTATAGCACACACACACGCACACACACACATGGACTGTTACGAACAGGCTGTCACACTCCTTGGCAGAGACTGTCCAACTGTGTCTGGAGATAAGGATGAAGGTATTCTCTCTGTTCCTGAGCATCCCTTCTTCCTGGGAGGAAGGTTTAGTCCTCCACCTCTCTCCTCCAGAGTTCGGATGCATAATGATGCTGAACAGTTGAAAGCGCACTGACCCATTTTAATAAAAAAAGCCTGATATGCACATTCTCATGTCTTGTCCTCCAGCCAGGGTCAGAAGGTGTTTTAAAGCAACTTTGACGCTGCTTGCTGAGCAAGATGGCACATTTTTAAAAAGTTATTTTAAAGTCATATACTTAAAAGTGCCAGGAAGTCCAGATAATACCGAAGTTTAGTGCACATTACTGCAATTAAAGGCTGCCCATCGTCCATGAAACACAGCAACAATCGAACATTTTGTATAAACACTGTATATTCATTCTGTATTGTGAGTTACATTACACACAAGATTGCATTTTTCTCATTTTCCTTTTTGAAGACCCAAACATGAATTTGTGCCTTAAAAGTGTGAAAATATATAAAATAAAAAACGCCTTGACAGTGCAACTCAACATTGGCTTGTGTTTGTATCATCAGAGCAGAGACGGAGAGAGGACTGTCAAGGAAACACATAATTGAAGGTAAGACAAGTTGAACTTTGGTCTTTTTCACTTACTGTACATTAAACCTTCAAATTGTGTTTATACAATCACGGTCCACCATCTCAACCCTCACACCTCTCTGTATCTCCCAGGTCTAAAAGGCTCTCTACAAAGGATGCAGTTGGAGTATGTAGATGTAGTTTTTGCCAATCGCCCTGACAGCAATACTCCCATGGAGGGTGAGTCAGCCAAACAGCTTTGTACTTGAGTAACCAATCAACTTGTATGAGTTGCTTCTCTGTCACTCGTCCTGAGGCCAAAGTGAGTTTATGATGTTGGATGACGATGTTGATTCATGTTCGGGGATATTGCGTTTGCTGTTTTGCAGCAGGATGAGTTCACAGTTTTTAATCAAGTATTTGAGTGAACAGCGACTTGTGTTGTGATGTTTCAGAATGTGTTTGCTCAAGTGTGTTAAACTTTTAATTAATTCTCTGACTTCCCAACTGGTCAAGGCAGCTGGAACTGGATACAACTTTTTTCGTCTTTTTTTTTACTTTAAGATTTATGTGTTTTTTGTTTGGGGACTGCAGAGAGAGGTTTTTTATCCGGTGCTAGAGGGCAACTGTGTACTTGCAAGCGAAATTACAGATTTGGAAAATAACAAAATAATAAATGCGACCGCAACGTTTGAATTTTTCATCATCTTTACACAGAAGATATTTCAGGATAACCGGCGATGTTAGAGCTGCCGTACTAGAGCTCTTAGTCCAAGTGAGGCAGACAACCCTCCATAATTCATCATCATCTCTTGTTGAAATGCAAATAAGTAGTGTATTGGTTCCTCATTAGTCATCATTAACAAATTGTGTACTATTGCAGTCTACAGATAAAGCCAATTAACTGTGGGTTTTCTCTCGTCACCTTATTAATTAGTGCTCACAACTAACCAATAAAGACATTGGCTGTTAATAATTACCTGCTTTGCTCAGAATTCCTACTGTCTTAAGTGGGACTTTTCAAATCTTTCAAACTAGGCTTAACAAGACTTTTTAATTAACCTTAATTGACACAAAACTAGAGGCTACTGCAACGACGGGGACAGTAATGATGAGAACTTTCGTTTCAATATTGGAGATTTTGATTACTGACGTGAAAGCAGGGTTTATTAAACAACACTGAGGGATATCGCCGGGTTTTATTTACGTCTTGTGCAATTGTGGAAGCTCTGTCAGTGAACCAGTGAAGGATATCCTATATCACACACACACACACAAAGACCTTGATTTCACACTTTTTCTAGCTGTTGCCTCGTTATAGATTCCCTCTGTCCTTGAAACTCAGCGTACTGTCTACTACCATCTGCACCCACTGTTCATTTCCTTTTCAATTCCTTCAGCTGTTAGATCTGTTGCTCTTCCTTCCTCTGACTTGTTTTTCACTCCCTCCTCTTCTCCCTCTTGTTGTATTGGCCGGAAATGTGAGCCAAGTAGCATTTAAATGTGAGTGCAGTGTGGCACAATCACAGCGTGCCGCCGGAGACAGAGCGAGCCGGAAGGCAGGAGGGCAGGCCGAGGGATGGAGGGGAGGACGGGAGAAACAAGATAGACACATAGAAACATAGATACTGTGTTATTTCACTTGACAGGATGGTAATTAGTTCAGCATCTGTGTTTAATATTGTTAATTGAGTCTTACCAAATTTAAAAGGAAAACAAAAAAACCTGCCCTCTCAACACTTTTGGTCTTCTTCATTAAACGTTCTTCTGCAGATCTCTTCTCTTTCCTTCGATTCTGCTGCTATACTTTCTTATTTTCAGTCAATGTTTCTTTCCTCGTAGCTTCTTACCCCTCACATCCTGTTGTAGCTCCAAGAAGCAGTTATACAGATTGAAATACAAGGGTCCTGCCACAGTGAAGGATTGCAGTATAATTGGAGTGAGCACGGGGCGATGATGAATAACCTTAATGACAGTCTTAATCTGAGTTTTTGTTGGCCTTGACTGCTGTTGGCTCGCGCAGTCAGCAGTGTTGGCGCTAATTGCATCATTAAAAATGCAGCAGCTTGAACGTGATCTGAGGGGATTTAGTATGTGAGCTTGTTAGTTTGTCCCCAGAGTTGTTAGCGGTGGGTGATGAGCCGTCAGCAGGTAAGAGACACTCAAGGAGGTGTTTGGAGGCTTTTTAACTTCATCAAGGCTTCACAAAACTGGAACAAAATAAAGTTTGTGTACTCTCAAGGCTGCCAATTTTGCTTTTTAATTGTCTTAATGTCTCTTGCTTCTTGACTCCTGAGTGCTTTGGCAAAACCATTCATAAAAACCTGTCTTGTCTTTGTTTCTGTTTCATGTTTCCTTCCTGTGTGACTGTTTGTTTTCTGGGTTTTATCCATCTCTTTCTTTTTTTGGCACTGTCTTTTCCGGTGGCTTGGCTATTGTTGATTCAGGATACATTGCCAGCCTCCCGGCAAGTCACTTCAAACTTGTGCCTGGTATTTTTTATGCTCATTTTTTGTTCGGGAAAAAAAGAAAACAAACAAAAAACAGCTTCTCAGTCACTTTCTGTTTCAGTTGCAGCTCGGTTTTCTGTTTGTGGATAACTTGCACACATCAGAAACCATTATTCTTATTTTGAAGATTTCTTGTGGTTGCTTCAAAGGTCGAACAATATGCAAATTTCCAGTTCAAACTTTTATTTTGGGTTTCTACTATGAAATGTTTACATGATTTAATGTTCAAAAAACAAATTTTTCTTCTCATACTGTCCATTGCTGCAGCACCTCTCTCTTCACCCGACACTTTCACTGTATTTATATAGTACCAAGCCCAGGAGCTTCTTGTAACATATGAACAGAATTTTTGTTTAAAATGTTCAAAACATGAACTAACTTCATCAACTGAGTGTGAAAAATCAGCAGTGTTGATGCATGTATTATGCTGCAAAGATGTCTAACGATGTTAGCATGCTAACCAGCTAGCCCCGGCCTGTACCGTCTCATAATAACACATTGCACCACTCTGTATTGAACTGATCCATCAGCTAATTAGCTAATGGTAGCTAACTACGGCCAAGAATAGCTAGAAAAGAGCAGCAGTTTCTTGCTCTGGTGATATGCTACCCCTTTGTTTTTGGAGCTACCTTTGAATTCTGGCCATATTCTACAAATTACACCTTTAAATGAATATAAACACAGTTATACCATCTCCCGTCCGAGTAAGACTGATGTGCCTCTGTGACATTTTTCGAATACTAATTAATTGTAATTCAGGACCACACAAAGTCGTCTCTCCGATGTCCATTCTCGCTCATTAAGCTTTAACAAGTTCATTAAAGCCAATATTGAATGCTTTACCTCTACTGAGTGAATTATAGATTTCATTTGTCCGTTAAACTTTACGATTGACAATCACAACTGTTTCAAGACAGGAGTGAAACATGCAGAGAAATATTCTTTCTTACAGCAAGGTTTTTGCTGCATGTCTCCTCAGAGTCTCATGAACACCCCCTTTAAGCCCCCAGCAGGGACTGACGGATGTGTTTTGTTAGTTTAGAGGGCAGAACTGAGTGTGGAAAATATACTGGTGAGAGGAGCACTGCAGGAAATAGGTTATAGTCTGTTAGTAGCACTGAATGTACAGGGTGGACTCAATAAGTTGTTCCCTGTCGATCCAGCTGACTGATAATCTCTGCTGTATCTCTACAGAGATTGTTCGGGCCATGACCTATGTGATCAACCAGGGCATGGCGATGTACTGGGGGACGTCTCGGTGGACGGCCATGGAGATCATGGTAAGCAGCGAGGAGAGAGTGTCAGTTCTGTGTCAGATTCTCATTTTGAAGTAAAGAATTAAAATATTCAAGGGGATCGTTTACAACTTATTTACACCTGGTATTAAAATGGGAGATCTGAGATGTAGTTAAGTAGCATAAAATGGAAATGCACAAAGTAAATGACCCTAATGCAAAGTTTATGTTTGTTATGCACTTGTATATGTTCTCATGGTTTTTTACTTCCTGTAAAAACGGAAGTTTAGTTTGAAAGGACTCTGTATGCATGTAACTGACTGAAGTCAGCAGGGTTGTAAAAAATAAAAAGTACTTAAAGTCATACTTGAGTAAAAGTAAAGATATCATGTTCAAATATGACTTTGGTCAAAGTGAAAGTCACACATACTGACAGCACCTGAGTAAAAATGGAAATACGAAAAAGGAAATGTGATGAAAATGGAAAACCGTGCTGTCTAAAGGTTTGAGGAATAACAGGTGTCTAGGAAGTGTTCCCACTGAGGCACAGCGGCGATCTCCAGCTTTGTTTCCACTTCCTGTCAGAATCGATGCACCTCCCAACTCAACTCTCGCTACAGTAATGAATACATTCAGGGTGTGTGCAGCCAGAGCGGAGAGTTATGAAATGAACACATCGCTAAAGTGACATTCAAGGACCTAACACTCATTCTCTCTCTCTCTGGTGTCTTTAACGCCCTCCCTCCCCCCTTCTAAGAGCGGCGCGATGTGTTGACATCCTCTCTCTGTGATCACGGTGAAAGGGAGCAGATATCTTTGTAGAACACAAGCCCACATGAAAGCTGTGTAATTTAGATAGCATCAATAATGAAGAGGAGGGGGTGGAGGGGGTAAACACGGCTGCTCGGTGTACGTGACGAGGCAGCAGTACAGTACACACACACACACACACGCAGGCTGGAGGCAGAAGTCATGGGCTGCAGCACAAAAGGGTAATTTGTAAGTTGAGTGATGGCACCAACATTATCCTTACGTTACGCTGGATAGATTCCCCCTCCTACTGCTTTCCAGTGCTGACATGTGTTCCCCAGCAGGAGACCTGTAAAATAAAAGAGCAGGGAGTGTTTAAAGAAGCATCAAGCCCGACGTGTGTGTGTGTGAGTGTGTATTTTCCTCTGGCATGAAGGACACATGGGAATCCAGATAAGACGGTATATAAGGAAATTTGAATATGATGCCTCGGAGAGATGTGATATGGAATATTGATTGGGTGCCTTACTTTGAGCCCCACATTTGAATTTGTGCCACGCTCCCACAAGCTGATTAACACCCTCGCTCTCCCGTCTCTTACCCGAGTTTCTCTCCTAACCTTTACTAATGCAAAACTCACCTTTTGTTCTTTTATCCAAGCTCTTTCCTTCCTTTATTCTCACCAAAAAGAAAACAACATCGAAACAACCGTCCATTTACCTTTTATCTCTGTCTTCCTGTTGTTTTTATCTCCAGGAGGCGTATTCAGTGGCAAGACAGTTTAATCTCATCCCTCCAGTGTGCGAGCAGGCAGAGTATCATCTCTTCCAGAGGGAGAAAGTAGAAGTTCAACTTCCTGAACTTTACCACAAGATAGGCAAGTATTCATTGTGCGTGTTGTGACGAATTTGTCAATCAATGCCTGATAATGAAATGTCCTGATGCTAGTGAGCACACACATCCGATGGTCGGGACATTCTCACACTCAGTTTGTCATAAATGAGAAAAAGAAGGAATAAATTCAACAGATAAATAATCTCCGTCAGCAGCTGTTGCTCATCTCTTTTCATCTCTCTCATACATTTTCACTTTCCTGCCACTGTTCTCGCACATTTTTTCACACCTCTCCCTTCGACGCATCTCACCAAAACGTCTCCTGTTTAACTCCTGCTTGTCTCCATGGTGACAGGAGTTGGGGCGATGACGTGGTCACCGCTGGCGTGCGGCATCATCACAGGGAAATATGAAAATGGCATTCCTGAATCTTCCAGGGCCTCCATGAAGGTAGGCAAGAAAACCCCATCAGGACTTGGTTTGTGACATTCAACACACCAGGGTTATGTAGTTTGTTCCTAAAATAGAACGACCACAGTGTCAGTGTCCGGAAGGGTTATCTAGAAAAAGTGTTTAATCAAGTGTTCAGTCACCCAAACATCACAGCTAATCAGTGCTGCCTACCTCAGACAGCTATGTTTAGTGTATATTATATAGTATATAAGCTTTTTTCTTCCTTCTAGACCGGCTACCTGCCTCTTCCTTCTCAGTTCAAGATACAGAAACTGATTTCTAGAGGATTCTTGAAACACTTGACCCACTGTACCTAAAGATGTTTTCACTTGTTTTAAAGGAGCTCTGTGAAACTTGTTGTGCTGGAAGTCGGTCATTAATTTATGTTAGCGGACTCCAATTCTAAACTAACGTCAGCTACAGTTGACCCTGTTATCGGGGCGGAGAGAGGCAGTGAGACGAGGCACTCGTGCATGAAGTCACTTCCTTTGGAGTGTCACGGAAAATCCAACCCGAGTCCTTCACAAAGAAACCCACAGTCCAGCGGCATTAATCAGCATTAAGGCTTGTAAAGGCGACGAGAGAAACAGGGAAGGGCTCTTTTTTAATGTCATGTTACATCTGCTCATATAAGGCCAATAAAAAATGGATTAATACATGTAAATTGCTACGATTGTTACACAGAGCGTAGAGAGAAGTACGTTTTGGGGATTAATTATTGACAGAAATGACTTGATCAACTAGAGATTTTTTTATCAAATACTTGCACCCTTCACCTCTAAAAATCCTTCAAACTTAACAGTCTGTGAGGGAAACGTTCTCATAACTCATACTTAAGCCCTATTCACACAGGACTAATATTACCAAGGGACCTCATGTGATTTAGAAATTACCACCCCGTGTCTGTGTTTCATGTTATGCATTCGCTCACAGCCACAATATGTTTTTAATGTAGTTTAGAGTTATTTTACTCACTTTCTGCATGTGTTATTAGCAGAAATACACACATGCAGCTCATTCAGATCCAGTAACAGATGTGTTGCAGCTCCACATGAATATGGCAGCCTTGTGTTGCTTCTCACCTTCGTTGTCATCACTCATTTTAAACTACATTATAGCCGATCTCACGGCGCAGCTGTTAACTGCTGTTCAGCATGTTATTAGCCGCAATCAGATTTCTTACTTGTTCAGTTGTCTGACAACCGAAAACAGATGTTGAAAAATGAAAAAAACGACCCCACGTCACAGAGATGCCGAGTCGCATGGGACTAATAATATCACATGACCTTTGAGTGCTTCAGGAGCTGCAACACTGCAGGTTTTCTAACGATCCAGAAGACATGGAGTCAACAATAAAAGCAGCTTATTGTGCAGAGCAACACACAGTTATGGACTGGCAGTTTTGGACATCACTTATAAAAGAAGATCCATCAAAGTAATGAACGCATTCGACCTTAACACAAGTAGTCTGTGACGGCCAGCAGCAGGTGCAGTGGACTAAGAAGGACAGTGGAGGTTAAAACCACAGCCCAGCCTGGACCGATGTGATTGTTGATAAACCTACAAGCCAAACGCCAAAGCATGAGCTGTGAAATAAGATGGAGAATATCCAGTAGATATCGTCTCTGAGCCAACATAACTCAACTGTGACAAACAGACTAACACATGGGCCAGAATCCCTGTGGAAGACTTTCAACACCTCTTTGATTGCACGCAGTCGTTGGACAGTCGTCCAATACAACATTAGTGAAGCAGATGTCTCTCGTGCTTCAAACATTTAGTCGAGTTACACTGGGAATGATGTTCAATCTTGTTTTAATTTAGTTACTAATTTTATTTTTATTGTATTTTAATGCTCAAAGGAATAGTTTGAAATTTTAGGAAATATGCTCCGATGAAAGGATCAATATGCCTTCACATGTGTGCACTCTGAAGCTACAGCCAGGAGACCACTAGCTTAGCTGAGCATTAAGACTGAAAGCAGGGGGAAAAGCTAGCCTGGCTCTGTCCAACGGTTAAAAAAAATGCCTACAAGCACATCCGAAGCTCACGACAATAAGAAATGTGGGTGAAAAACGTCATCAGCTTTCCAAGGCTGTATTATTCATCTCAGGCCCATAACGACCAGTAGAAACAGATCAATACCAGCTGCCTGTATTGGCATATATGATTAAATATAGTCATGTCTGCAGCACCTTATCTATTTCTCAGCCTTATGCAACATGCTCACAGTTCAGCAGCACTCACTCCCTCTCACTCCTTGACTCTCCTTGACTTTTCCCTTCCTCGAGTTTTTCTCCCCCCCCCCCCCATCTGATCTGTCTCTACTTTGCTTTGTGTCTTTCTCTTCCCTCACTCACCCATTCACTCTATCTCCTCCTGTCTCCCGCCAGTCGTATCAGTGGCTGAAGGAGAAAATAGTAAGTGAGGACGGAAGGAAGCAACAAGCCAAGCTGAAAGAGCTCAACCACATAGCGGAGAAGCTGGGCTGCACTCTGCCTCAGCTGGCTGTGGGTAAGATGTCTCTGCCCACCTTTACCTTCTCACAACAAGCAGGAACCTTTTGAATGCAAGACGCGACCGCACATCATCCTTCGCACAATGTCTGTGTTTAGTTTTTATTTGATTTTCCCCACTGGCTTCACACTGACACGCAAATACACAGATACTTACATCTATTTGTGCTGCTTGTGCATCAATAAAATAACTGAGCTGCCTGGAAGGTAGACATAAATGCATTGAGATTTAAAACATCTGCGGTGTGCTTTGGAGAAACGGCTGGCGGTAATGTTAAGGTTTACGATTTGAAGTAAATCCACTAAAAGAAACCTCGGATTTGTCTTCTAACGCCCTGTGATAAATTGCTATATGGATCCAGGGAGAGCAAGTAGAGGACTAAAAGCGCTGTTTTATTTGTGGACAATAATAAGCGGCAGTGTGCCATCATGTGGGCGCTCTGTGAACATCAACCTCAATGTCTCTCTCCAGCATGGTGTCTAAGAAATGAAGGAGTGAGCTCAGTTCTTCTGGGAACATCCAACCCTGAGCAGCTCACTGAGAACCTCGGCGCCATACAGGTGGGATCAAAGAGCTATATCTGATTCTCTTCATACATCCAGGGTACTTTTTACTTTTTTCTCACCACACATACTCAATTCTGCTCTTTTGTCCAGGTCCTTCCCAAGATGACGTCTCACATAGTGTCTGAAATCGACCACATCCTGGGCAACAGGCCGTACAGTAAGAAGGACTACCGCTCTTAGAACAGGCTGGTCGGCCTGCCTGCTTACCTAGCTACTTAACCACACCGCTACCACGGAGCCACCGTTCAATGTTAAGGTCCGTGGTTCTCTCCTTGGGCCCCACTCAGCTCCAGCCCACTTCAGCCTGGAACAGACCAGCCTCGCTAAGCAGCAGCACCGCATCCCGTAACCTCGTCTGTCTGTTTGAGACGCATCATCTCAGGTCCAGTCCAGTTCAGCCAAGAGATGCTCACCCAGCTCAGCTTTTTTGCAGCCTGAAAACGCAAACTCCCTGAGTACATCAAACCTAAGGTGTTAACCCTCCCAGCACCGGTCCATTCAAGTATAACTATGCAGAGTTTAGTTACAGCCCATGTTACAGTTCAGATTCACCATCCATCCGGGGACCTCGTTAAGAAATTCAATCCATTAAATTCAACTTCTATTATATGGTAAGATATGAGAATTTAAAGTTAAAGTGCCTTGCTCAAGGGCACCTTGATAGTAATTGTTAAGCGGGACGGTTTTACCGACTCCCATCCTCCCAGCTCGCCCCGGTGACTCAGGCCATCAACTCTCAGATGTCCAGACTTCCACCCACAATTTAATTTGAGCACAAAATTCAGATTGAGCACATGTTTTATTCATGAGGGTGACTGCACCACAGCTGAATACATCAATGCAAGCACCTTAGACTTTTTAAATTAAAGGTACCTTTAGGGAAGGGGACATGAAGATGCTTAAGCTGCATGAACGGTCAGTCAGTCTTCGTGCTTTCATTAGATTGCTATGCAGTGCAGCAAATAAATTACCATACGAGCTCAATACTCTCACCTCTCATGTCGAAGTCGTGGGATCAAATGTCTCAATTATTTTCCCATGAAACGTGAGGTTAAGCATTGACACGGTGACCTGAACATACTTCTTAAAAATATAGCTTTTAAGAATGAGGCCTCAACGTGCCAGTTTCCCTGTTAGCTTGGATTATCTTTCAACTATTTACCAAATGTACTCAGTCCCATATTTACTATAGTACAGACTAGTATCCAGTAGATAATATAGGCTGCAAATCCTGAGTGTATTAACCAACAGATGCATGTCTCCCCTGCTATAGCGTGCCTCTCTTTTCTTTCCTACAAAGCACATAATTAAACAGCAGAAAGGAGTTGGGTCTACTGTCTGTGACCGCCTGTGAAGCAGAGGATCATCAGTGTCAGTGGGACTGGGACTCTGTTGAGGGAGAGAGTGAAGCATGTCGCCCCCGTGTGGTGTTTTTGAGGAACCGCTGCTCTGCTTCACTAGATTATAGAAGAGAGAAATAACACTTTGGACTACTTTTCTCTCAGTTTGCGCTCGTTATGGAGACATTTGACTCCTTTTCTGCCTGTGAACTGAACCTGCATTGCTGATTGCCTCGATGAACCCTGCAGAAAAGGACTTAAGCGTATAATAAATATAGTAAATCTATGTAATAAAAGGATGACTGGCCTCCTGGCTGGTTGTGTTTATAATAACTGAAAACATTGCTTGTTAATGGCACAAAGAGGCATATAGGCAAGGTCTTTGGGCAAAGATAACAGTATTTATTTTAGAGTAGTGAATAAATATGAAATTTATTTTGACATTTTGAGATTTTGTTTGGAGAATTATGGGGATGTTATATATACATACAATGTTAAAGCATACTTTGTAACATAAGAAAACCAGAAAGAAGCCTCTCGTGCATATGAGGACTTCACTGTACTGTATGGCTAATATATAAATAAGATGTAAATAGAGTTATTTTGTTGCTCCTCTGCTGTTTCACTGCATCACTTGCAGTGTTTTCAGTCACTCTTCATCCCGTCCTCCTCCGGCCTGACTTTACACTGTCACAGACTTCACTTCTCTCTCCTGAAGGATATTTCATCAACTATCTGAAAGGAGTAAGGCTCAATTTTGTTTATTGTGTTAGCATTGTGAAGTCAGATCATGATATCTGTATCAGTAATAGCGTTTTTTAAAGCTGCTACAAGGAAGTGTCTCTATGTCAATTGTGTCCCCTGTGGACAACAGCCGTGGTGTTTCCATCGCCTCCTGTCGTAAAGATCTTGAACTGCTATTGGGTGCATTTGTTTTGGAAGTGAGTGGGAAAAAACACTATTGTATGCAGAATATATCTGTTTATTGCTATATACGTAGGATTAATAACTGTATTATGACAATGGTGAAACAAAGGAAACTACAGAGCAGCTTCTTTCCTCAGGCTGTGAGACTCCACCATAAAAATAGTTTTGATTTCATGACTTATCCAACCCAGATAAGTGGGAATCCAACCTGGTGACAGACATTAAGAATGACTTGTTTATGTAGGTTATATAGAGGCATCAGTATTAAATGAAGACTGTTTCATAACCACTTAAAAGTCCCCTGCAGTACGTTGTACTGAACTTCTGCTCAGACATTATTGACCTTAGCTCATTATCTCTGACCAGGCGGCTCAGCTCTCACAGTTCACAGATGTCACCTTCATGCGTTCTGGTTCTTTTATCA
This sequence comes from Pagrus pagrus, assembly GCF_965226575.1. Lineage (NCBI taxonomy): Eukaryota > Metazoa > Chordata > Actinopteri > Spariformes > Sparidae > Pagrus > Pagrus pagrus. Next base: position 21,891,161 of record NC_140188.1, on the reverse strand, counting down.
TCTGGAAAACAAGCCATCACAGAGATCAGCAGAAATGTTGGCCGGGTGCCAGTTGAGTCACTGTCTCCGTCTTCATTGTGCTTTTGTTGACTTGTAGCACAAACGCCCTCAGAGTTTGATGAAAGGAAATTTTCTGTCTGTGTAGACCTTTGCCAAAAATGCTGTTACACATATTTGAACGGAGCATCAATAAGTGGTGTTTGGCTCAGGGTTTATTTTAAGAAGCCTGGCCTTGGATAAGGAATAGACTTCTTTATGACTTTCTGCATTGAAGTGGTGGTACATACAAAGGAGTGTGAGCTGACATGCAAATTATCGTCCATTTACTAACAAAAAACACATCCAGAAAAGACATTTTCTGCTATTTTTCCATGCAAATTACTTTCACTCATTTGTGCTCAAGTCAACAAGTTGCTCATCAGTGTGAGTCAGTAACCATGTTGGACCGCGGCATGCCGGTGTGTGTGGAGACTTCTCCGCCCGACAGAGTGCCTTGACTTGTGACTCGTCCTGCTACGGGAGAAAATTCAGGGATGTCTTTTCATTAAGAGTTGTTAAATGGTGTTTGGATGCCGTCCTACACCAGAGGTGAGACCAGAACAATATGTATCCAGATTCTTGCATCCTACACCCTCACAGAACAGTTTATGTAGAGGCAACTTTTGGGAAATTGGCTCAGAATGTAGTATATATTTCCTGCAGTGGTAATGTTTTGTTTAGTCTCTGCCTTCCTCAGTGTCTTCTTCAACCAGCCAGTTGTTTTACGGAGTATTAGTGTCTTCAGAAAAGGGCAACATGTCTTCACCAGCTTCACATGATCTCTTCACAGAGAACAGTTGAGAGCCTGTCAAAGAGGGAAAGCAAGCAATACAATATTCCTATGAAATGTAATGTATTGATAATTTAAAGAAACTGGCCAAAATCTGTGAGAATATTGACTTTGGGCATTAAGAGTCTTCAACAACTTCACTCCCTGGGGAACTGGTCTGAAGGCCAAGTCGGAGAGAAGCTTGAAACAATAAATCTGCAGCTACATGTGACCCTTATCTGTTTCAGATAACATGAAACGTCCTACAAGATGATTCATTATCTTTGACCCAAGATTGAAGCCAATTTACATCAGTTCTGTTCAAAATGACTGTAACCTGCTCTACAGATCAGTGTTGTTTTCTACAGTATGTACATTAGATCGTCATTGAGTTCTTCCTTTTGTTAAAGTGACATGCAAACCATTAGTGTATCATTTCTCTCCTGGACAGTGGTTTCTCTGTAAATAGTCTATATGAAAGTGTGATTATAAATAAATGCATCGCCAGTGGAAATATCAGTGTCTGAATTTTTCTTCTGTCGTGTCTATAAAATCACATTAAATCTTATTCTTCAAGGGCTCTGAAGCATTTGTTGATATCCTTTTGTTTGAAAAATGCCTGAAAAGATTATTAAAATAGTTTTCTTTCAATCGACTAATCGTCGTGGCTCTTAAGCAGACTGAATGGCTCACACACACGATCAACACGGACAACAAGTACACCTGGTTGCTTTATTTGTTACAAAAAACAGAAGACAGACCTGGAGAAACACCCTCCAGACATTTGATCATGAATTTCATGAAGTTGAAATGTGATAATCCAATCCCCCCTCTTTGACCCCATCCCCAGTTTAAGTGAAAAACAATATAGTGTAGAGCCATCTGTGACCCACTCCCGACCCAATCCCACCCTCTTGTCCCTTCTTTTCTTCCTCCTTTACTTGGAGCCTGTGGACAGCAGAGCGATGAGTCCCGAGGAGGCACTGATGGACAGGATGTAGTTACTGGGAAAAAGCAGGTTAAGGAAAAACAAGCATCTGCAGTCAGATTTTGAAGCTCACACAACTCAAACATATCGCGACTAAATTAACTGTACTGCACTCGTGCCATTTAAATAGCGATTCCATATAGAGATGACTGATAATACAGTACATGTAAAGCTTCTTTTCTACAGCACACTCTGGCAAACTTCTTCTATTAGGGTGCAGTTTCGGCCCTCAGACTTTCTTCCAACACTTTTTTCCTACCTTCGAGTCTTCTTCCTGTGATCAACGCCTCACCACAACCCTTGGTGTGCCTTTCTTTTCTATTACGAGCGTCTCCTCTAACCTGAACAATACCAAATGTTGTAAGTGTTCATGACATGTACAGTACGTTGTAAAGGATACACAGTGGGGTTGAAGTTCTTGAGCAGGAAGAAGGAGGCTACGATGACGAGAACCAGGAAGAGAGTGTTGTTGTAGAAGATGGAGAAGGTGGTGGCCTCGTAGTCAGCGACCTCATTCTTCTTCCACAGGATCCTGGACAAACAGAAAAATACAACAGTCAGTCACTTTTATGGCCATGTAAAAACACTGTACACTTAGTAGTTATTAGTATGGAGGCATCACAGAGAACCCTTCACTCAATAAAGAGACTTATTCTGTAATAGAGGAAGTCAAAGAGAAGACTCTTACATCTGCCATACATTATAAATGTGTTGCTGTTTCACTAGGGGATGATCACTCGAGGCTGTTGTGGTGCATGTCAATGCTTAGCTATTTAAATGATGATGTCCCCAACTATAATATAGTCCTATGGATTATAGTTAGAGGTCAACGTATTTTGAATCTATGAAGATAGACGTCAGCAACATATTTATGCTTCATGCATAATGTCTGACATACTGCACTGAAGTCACTTTTCATCTGTCAGAGCTAATTGTGAAACCAAAAGCAGACAACGAGCATCTAACACACTTTACTGAGGATTCACAAGAGTATGCGTGGTTCACCTCTCGTCTTTCTCCTTGCGGGACATCTTGCGGTTGTCTGCCTCAGACAGCTTCCTGGTTACCTCCTTGGAAACGGCATCCTCGCGTTTCTGGGCAACTCTGGAGGATGAAGAGAGAAAGGTCAGCGTGAAAAGATAGATAGAAATCCACTGATAAGAACAAAGATGAACTACGTTTTTATGCAAGCAATAATCTCCCCCTTATTTATTTTAGGTGGTTCTTTGTTTACCAGGCAGATGGTGTTACTTACCAGACTACTTTTTCCAAAGTTTCCCAAATAAATGTATCATTTGTCAATCAAATTTTAAAAATAAGTATCAGCACTGTGACAGTAATACCCCTGATCGTACTAATGCACATGTACAGGAAAAACTGTGAACCCTTCAGAGTAGACACATGCAGAGTAGTGTGTTTATCCTTCTTACTTGTGTTTGAGAACAAACTTGACGTTCTTGTAGGCAAAGGCCACCAGGTAGGTGCTGACCAGAGTCATCACAGCGTACAGAACTGCAGACTGGACCAGGTCCATGTGCCAAATCCTCCAAAAGAGCCCTGGAGAGATAACAGTCACTTACTGATCAGTGAACATACAGTATGTTGGTTAGAGACGTGTTGTTAACCAGATGTTCACCTCTAACTAAAATCTCATCAAGACTGGGAGTTCATCCTGAGCTTTTTATCAAGCTTTTCAACGATAAATCAGCATTACATAGATTACTACATAACTGTATTGTTTATTACCATGATCTTAACTTGTTCTTACACATACAGTAACTTTACTTTGTAACAGTTAGCAATGACAGTACACTAGCTTTAGCATATCACAGTCATTCTTTCTGACTATGTTGTGCTATTACACTTTACCGCCTATGAAAGTGTGTGTAGTTTTAAGGTTAATTTAGGTTTCTCTTGATAAGCACATCATTCAGTCAGTTTTTCTTTAATTAGCTTAACCCCTTCAATGAATCTTGGTTAGCTTAGCTAGCAGCAGCTAGCTTCTCCAGACTCTGGTACTCACAGATGGGGATGGCAGAAACGATGAGTGCGTTTCCGTAAAACAGAGCGGTGGACTTCGCTGAGAGGTTTCTGCTGAAGTCCTGGAGGAGAAGGTCTTCCTCCGACTGCTGCTTGTTGCTGCCTTTGGGAGCCATGTCTGCGGATTGAGCGGTCTGTGTGCTGCTCTGCTCTGGACACAAGAAGACTGACACGTCGGTGTACGAGGAGAAGAGGGACGCGTCAGCATAAACCCGGAAATAAGCCGGCGTTCTTCTTCTTCTTCTTCTGCCCTCAACTCTTACAGGAGACACTTCAGCTCACTGCTGCCCCCCGCAGGAAGACATAGGTACTGCACCTGTAACACGGTGAGTTCAGCCGACCTACAGGCTGCAGCGAGACATTATAGGACACGTTCAGCAAAACCCCAACATCTCATCATTTCCTTTTTTATCTCATTTGCCAAATTTAGGGGTTATTCATTTCTAAAATGTTTCATAGGCTACTTCCCCTAACACAGCCTGATGGATATTTATTTATGGTCCTCACTGAACACATTGTGTGTCTTAATCTGGCAACTGAACCCTTTCAAGGAGGAGTGGAGGAAAATATGGAAAAATATTCCCATGGTGAGTCATAAGTATGGGCTAAAAAGTCAACATTTATCTCATACTTATGACCTTCTTTTCATCATTTTGGCTTCTATTTCATTATTATGACTTACCATGAGATTTTCTTTTTAATCAAAGATGAGTTTTCATCTATTTTTTTCCATGTAACTGGCAAAGATTGGCTTCCATAGGAAACACATACTGTGTAAAATCTGACTAAATGACTTTATTAGCAAACAAAACAAAAAAGGGGAAACCCATTACCTCAAAATTACCAAGTAGTAAGTGGTAGTAAAATAGACTAATACAGTTAAGTTGTTAAAAGTTTTTAGCTTGTAGCCTACAACTTAAATGTAATAGTCTACTCTACTTGGTAATTCTTTTTTTTTTTTTTTAAATAAAGTCACTTTCTCAGATTAGTAAGGTTAACTTACTTACAGTGTACTAGCACCACGTGGCTAGCTTACTCAGCTATCTTACTCAAGACATAGGCTATGTAACCTATATAAAATACTAACAACATCTCTCTTCGTCCCAACGAGTTGATATATGTAAGCTAGTAAGTTCAGTTTACCTTATTAAGTTCTTAAAGTTTGAGAATATTCAGATATTGTATATCAACTGATACTCTACTGAGCGACATATTAAAATAAGATAACTTAAAAACACAATAAAGGGAAGAAAAGGGGACGAGGAAAAAAAAATCAATGGGACGTATGAACACTTCTTAACTGTTTCAAACGAACATGCAGATAACGACCAGATGTACATCACTCCAGGCGATTGGGATGCTTTATTATAGATATGAAACATCAAATGTTCCTCTTTTCTCCAGTATTCTTACTTCTCCATAGATCATGCCCACTGCCCCACCACATCCCATCTCATTACACTCACATCAGCACATTTATTTGAGAGAACCGTTGCCAGTCATTATTACACTGGTAAAATAAATAACCTTTATGGTGGTACAGAAAACTCACTGCCTTCCTCTTTAAGTCCAAGTTCTCGTGCAATGCTTTTTTACTTCTCATATCCACCTTCCTCCTCGGAAACACCACAAGTACTTCTCTCATTGCAGCACCTTAAAAATGAAATGAAAATTATAAAGCTTATTTTAGTGAGGGTTTGAAGAATAATCTCCAAAATCACTCTGCTAGAGCTCCTGCAGCAGAGCGCAGAGTGGACGTGCTTGCAGGATTCACATTTTGCCCACTAGAGGTCAACATCTACATGTCTGTGCATGTCAGCTTAGGTATTCGGCTGACGCACATTTCCTGAGGGACCAGCAACAGTAAATCACAAGGATTACGAACAATCAAGGAGAGAAGGGTCACGGCCTCGTTGTGCTTATAGAACTTAAAGTGCCAGAGACAAAGTATTTATTTGGTGTTTCAGGATTTTACAGAGCAGTTACATTGTGCAGAGAGGTATCATTCAGTGGGAAGAGAGATGTGACTTACTTCTTGAGAAAATGAGTTTTCAGCCCTGCAGCAAAACTTTAAACTGACTGGAGAGACTTTTAGGAGGCTGAAGGGATAAGCGAGCAATCTCTCCCTCAAAAGAACAACAACAAATTCAATCTCAGACTTCATAAACAGGTAAGTACATGAGACTTCTCTCTACCCCACAGGCCTGGTCTCAAGTGCACACACATATTCGAGATCCTATTTTAAAACTCCTCCTCTACGCACACACATCCTCATCTGACAAACATGCCACAGTCCATGGTGTGCATGAGAGTGTGACCACACAGCTACAGATGTATAACGCATTAGCAGAGCACGAGCATCTGCAAAAGTCCCCTCTCTCTTCCTTATCGTGTCCTCCGAGCCCGTCACATGCCTGCCGCTGGAGACATTTTCAGGCCAGGGGGGGAAAAAAAACAGACAGATATTCGTCCTGCTGCTGCTGCCACCGCAGTGCTTAACCCCCCGCTGAGCTCTTCTATGTCTTCCCCTGCGTTTGCAGGAGCAAACAGCATGTGCGTGTGACTGGTGAGTGCATGGGTTTGTGTGTGAGTGTTTTAGAATGCAATGCGGACAGGCAGGTTTGCGTGATGTCCCTGTCTTTAAATGGGGATAGAGCTTAGGGATTAAGCGTGCACTTCAGGGGTGCAGGAAGGAGTCGAAGAGGAGGAGGCGAGGGAGGAGGAGGTGATGCCAAAAGGCCTGCCAACACAATGCCAGGCACGGCTGCTCCCTTGTGTGTGAGCGCGTATGTTTGTGCCAGATTACTTTGGCTTTGGTGACACCACAGACATGACCACAGGGACAAACACACACACACACACACACACACACACACACACACACACAGAGAGAGGCACACAGTGTACTCCTCCAGGGCAGTTTGCCTGGCAGTGCTGGTATGTTTTAGCTCACTATGATCACACCCTAAGGAGCCTTTATGACAGATCACCTCTCATAGTGACAAATTATTTTTGAGTTATCTTCTCTCACTCGCCCAAAGCTAAGCTGCAGGAGACCTGCATCTCCTACATCTGCATGCCACAACATCGTGTGTGTGTGTGTGTGTGTGTGTGTGTGTGTGTGTGTGTGTGATAATGATACTGTGTAAAAATAGCGCTATTGTGCCATCAGCTTTCCAAGGCAGTGAGATCAACATGAAGCTCTTAGCACGTACTATTGTACTGTGTTTATGACTGATGATTACTACAGTCACACACAGTTGTATCAGGAGGACAAACACACGAGAGAAGATGAATAAGAATCTCATGAGGCGTGTGTGACATTCATTTAAATGAGTCCAGGCTTATTGGATTTTAAAAGGTTTCTAAAACATAAGTGGTAACAGAGCTAAGCCATTTTACACGGTGTTGGAAAATAATATGGAAGTCCCCGGCCGCTGCAAAAATAATTCACAAAATGGTATAAAGTATGACTGAGCAGGCACGTGGTCACACAACATCCCTCTGATGCTTAAAAGAGGAACGACATTTATTAATCTTTTATCACTGACATGTGGAATGAATTCTTCACTTGGAGGGTTCAGAGAGAAAGTTAGATTTTTTTTTTCTTGTCCTCAAAACTGTTGGCTTCTCAATTTCCTCTCTGAGCTGTCTCCAGAGAAAGGGACGGCTTCATCCTGCTAACTACAGCTGAAAAGGAGCTGATGTTTGAGCTCAGGACGACAGTGAGGTCGTAATATACAACATTTATTCACCGGTTTCTTTTTCAAATACTGCTTATCCCATAAATATAAAAATTTTTGTCAAACTGAAACAAATCAAGTACATTTAAGGCAAGTCAGCTTTACATTACAATTGAAGCACAGCAGATTTGATATGTGCTTTGCAGAGTTAGCAATAAGAAGAAATAAAACACATGACGCTGAAAACACACAAAACACAAGACAAGCACTTTCATATTCACTCACCACCGCAAGAAATCTTTAGTCAAGTCCAGTCCCGGTCACACCACACACTTGATGTAGTTGTAATTGACATACCCCACTTCAGCTGAACAGTGTTGAGAAACCGTAATGCTCCCGTAACCAGTTACTCAATTGTGTTTACTGTTGGGAGTGAAGCAACACTACATGAGCTTGGCTAACCTGGCTAAGCCGCCTAGCATGCTACGGCAACAACTGCTGTACTGTCCAAACTTATAAAAACTAGCCAGGTCCATATTCAGTTCAGCCTGTACAGGACAAGGTTCATAGGACATAATGTTATTGAACCAAACGGTAGCAATACACGCACCGTTACACCCCATACACACTGGCCTTTTTACCAACACAGAGTTAACAGTGTATAACTAGCTAGCTTGCAGCACCTGGGAAAGTTGACAAGGGAGCTAGCTAACTTAATAAAATGTCCACAGATAATGTTGGCACACTATCGCTATCATGCTATTTTAACAGCAATGACCAAAGCTGACCAGCTCATCCATACTGACATCATAACAAAGGCCCATGTCGCACCACATGAATTTTACACAATAGCTTTCGCTAGCATGTTGACGCTAACAGTTAACAAGCTAACGTGAGCGCCATGCTCACAGTAAAAATTAGTTATCTGGTTATATTAAGATAGCATAACATTGGGTGTTATTACACAGCGTCAATATATTGGTTTAGTTTAATTATCTTACCTGTTTTTCATTATCCTGGAGCAAAGAGGGTTGAAGGTGAGGTCGAAGGTCCGGTCCGGTCAGTTCAAGCTAAAAATGGCGGGAATGCAAAGGATGAGCCTCAATTTAAGGGCGCAGTTCCAACCCAATGTGTTGGGTCACTATTTTTAACTCAATGTTAGCTCAAACCTACCCAACCTATGACCCAGCAGCCTTAACCCAGCATGTGGGTTATTCAAATAACCCAGTATTTTTAAACGTGCACTATGGCCAAGTGTCAAGTTCAACGGTCGAGGTGAAATGAAATGGTGGACCAACAGTCGACCACCTTGACAGTGCTGACCTTTGAACAGAGAGCAGAAGAGGAAGCTGCTGTTAACAGTACTGCACCATTCATAGCGCCTCTGTCAGAGTATAGACTGCCATAGAAAGAAGGCACGGAGGCAGGATGCATTCATGAGTGGTAAAAACACTCATCGTTTTCATTCTTGAAGTTATTGTCCCAACAGCAATCAAAGTCAGCTTTAGCTTACTTGCATAGTAAACATAATAGAAAAATGGAAACTAGCCCAGTGAGCTGTTGTTATTGACTCTAGCATGTTCCTGGCTTGCTACCATGTTGGCCAAAGAGCAACAGTAGGTCACTTACTGTGAGTAGTTTCTACCTGTTTATCAACAACAACTCTGATCAGTTCTGAGTTGTTGTTCTTAAAGTCTTTACGTAAGGAAGTCACCATTTCTAGCTGCCCTGCAACATTAAACAAAAAGGCTAAAAATTATCACAATTTTCATGATTGTGGGTAATGTTAAAGCTTTCATTGGCAAAAAAAAAATGTATGTACTGCAATTAGCCAGATGCATCAGCAGATTGTGAGGGGTCTTAGACTTAATGTGAATAATAAATAAAAAGTCAACCACAAGTCTGTGTGTCAGTTTTATATTTACTGTCATTGTTGTCAGGTAAATCTATGCATTGGTATAGCGAGACTGAAGGCTATGTGCCATCCACTAGCCCAAAATGTACTTTTTGTGCTGCACAATAATTGCAAAAGAAATGGTCATAAAACATTTGAATGAAAATTGAATGAATAACTAGTCCAGAAGAAGGATATACAGCGTGTGAGGAGGCAGAACATTGGTTGTTTTCCCTTTTTTTTTTCACTCACCATCACCTCTCAGGGTCAGATTGTGACACAGTGATAACAAACAGTATCTTAGAGTCGGGGTGAGAGATGAGTGGAGACAGGAGAGGCTGTAAAATGAGCAGATTAGAAAGGAGAGAGCAGACTGACAGAAGCACCTGTGTGATGGCACTGGAGGCGCCGTGCAACTGTTTTCGGGGTCTGGTGACACATCTTCTGTCATATCCTGCTTTCGTTAAGGAAAAGGATTGTGTTCGCCCTCCCACCCACACATAATACACCCAGCCCCTCCACCCCCGCCCATAACATCTCTCCCTCTTCACAGACATTTGCTGAAATGGTTGCGTGCGCTCCTCCACTCCTATCTCCTTCGTGTCCTGTGATTTATGTTCCCCCTTCGGCTCAAAGGCACGGCGCAGAATGTGATATGGTAGAGGTGGAGGTGGAGGTGAGGGGTGGAAGTGAAGGGTGGGGGTCCCTCAGAGAGATGAAGGGAGAAAAAGGAGTGAAACTTTGTCTTTTCAAAGGATGCCAGACATGTGTTTACACTTTCTGCCCACTTTCACCATAAATAGTTTCCTCACCCTCGGGGTTGCGCGCTTGCATGTGAACCTGCATGCAAGCATATGACTCTGTGTGTGTGTGAGAGAGAGATAGATGGAGACCAAACCAAACTTTGATCTGTTTTCTCCGTTCTCTTTCCTCATGATTGGTAGGAAAATGTGTTGGAGTTCAAGATATGACATGTAACATTTCTGCATTGAAATGTCTACAAACGACTAGACCACTGTTATATATTTTAAAGGATACGTTTACCCAAAATAGACAATTTAATCATTATATACTCAACCACTTACCGAGTAGAAGGGTGCAGGTTTGTAGTCCACAAGCATCACATTTTTTTTTTAAAACAAGGTCACCGTCTTCTTCAGCTGTTTAGGAGAATTCTGCAACACTGTTTTCACTCACTCCCTATCCCCTACATCGTGTATATGATATAGTGCACTACGTCATGTACACGATGTAGGGTACGACGGGAGGAGAATTCGGACACTACACGGGTAATTTTCTGAACGTGGTTATGTCAGCAGATGCGCCAGATACTCATGGCGTGAGTGGGCGCGCCGAGCATCGTGTAAATAATCCTGACGGTATAAAGACGTAATTTTTCATGGCGGTTGTGTTTCTTGGTCAATAAACTGTTGAAATATCAATGGTGGTGAGTTTGGTTTTGTCAGCTACTGTTTTGTGTCCTCGTCATGAGCTGTAAATGCTAGGGGTTGTGCACAAGCTGTAACATACCTAGCACGTGCTAATTAACGTTAGTGGTCAGTAGCTATTTAGCTCGTAAGCTATCGGCTACTTTCTTACGAAAAAAGTTGTGTTCTTCTTCTCCTCTGACAAACCACGACAACATTGCATTGTGGGATACGGGAGCACAATGTAGTGCACGTCGCTTGTTCACTCAATTTTGCGGTGCATTGTGGGTATTTTGTCGTCCACTACATAGTGGATGAAATCAGCCACGGAGAATTCGAACAACACTACAAAATGGCAAACACACTATATAGTGCACTACATCCGTGATAGGGGGCGATTTCGAACACGAATGACTTTGTTTGTTGTGTTTTGATTGAGAGACCCCTAGTGGCAGAAATTAAAAACAGGCAAAAAACACACACAAAACCAAGATTACTTGCTTGTTTTTTTTGTTTTTTTGTGATTATGTATTCATAATCATCAAATTAACTTTTTTCAAGGAGGAGATCGTAATCGTAAGAAGGCTTTCCTTGAAATCTCCTAGAGAGTGATACGTCACCGGGAGCTAGAGGTAGATAACATTTTAAAACAGAAAAACCTTTTTTCTTTTGCACTGTGTATGATTTTCCCTGCCGATGACGAAGGCGATGGTCTGTGAGTCATGCAGTAGGTGTGGAGGTGTGGCTGCGGTCAGATAGACATTATTTATCAGGTCAGCCAGACCCTGCCGTACAGATTCATAACTATCCAGGCTGCGATGACACAGGCTCAGCTTCCCCTGCCAGAGTTATGGTGACCCTCCAGGCAGAACTCGGTCCCAAAACAAACGCTCACGTGGCTCATTCCTTCACTCCAGCAAACCCCTGATTTCGCTGTGCACTAGAGAAACAAACAGATAAGACCGCACTGCTCTGTTTTAATGTGTGGATACCAGACGGAGTGCACTGTGGCCCCGGCTGTCTTTTAACAGGGCTGTTTGCTGTTGAATGAATTACGTGGGAATTTATATCCTTTAACAGATCTAATTATGAGAGCACAGTGCACAGGACGTGTGTGTGTGTCTGTGTGTGTGTGTGTGTGTGTGTGTGTGTGTGTGAATGTTTAGCCAATGAGCAGAGACATGAAGGCTAACCTGCTGCCAACTCGGCTTGTCTCAGAAGCAGAGAGAGAGCAGAAGATGTTGACATTTTGGCAGCGGAGAGAAGCCGCTGTTCCATCTGCATCTGAAAGGTCACTGCGGTGGGTTTTGGAGCACAGTATGTGTGTGACCATGCGTATGTGCGTATGTGTGTGTGTGTGTGTGCCCCAGTGCCTGCCAAAAGCAATGTTGTTTAATGTGTGTGTCTTTCTCATCAATTCTGTGTGAAAAGAGCAGAGGAGAGCTATAAACAAAGACGCTGGAAGTGTTGGGCATAGCACAAACAGAATAGTAGGAATCCACGCCCTACCTCTCTCTCTCTCTCTCTCTCTCTCTCTCTCTCTCTCTCTCTCTCACACACACACACACACACTCACACACACACACACACACACACACACACACACACACACACACACACACACACACACATTCATACGCACACATTCCTGCTTTGAAGATGTTTATGTGTTGGAGCAGACGAGCAGCGAACATTAGACATGAAAACATCAGTTAAAGGAATAATCAAACTTTTCGAGAAATTCTGTTTTTCCAGTCAAGTCAAACAAAGTTATTCAATCAGTTTAATCTTTGTGTTCAACACAGAGATAGCTGACATGTTTGCACAAATACTGGAAACTGCTAACTTTACACAGAAACTGAAAAGCAGGCCACTTTCAGCAACATTACCTGCAGGAGCAGCGTGTGCATCGCCTGAGCTCAGGTGGATGTAGCAGCCCATAATTCAGAATCTCACCTATTTTTTCTGTCACGCACACGGGTCTCTGCGAAAATCCACTTGAAAATAATCTGAGGATAGTCATATGCACACAATGCCAGTGCTTCGCTACAGTTTCAATGTTTAAATCTGACGATTATGTCACAGAAATGATGTTGTTAGCTGTATATATGTCATTTCTAGTGAAGAAATGTATAAATATCATGATATAATTGTGTTTTCTGTTCAGAAAACGTTTAACTTGGGTGGTTCTGTCCCCTGATGTCCAGTGCACAGCTGACAGAACAGAAGTGTATATTTTACTGTTAATTTTCCTTTTGCTTTGTTTTGGTCTCCACCAACTCCTGATCGACATGTCTGCTTCTTTAGCCGCTTATTGCACAGCAAGTTCATGAGCTAGTGGCTAACTTTGTCTGCTGGGCGAGTACTGTGCAATGTTTTTAAAGAGACTGTCACAGAGCCAGTTGTGGCAAAAAAATCATGCTGATAAAAGTGGCTAGAGTGAACCAAAAACTGTTAATTTGTGGGATGCTAAAACAAAACAATGTGCTTAAAGATGCTAAAATGCTTCATACTGCAGACTTGCTCATTCTCTGTGGTTTCATCATCACGAGTGACTTCTTTCGCATTGCACATAGTCATTTTATCCAGCACTAACATAAAATTACTGATTTGAGCAGCTCCTTTTTGTTTGAAAGTAAAACTACACTTACACGGTCTCCAAACTACTGGCTGAGATAAAGAGGAGAATGATACTTGGATGCTGCGGACTATAACCAGAGAAACTGGCTCTTGCCGCTGGAACCTGAAATGAAAACATTTGTGCTGACCGTTGCGAGGGCAACTGTTGGTGAGCTGTATCGAATGACAGGAAGATTTAGAAACCTGCTGTAAAGATGTGCTGGAACTGCTCGCTTTCAAAATAATGTATTTCAACTGCCACCTCTGCGAAACTTTTTCTCGTGTGCCTGAGGATGTTGACTAGAAGGTTTGGCAGTTTATTCGCTGTTGTGGCAGCAGCTGCGAGATGCTGTGGCCAAAATATGTCTGTCATGAAAGCAGCCTGACTGCCCCGGTGTCTAGCACTGCACGGCCTGGTGGTTACAGGGTGCACGTGATCCAGACCAAATGCTGCGCTTCAGATTCACAAAGAACAACACAGATTCCATCCTGGTCATGTAACTACAGACCAGCTGTTCACAGTCTCAGAGATACTACGTGAATAATGAGAGCTTAGCTAATTGTGTCAGCACGCTTTATGGATTTGTAAAAGGCGAAGACATCCTGAGAGAAGTATGTGTGGAGTGTGGAGAGCCAGGAGTTTAGGCAGTCTTTACACACTTGATGTAAGAGCTTGGTTTGCATTCTTGGCCTTAAGTCAAGCTCTTTCAAAGCTGGGTGTCAGATGTGCTGTTTATGATGTTCATGGATGAGATACCAAGATGCCAGAAAGGTCTGGAATGCGTCCAGTTCAGTGACATTACAGCGGCTCCGCTGTTGTTTGCAGATGATATCGTCCTTTTTGTGTCGTTGGAACTTTTAGTGTCGCTGTTTTCAAACATGAAACTGAAAGACGAGCGTCTGGTTTTTCCCCAAAGGTCCCATTCAGGTGGAGCGTTACCAAAATGAGCGAGTGGTGCTGAAAGGCAGTGAAGGACTGAATGGTAGTTAGGCGTTTGGTAAACCCCAAAAGGATAAGCACATCAGTAGGTGTGTTTCCATCAGAATATCTTTATGTGTATGTGCTAAGCTAAGAATGTGTAGTGTATCAAATGTCAGCTGAGGGGTAAATGTGGTGGGATTGTTTGATCGTCTGTGCACACAGCTGTTCGGCTGCACACATCCTGCACATGTGTATATACAAACACGGCGCTGTGATGTCTTTGGATGTGTACAGCGCACCATATGGGGAGCGTGAGCGATCAGACGGTGTGGTTGGAGAACATGTGTGAATTCGTCTTGGATACTCTGCATGTCTGACCTACTCCTTATAAAAACCAGGATCAAAGTTGCTGCTGCAGACAGTCTGGGTCTACTGCAGATATCACCACATTTAGATCCTGTAAAAAGACCACCATCATGTTCGTTTTAGTTTCAGTCTCATTTTCGTCTAATATTCCATTTATTTTTTGCATTAGTCCTTGTTTAATGTACCATTTGGCATGTCCTTTTTTCAATATACATCCTGTTTCTCCCTTATAAAAGCAATTCAAGGAGATGGAAGTAAAATATGTCCTTGAGAAAACAGATGTGTCAGCGTCTAAACAGCATCCACATTGTGTAATCGTGTGCTCAGAATCAGAATCATGTGCTCTGTGCCTGACTAATAAAATAAATAAAAGTGCTCGATTTTTCACGGAAAACTGAAGGTCAAATTACGGCACAAAGGAGGCACGTCCTCCATTGCGCAAATCCAAATCAGGAAGAGGCCTTGTTTTCCCCGGTCGCTATCCTCAGGTAACGGTGGTACAACTGGAGTAATTGTGAAAACTCTCCAACGCAAAAGAAAAAGAAGAGGGAGAGTGATAGAAACTGAGGTAAAACAAGAGTGAACAGACGAGCATTCACTCTATGAAGAGCGCCGGTGTTGTGTCAAAGTCTGTACCCTCCCTGATATGTGTCTCTTCTTACCATTGGGCCTTGAGACGGTTAAAAAATTAAATTCTTTCAACTAGTAAGCAACAAAACCTACCTACTTATTAATACTAACAGGTGTTTTACTCTGCTACTACTACTTTTTTTTGCTTAAGTCAGTAGCCAGGCTGTTAGCGGTAGCCATGTTGCTAACGCTATCTTTGCGATAGCGACACCAACAGTATTACCACAGGCGAACACTGTGGAGGTGGGGGGGGGGGAGTCTATTTCCCCTTCAATGAGACAGACTTTTACAAATTGCTTTCTGCTAATTGTTTCAGAACAAAGCAGTGTTTTGAACAAAGCCACATGAATGGATAACTAATAAAGACATTTTAGACGGTGTTACAAGCATATAATTTCACAGAATGAAGACTTTTATGACACAGTGTGATAATCATCTCTGTTTATAGGGATATTGAATTACATCAGCTTGAACTGGTTAT
Organism: Pagrus pagrus; assembly: GCF_965226575.1. Taxonomy (NCBI): domain Eukaryota; kingdom Metazoa; phylum Chordata; class Actinopteri; order Spariformes; family Sparidae; genus Pagrus; species Pagrus pagrus. The sequence goes on along the minus strand of NC_140188.1, from coordinate 21,875,303 downwards.
GAGTCACCTCCAACACGGATCTTATCGAAGATTATGTCATCAGATTAGGTCACTGGATGCATTAATCAATTTCATGCAGCATTTTCTTTTTCTCAAAAAGGGACGTGAACATTTGTAAATGTTCTGAATAAAAAACTCAACCAAAGGAATATGATTTTCTTTTTCCTCCTCTTCCTTATTGCCTTTGCCCTGGTTGTTGATAAGTTCTGCATTTGGCTGTTTGCCAATTTAATCAATTAGTTGATTTAAAAAAAATAATAATTACCAGCCATTTTGATAATCAGATTAGGTAATTTTTAAAGCAAAAATGTCCAACATTTCTTGGTTCCAGCCTCATAAAAGTAAGAATTTGCTGCTTCTTGTTTGTCATTTATGATTGTTGGATTGTTGTTTGGAACAAAAGAAGCTATTTGGTCCATCGATGATCGATCATGAAAATAATTGTCAGCTGTAGCCGTAGTCGATACGAGTTCAAAGACATTCCCTCCAAACATCATTCTGGCCTGATGACATTCAGCTGGCATGCACTCATTGCATGTGCACTGACGTGTCAAGAAGGAGTTGTGTGCTGAGGCCACTGATGGCATGGTAATAAAAAACAGATTTGCATGATACCCCACATGTATGCACGTAAGACTGTGAATACAGAAGTACTTTGTTTGCCGGTGTGCGTGCCACTTTGATCGTATGTTCAAGGTGCATGTGTGAATCGGAGTGAATGTCCAATTCCATGCGAGAGGTTGACATATTTGCATGAGAGAGTGTCAGTGTGTGTGTGTGTGTGTTTGTGCACTACTGGTTGAGGCAGGGGCCGGGGTCTTATGAGAAGAGTGCCGTGCGTGTCTGCATGTGGGAAGAAGGGAAAAAACGCGTTTAGTGGATCGGATGCTAAATGAGGAGTGGACGAGGTGGGCAGGAAGTGTGTGAGTGCTAGTGTGTGTGTTTACATGTGTGAACTGCTGTCCTAATGAAATGTGAAAGCCCTCCAAGTCACCTCTGCCCTCCCACAGCTGTATTGCATCCCGTCTGCCTCTCCCACACACACACACACACACACGCACACACACACACACACACACACACAGGTCCACACTCTCTGATTCCCCCTTTCACACACACAAACAGTCGTGTGTGCACGGCTCGTGTTAACATGGAAGCGTTAGCGTGGAAAGAGGTCTCTGTGTCTTCCCTATCCTGCGAGGCGAGACTCTCCCTGGGTATGTTGAGAGTACAGCTGGCAGTCAGGGAGCCTCCAGACACACACTCACACACACATGCATGCAGACAGAGGCACGCTAGGCAGTAGGTCATGAAGCCGCTGGCGTGAAGGATAGACGGGTCCGACACCAGAAAAGCAGACAGCCTCACATGCACCGGAGAGCATTATCAGGATAACAATGGCGTGTTTCATGGTGTGTGTGGGAGTTTGTGTGTGACTGTGTGTGCGTGTTTAGATCCAGGCAATATTGTAACAGCATGCTCCAGATTGCCAGATTGCGTATGTGTGAAAGTATAAGAAAACACAAAAGAGACCACCGTGTCGATGTTTGTTTAAGAAAATGTTGATTTAATATATTGGATTATTACACATCCTAAAATGTTCCTTATCCCACTTATAATACCTCGACAAACTAGCTCTACACTGCGATACAAGACGAAGATGGTGACTTTTTACCTCGAAACATGGCGTCTTGGCCTCATGCTGCCTTAAAATGGAACTCATGAGCTCACAGTTGCCACATGGGAAGTCTTGTACACATGTGTTTGTCGTTCCAGTGGTTAAGTCGTGAGAAAGCCCCTGCTCGGCCACAGCATCCAGAAGTCACTGAGGCTAATCATTCAAGAAGCCAATGAGCTGGTAAAGTAGGAAATGCAAAGGCACAAAAAACAGCTGTCTTTAAGCATAATGTGTGTAGTCATCAAGTGCATACTTAAGATACCCTTTCATGGGTTATCTTAAACATAAGACATTCAGCCAACTCATGAAAGTAGCGTTAGCTTAATAAGCTAGCTAGCTACTGTATAGCTGAAAGAATCTGCTAGTGACAGATGTTATTTTCAGTCGACGGCCACCAGCTAGAAATGATAAGCCTCTTTTGTCCCCTTCTATCTGAATCAAGAGCTATTTTGTGCGAGAATGGAAAGCTTGGCAGCGTTAATTTGAACAATTGGTCATGAGCCGTGTTCGTTCAATAAGCAAATAAATGCTCTCCAAATAAGACCAAAAGCATGGACAGAGCCGGCGGTCATTAACTGCAGGGAGAGGGTGTACTTTCAGAGCATTGGGCCTTTGGGATAACGGGCTTTTGGTCCAATGGGAGATTTTTCTGTCCTTTATACTTATTGTGAAAGGATTCTTTTAAATCGATCACTATGGGTTTCCTGGCATCCCCACTGAATGTTCCCAGGACGTTCTGCGATATTTCCCAGAAAATTTTGTGAATGACTGTGCTGAGACAGTGTGTGTGTGTGTGTTTGTGTGTGTGTGTGTGTGTGTGTATACTGCTGTGGAGGACTTGTGTGGGAGGGTGGGGTGGGATAAACCCTCCAGTTCTCAAGAAAGCCTCAACGTTGTTACACATGGCAGCTTTATCTCCCACACGTAGGCAGCAAAGACACTGGTGTGTGTACTGACACAAGGTCACACACACACACACACAAACACACACACACACACACACACACACACACACACACACACACACACACAGCACACTTGCAGCTGTGATCCAGATGGGTCAACAGTCCTCTCGTGAATCATACGATCTCTATGACTTAACTGTTGCAAAAAGCCGGTAGCAAGCAGCACATTTTCCATATTACCACCTCCTCCCTACTGCTGTGTCAACTCCCACCCCTGTCTCTATTTCAGTTTCCCTCCCTCACGTTGACTCCCCTCTATCCACTCCACTGTTAAATATTTTCCCTATCCCACTGTCTCTGCTTTCTATTATTGTGTCCTCTGTGGTTTACTCCATCTCACTGTGTCTGCGATTGTGCTTCTCTTTCCAGCAATGTGTCCGCCGTTTTTATTTTATTTTGATCTCTTAAGTCATTGTGTGACATTATGGCAGAAATATACTCATTTGCTTTGAGAGTTGATGAGAAGATGTATGTTTTAAAATGTTTGTTCCCTGAACAGAGTCCGGATCGATAACAGCTATGCTGTGCAGTGCTGAGACGTATTTCCAAAACTTACCAGATAGCCTGACCTTCTCGCTCACTTCCATCTGAGGCAGCTCCTTATTTATCCTGTCTTGTTACGAGTAGATGTGTTATTTTACAGCTCTGGGTGTCCGCAAACAGCCACGATTAGTGATTATTATCCTCTCCTCTATGTTGTTCATGAATGTCCTGACATCAGCAACGCTAACGGCATGACGTCAGTGTGAACGCCAACACCGATAGGCTTTTGTGGCACAGCGCCACGGGAAATTTTAAATCCCCATGTCACCACAGTTCTTTTAATTAAGCTAACTTTACCATCTCTTGGCTCCAGATTCATATTAAATGGACAGATATGAGCGTTGTATCAATCATTGCAGCTAGCTCAGCAAGAAAGCTAATAGGCGTATTTCCCAAAATGTTGAACTATTCCTGTAATTCATGTGTCCGTGTTAAAGATCTCTGGAAAAACTTAACAGGCTCATTCACACATGTTTTGTGCATGCGTGTGAGATGTTCTCGTGCTGATTCTTACTTAACAGGAACTAACTCACCCAAATCTTTTGTTGCTCGACACAATCTCCTCCTTCTGTCTCTCCCATGCATGGTGTATGAAAGCAGCATGCCAGGAGGTGGAGCTAAAGTCTACATATTTCTCTATGAGGAGCACAAACTGTTAAGTGATATTATTAATTAAATGAATATGATAGCCTGTGTCTCCCCCGTGCAGAAACTGTGTCTTGCTTTGCTTCCTTTCAAGAGGAGATCAGGGTCGGATGCAGGAACAGCACCTCTTGAGAGAGTCTTGCTCAAGGACACTTCAGCAGGGAGTGTGTTTACCCTCAAAAGGTCGTGAACTGTGGATCGAGGACGACTTGTTGTTCATTATACCACCCTGCTGCCTACACTCCTCTCCTCTCCCTGCGCCCTTTCACCAGGAAATGAGGTGATTGACTCCCTTTCAAACCGTGCTGCAACACAAAGGCGACCGCTGTACACACGCTTCCTGTGGAGAACGTACAGGGGATAGAGTTCACCCCCTGTGTGAGTCAGTTGTCCTAGAACCCACACACAAACACACCGGTGGGCAAACATGTGTATCGAGCATCCACACACTCCCCTTTAAAAAACCTCACAAACACTCACAAACTGTTCACCTTTAGCTCCATTACTCATAGTTCATCTCTGGCACTTGTTGCGGCTTTATTGCATAACCTGCATGCTGCGGTTGCCATGCAAGCAGGAACACATACAGAACAACGTACAGAACAATGCGTGTGTGTGTTTGTCGTACCCTATGGTGCATGCAGAGAGGCAGAGGGGGAAGCAATAAATGAATACTCCGTCCTGGCAACAAGCTGTTTTCCTGTCAACATTGCTGTTTCTGTGCGTGAGTGTGTGTGTGTGTGTGTGTGTGTGTGTGTGTGTGTGTGTGTGTGTGAGCGACCAAACTGTTTTTCCAGTCAGGAAACAGCCGAGTGTCATTCTTTCTATCATCCTCCACCACTCCTTCAGTCAATATACTTGAAATATTAACACTAGCCAACTAGCTGGCTCTCTCTTTTCTAGTTGTTGTTTTTTTTTCTGTTTCTCTCTCCGTTCGTCTGATGTCTTTGTGTGCTTGTCATTGGGAGTGATGGATGGTCAGTGAGGGAGGAGGATGAGGAAACATTATATGACAGGATAAGTAGAAGAAAGACGTATCACAGATCAGTGGGGAGAGGGAGAGACGGACAAGACAGACAGAGGAGGAGACGTTAACAGACAGAGTTTGGGAAAAAAAAAAAAAAAAAGATTAGAGGAAACACAGATGGATACGGAGACCATGAAAAACCACAGCGAATCTGGTGGGACATCACATTCTTTGATAATTTTCCAGAGACTAAAGTATTGATCAAGACAGATGAGGGGTCGATAGGTCAGCAAAATCATTGGGAATCATTCTTTGGGGACCGGGGATACTGCATGCATTTCATGGCAATCTTGGCATGGCAAAATTTTGGGCAGATGGAGCAAACGATTGACACTGAAACCTCCAGGCCAACTGCTCACAATCATACTTATCAATATTAAGACTCTGAGGAGAGTTATGAATATGTCTGAAGAAGAAAACCAGACCAATTCGATTGTTTTCTGCACGTCATTAGTTAGTGTTCACAATTGAAGGGGAAATTTCATTTACACAAAAGTACTTTTCTCCCAATAAAATAATCAGACAAATAAAAGAATTAAAGTCATGTTCAAGTTCCTCTTTCCAAACTGGATTAAATATCTCCCTTGCATGTCTCCAGTCTGTTATTTCAGTCATACTGACTAATACTGTATGTGGCTGATTACACAGTTGAACAGACATCCCAGCATCCTGTCAAATGCCACCATTCACACCATTTATAGAGATGCAAGCGAAGCAACCTTCACCACTTCCTGAACAAAAAGAGATCCTTTATGTCCTCTTTTCTGTCTGTTTCCTGGGACCTCAAGTTTCTGTGGCTAAAACCTGCACGCCAGGGGCAGCACTGATCGCCATGGCAATGATGGCACCACTCAGCCGAGTTCATTCACTGGTCAACCTGCATCTTGTGCCTCAGACACAGCAGTTGTGGTTGGTTTCAGGCTGCTGACTCTACAACTGACTTTAAACCAGTGTTCTCAAATGCATTTCTAATAAAGATATTCATCGCTGCATTTTACAGACTGAGCTGTTAAGCGGAGGGGCTAATTACAACAACAGAATGATAATAATTATCTCATGCTCATTAGATTCCTGTAACCTGAGCATGATAATGTGAAGTAGGAAAAGAAGACAAAATTAAATCAGTTCATTTGTGGGGATTTTTTTAAACTAGAAAGGAGAAGTACATTTACTCAGTACGGTACTTAAGTACAATTCTGAGGTGCTTGTACTTTACTTGAGTGGTTCCATTTTCTGCTACTTTATACTCCCACTCCACTACATTTAGGAGGCAAATGTAGAATTTTTTGCTCCACTACATTTAATTGATAACTTCAGTTAGGCTACTAGGTACTTTACAGATTACTTCCTGCAATCTGCAAAAAAACAAGAAAAACAAAACAAACATTGATTACAATATACAGAAGAAATAATTTTTAAAAAATATGTAATAATATTCTGTTAAAAATGCATCAAAATTAATATTTGAAATAAATGTAGGCATAAATTAACTTCATTTTTATAATTTTCTTTAATATTTTTTATTGACTGTCCCATTTGTTTTACCATTTCATTTATTCATTTTGTTAATGTATTTATTTATTTACATATTTATTTATGTCGGGGTTTTTTTGTATTATCTTGCAAAATGCCACAGGAGAAGAATACAGAAATCAATACAGGTATGAATCTGTAAATAAATAGATTTAAAAATGAATAAATACGTACAAATGGGAAAGTAAATAAATAGAGGAATGAATACAGAAGCTATTTAAAACAGAAATATCAGTTTATGTCATGTATAAATTAATTCATGCCTACATTTATTTTCAGTATTCATTTGGTGCATTTAATGGCATATTAATTTATTCATTGAGCCATTTATTTGATTTTGGAAGTATCAATCCTCTATATAGTACACAGTTTATATATACATGTAAACACTTTTGATACTTCAGTATATTTAATATCAGCTACTTTAAGATTTCAGGTACTATTCCTATGAGTGACTTTCAGTTTTACCAACGTCATATTTTAACTTTTACTCAACTATGACTTTTGGGTACTTTTTACAACGCTGCACATGACTCATCAATCTATGGGCCCAATAAGAGAGTTTAGGATATAATTAAAATATAATGTCTATAATTTAATCAATAACTCTTAAAACAATGAAATTATTAACAGTTAAAGTGATCATGTTGTATAAAAGTGGTTTATAAATAACATCAAATCATTGCACAATGAGCTTGTATAACATGTCTTGCAACCAGACATGCAACCAAAACAGGGAGGGAGAATGAAAACCAAAACTGCCCTCCTCCCACTGAGCACACACCTATACGTCACAGCCCTGCCAGCCAAGCTACAGCAGGACAGTGGAGTCATCTGCTCCAAAACTGATTAGAAGAACAGGGGGTGAGAGAGAGAGAGGGAGAGAGAGGGAGAGAGAGAGAGAGAAAGGAAAACAGCCGATCACACCACTCTGACAGAATGTGATCGACACGTCACGCTCAGATCAAAGTTGAGCTTGGGACATCAGCTGAGGATGGAAAAGGAAAGGCGACACGTAAGCTCTGGTAAACAGAAACTTAAAGAAATCATTAACTAACTTTCTACATGAATGGAAACCGGCCTCTGGGATTCAAAACACACAATGACAAACACTGCCGGGAAGGATATTGATTGCATGACAAGGCAAGATAAAAAGCCGATGGTGAGGATGATCCTTTCTATATGATACCTCTCATATTTAACTCAACAAAGTGGGGGGAGGGGTCCTTCCTCTCTCCGATGTGAAGTCGAAGATTTCGAGGAGGAAGAGGGAGGTATCTGTGGCATTCCACCCCTCCAAACCTGCCGGGCTGGTTTCTGGGTCATTAAAATTCCTCTTCTCCTCACTTCTTCACTCTGAAGCCACAGTTTCTGCCCCAAGCGACATGTTGGCTCTTGTCCACCTGCTCGGCCTCGCCTCCTCTCCTCCACCGTCTCTTTCTCTCTGTTATCTCCCTGCTGCAGAGCTACACTCCTTTTCTCCGTGAGTCAGGAAGACACATTTCTCTAGAAGTTTTCCCTCCCCGTCATCAGCTTCTCCCTTCTTTCTTTTCTGCATCCAGATGTGATCACATTGAATGGTCTTTGACAGATCTAGACAGTCATCCCTTGTCTTTGTCTGCTTTCGCTCCCTCCCATCTTTTTTTTTTTTCTTTCTTCAACTCACCTCCCTCTCCTCGGCGTCTGCACCCTCTCTCTCCAGCGAAGCGTGTAAGGCGTTATTCTCTGGAGTGTCACTTCTGCTTAAATCTGAGATGATGAAGCAAACAAAGTAAACGTCAAACCTGCCCAGACTCCTTACCACTTGTTCAACCGTCCCCTGCCAACAACAACAACAACCACAGTCAAAACCACAACAAAAACAGGCATGACCTGACTAAAATATGTACCGGCAACCTGAGCTTCCAAGCACTTCCAAATGTCACCGACACAGTAGTATTATAACACAGTCATGGCTCTGCCGAGGAAGCTACCACATCTTTCAGTAGCTGATGAGGAGATGACTTAGGATTACCATTATTCTATCTATGTGACACAACATGAGCTATTTATTGGTATCAATACAATGACTACTGCACTCTTCAATCATAAAGGCTGCAAACAAAAGCACGTCAAAGTCTCAATGCATACCAAGTCCTAGCCACCCACACTCATTAAACAAGATGTACTGTACGTCATGTATGACTCGTTTACTTCTGACTGCACGCAAGATATGTGAAGCATCCACATGACAAAACAAAGTTTTAAGCCTGTGTGTGAGCCAATCATGAATGATCATCACATGTTACTGAATGTTTAGTGACTAGCATTACTGGTGACTAGATACGTGTGCTCATCGTGCCTCTTGCAAGCAGCTAAAAAAATGTGTTAATGATATGTTGCATCTGTCTCTTACTAGCTTTCAAAACAAATCTCTAAGACAGGAGGCCGTGGTGCTTGTAGCGCTCTTGACCACAGGGACCGCCAGAATCAACACAAAATGAAACTTCCTTGTGGCTGCTTTAAATTCACCACCAGAATCCTGTTACAAAGAGGAGTTTCCAAAGAGTTTGGAAGACGTGAGCATTTACGAGGCAAAGAGGCTCGAATGAGAGGCCACACTGCAAGATGCATCATGGGAAATGTAGGATCCAGTGTTGTAGGAGAATAAAAGTGATGATATCTGACTCTCACCTCACCCTCCCCTACGGTGGCACCTAAAAGCGTGACAAACGTTTCTCTCGAGTCAGTGTTTGGTCTGTCCGTTCTGGGCTACTGTGGAAACATGGCGTTGCAACATGGCGGGCTGCCAGTGTAGATATAAAGAGCTCATCGTTTTCTTATCTTTTGGTGACCGCTAAAGAAAACATAATTGTGAATATTATATTCCATAACTGCCAATAGATCCTTCTTAACCCTACACATAATACACTGTGTTTGACTCACAGAGATAATTTTGGTGCCAATCCTTTTGTGGTATATGAGTAATGTGACCAATGACGCAAAGAGCAAATATCATATATGTACCGTATGAGTCAGTTCTTTCAGAAATTTGTCAAGCTTTATTATCCAGACCAGAATTCTTTGTAAAAAGGTCTTAGATGTGACTCATTAATGACAACTATTATTTGCATTGCAACCAATAACACTATTTGTTGATATCAGCAGTCTAATACTTTCTGTGACGGTTAAAGAGATAAAAAACCTCCCTGTTATCATAGAAACTGCCCTCTGGAGAAACATTGACCAATGGCAGGCTTTGGGGAAATAACACAAGACCTGCTGACCCACAGCAGACATGAACACCCACACACAAGCTCACACTCCCTCCCAGGCTAATCTCCTATTCTGGGCCCCCTCCCCAAGAGCCAGAGCCTGCCTTTGATCAGCATACATTGTCAAGGCACACTGGGTGACCTCTGTGTGTGTGTGTGTGTGTGTGTGTGTGTGTGTGTGTGTGTGTGAGGGAGGGAGAGAGACAGAGGTTCGGTGGGGGTGGGAGGTCCCAACCTGAAGTGCCGGATATTGTTGCGCTACTTCCTGCCCTCTAAGCCCTGACCCGGGGAACCACGGCCAAAGAGCCTTTTGTTTAGCTGACCCTCAACCTCTCCTCGGCCCCTCCCCGTCTCCCTCTCCCCCTCTTTCTTTCTTCTTGACCTTTCTTCCTTTTCTCCTTGAACCTCAAACATACACTAATGCCAAACTCTTGGAATTGATCATCAAAGAGACCACCAGAGCACACACTCACACAAACACACACATACACACATGCATTCCTGTTATGTTGCCATAGCAGCACAGATCCCTGATAGTACGCTTTGAACCTGTATGCGAGTAGGTCATTCTCACCTTTCCGGTCCATTCAAACAGATCCAATGTGACACTGAGACAGGTCGTACTAAAGGTTAATGTATGTGTAGAAGCTTGAAACGTCCTAAGAAAAGCTAACATGCATTATGCACAGTGACATATTAAGAATAAGGTGGTCGATGGTCAGCGTTGTAAGAAGACCAAATGGATGTGTTTTTTACCGCACTCGTGGCGTGATCAGGGGTGATTCTGGTCTGTCTGTCTGTGTGTTGTTCCAGATTGAGATTTCCACGTGCAGCATGACAATATTTTGTGCAAATGTCCTTGGTGTCTAGACGGTGTCTCCTAATGTGAAACAAGATGTTCTCAGAGGAAAATAAGGTCCCCTGAACACAGGTTTGAAGCTAGAAAGGTGGCAGAGTCCGCCAAATATAAACAAAGTAAAACAGTATGACACTGTGTTGTCCTGTAGGGTGTGTTTGTGTATTCAGTTTATTCAGTCATGAAAATGAAGAGTTTGTTTGTTTGTATTTAATTTGTTCAGACATAAAAAAATCTGTCGATGAAGATTTTTTTCTCTTCTAATTAAAATGTCTTCCCCAAAACTACATAGTGCACCTTTGATGAACACAAGTACAGAAATAAACAATGTAGCATAAACATGCTGGATTTAGCAAGAATGCTAATTTACATGCATAATCCCCATTCTACACTCGGTGTATGTGACAAATAAAGAAAACCTTGATTGTGAGCATGTTAGCATGTTGATGGTAGCATTTAGCTCAAAGCACTGCTGTGCTTTTGTGCAGCCCCACAGAGTTGCTAGCTTGACTGTAGACTCGTTCCTTTGTTATTGCTCAGTCAGATTAATTAAAGGTGCAATATGTAAGATTTTAGTTCAAAACATTCAAAAATGAACTAAAATGATCAACAGAATGGGAAGTAATAACAGTGTTCACATTATGATGTCTATGTATGGTGTTGCAGAGGTATCTAACCAACTGAAGTTAGCATGCTTACCAGCTAGCCCCAGCCTGTCCTGGTCCAAAGCTCCTGTTGTAGCGGTACATACACTTCTGTGGTGCTCAGAGCTCCCACCACTAGCTGCACTGCTGACTGACCTACAGTAACTAGCTTAAAGCAGCTGCAGTTAGCAGCAGTTAGCGGTTAGCCTACTCTAGTGACATGCTGCCCCCTGATTGTTTTGATTATAAATTCAACAGGGGGCCAATTGTGCACCTTTAATTAATATATTTAAAACTAAGGCTGCATTTCTGCAGCTTACACACACGTCAGTCTATTTCATGTATTGTATCCTATGACATCACAGATGTTATACCAGCTAAAAGGAAAGAAGGTGAAATAGATACTACAAAAATGCAAAGATGATATTTGGTATGATTTCAGACTCTACTGCATCAACAGTATGAAGCCCTAACGCACATGCTACTACATGTGACTAGCTGTAGGAGTGTACCAGGGCACAGAGCTCACTGTGTAAGAAAGTTAATGTCTGCCAACTGATGTACTGGCACGTGTGCAGACAACACATGCAGCAAAAAACAATCTCATTCACACACACACACACACACACACACACTAAAACTACCCAGTATCTTCGGATTCCAGTCAGTCTACTTAAACTAGCGCGCTTGTGATAGCTCTTCAAGGTATTTCAGGATATATGCTGTTGTTAGAGAGAGAGAATTTACAGGTAGCCTGACAGAAAGTTGTGTCGTGTGTTTTATAATCAGAGCAAGAGGATATCTAGAGTGTGCAGGGTAAGCTTGAGATGTGCTGAAAGACGATGCAGGAGAGAAATTCCTGGTGCCACTTAATACTGCAGCATTAAAGGGAGCCTTGTAATGGGTGAGCACCACCACAGAGTGTTCCCTCCAGCACTGTGGCCCATTAACATCCCAGTCAACCATGTTAGTTACCTGGTTACATCATCTCCCTGCCGTTTTAATGAAAAACCCTTTGTACCTTTTGACTGTCGTCTCTCAGAAGTAGAATTTGCTGCTCACTAACACGCACATATCTCCAACAGACAAAAAGTATCTTTGTCTTGTCTGTATGTGTGCAACTGAAACACGCCACACAAAGAGAAGACACAAAACCATTTCAACTATTTTAGCCACTGATCATCTCAAATACCTCTGACTATGTTTACATTTCAAAGCTGCCCTGCAAAAACATTTTATTTTTCTGGAGGAGAAATGTGAAGTAAATCTCTTTTTGCAGGCTGCAGGTAGCTCACTTCAGTCATACTTGAGTAAAAGGTAAAGAAATCATGTTAGAATATTACTTTGCTAAAAGTGAATGTCACCCATATGAATAGTAGTTGAGTAAAAGTCTGAAAGTATCTGATATTAAATGTACTTAAGTCTCAAAAGTACAAGTAAAAGTAAATTATACATATATTTACATGTGTGTTCATATATGTTTTATACTAGGAGTCATCTGATAATCCGCCTGGCCTAAAAATACACATAATATTCAGTATTTTCTGATTATAAATAAATAAAATTAATTCAAAATTATGTAAGCGTTGTCGTCCTTTTAACTAACTTCCTGTCCGCTTTGCAGTTAGAAATCCCCTCCCTCCTCTCTGGTTCACCACATAAACACAGAGCGGTAATCACCAGACATAGCAGTAAACAGGAGGATCCTGCAGACAGGACCGCCTCTTAAAGGAGTTCTCTGTCCTGATTGGATAAAGTGGGCAGGGATACCAGTACATTTCTTTGGTCTTTTAGTGCATGAGCAGAGGAAGGAGAGACATGGGATACTGACCAAACACTCTATAACAGTGATTTCTGTTATAGTGTTTCTGGAAGTATAAAGTAGCAGAAAATGTAAATACTCAAGTGAAGTAAAAGTACCTCAACATTATACTTCAATGCAGTACTTGAGTAAATGTAGCTACTTGGATGTATTCCATTACTGCTGATATTGCCCATATCTCTGTAAAATACATTTTGGGTCACAAAGTCCTTAATTCAGGCGTCTTTGTCTTTTTGTTGACCGTGTTGATGTAGATACGGTTCACGCTGAAAGCAACACAAAGCAGGTGTTTGGATTTCATCAAACCAGTGACCTACAAATGATTTGAAGCAGCCACTGTGAGACAAGTATCTGCAGGCAGGCGTGTTTTAATGTTCTGTTTAACTGTACTGTTCTTATCTTACTGCTACGTCCACTTATGCATGTCTCTCCTACTCTCGTTGTCGCTCCACTCAGTTTTCCATGCGCTGCGTTCTTCCTGCGGCTGGATTAAAAGGGGCGGAAATAGAAACATTAAATAACACATAAATACCCCTCATTTGCCATTATCGACAGGTTTTTTCCAGTCTTCATGTGGCAATTTTACGCATGACGTCCTCCATTTTCATGCTGTTTCATCTCTCACACAAAACAATTAGTCATAAAAAAAGGTTTTGGCACGGCTCGAAAGGTTGTTTCAGACAAACACGGAACCAGTTTCAATCTGATGGAACAAGCTGTGTCGCTGACTCACAGAACAAGGCACCTGCTATATGGGCGTTGGAAGTTACACATATCTGGATCTTTAGTCATATAAAGCCACCAGTGTCAGATCACTCACACTGCCTTTATAACAGTGAAGCTTGATATGTGCTGGAGGAGGTATGCAGAACACTTACTTCCTGTCAAGTCCTAAATTAGAAGTTTAGTTAAGAGGGATTAGCAGCAAAGTGCTCAGTATGCTGAATGTTATAATGTATGAGATAATGAGCTACTTTCCACTTATGAAACCTACACAACGCTTTCTTTACAGTTGTATAAAATCCAGAAATATTCCCAATGCGATTGACATGAAAGAGACTAAATTACTGGCCATAATGACAATAATTATACAGCTAGACTTTCATCAGTGTTTATGGCACCCACTGCCACTCCAACACCAATTACCACAATAAAATGTATTTTTATGTTTCCATGCCGTGGAGCTGTTTTGTGCGTAAAACAGGCGTGTCAAGGCTGCAGGCCTGTCACCATGTTAACTGATCTGCCCCCAGTAATTGCGTTGTGTGCAGGCATGTGAACAGATAAGATTCAGAAGGTGGGGGCTGAAACGCGACACCTTTTTGCTGACACTCACAAAGACCTGCCTAATATCCTTTCATGTGGTTTTGATTCCTAGAATCAGTTTACTGTCAGTTTTATTCGGGATTAAGCGTAGGTTTAAAAAGTAGGTTTATGTTCCTGTCACTGAGAGCTGACCTTTTACCACCTTTTTAGCAGTGGAGGAAACTAAGTGAGTACATTAACTCAATGTACTTAAATACAATTTAAACTTGAGTATTTACACTTTCTGCTACCTTATACTTCTATTCCACTACTAATAAAAGGCAAATATTGTGCTCTTACTTTACTTGACAGATTTAGTTTAATAATACAAAATATAACCAACAAAAGAGAAAAAAGAGAACTCTTTATTGACTCCAAGAGGAAAATCATAAGCCACGCAACAGATAATCTCAAGAAAAGTAGTGAAACCAATGATATGATATACTTTATTCTGAAATATGCCATTCTGCATAATGAGTATGTTTACGTTAAGAACTTAAAGGTGCAATATGTCCTAATTTTAGTTTAGTTAATACAAAAAACAACTCAAATTATAAACAGAATGTGAAGATATAACAGTTTTGATGCCATGTCAAACACATCTTTATATTGTGTTGAAGATCTACTGAAGCTAGCATGCTAACTAGCTAGCCCCGGCCTGTTCGTTCTCATAATATCATGTAAACTCCAAGTCCAGACCGCTAGCTGCACAGTTAACACTTAACAGCAGCTACAATTAGCAGCTGGCCGGTACTCTGGTGTAGTTATATTTTGAAGATAGATGAAAAGTGTTTGCACTTTACTTCAATTTAAAATATACATGCACGCCTTTTACTTCTACTAGAGTATTTCTACTCTTTGTTATTGTTACTTTTACTAAAAGAAAGTTTCATTTTCTGTTGATTCTGGCGACTCCGTGGACAAAAGTTGACGATGGTGAAACAAAGTGAAGTTTAGTTTTAGTGTTGTCCCGTACCACTAGACTACAGAGGAGCTTCTTTCCTCAGGTTGTCAGACCCCTTGGTTCATCTGAAGCACTCTGCCAAAAGAAAAAAGTTTTAATTTTATGACCTACCCGACCCAGATACGTGGATATCCATAATAATTATACAGAAATAGCCTATCTACTCGCTCATGGTCTCGTTTGCTTATGTAGGTCATACAGAGGCATCAGTGTTACACTGAGACTGTTTTATAACCAGTCAAAAGTTCTTTGTGAGTACAAGACCTGACTACTTGTAGACGAGAGTGTTGCCACAGGGACTGATGAGGCATCAGTACATTTGATCCTGTGTGTCAGTGTATCTGAATTATACCAAGTTAATCCTCTAATAACGCTCCCAGTACAGATACACTATATGGTACATTATGTTATTTGCAATCTGATCTGACTATAGTTTCTTTAGGGTCATTACACTTCATAGCAGCACTCCTTCTCAGATGTATTAAAGGATCATCGCAGTACTTGTTGTTTCATGTGTTCAGATCCCTCGCTGACTTTTGTAAAACAACAAGCGAGCAGGAGTTGGCAGGCAGGTATCTCTTTTATAGGGCGTCCTCTGAGACAAGCCAGTGCTTGAACAATAGGACGTCGTTATGCATGTCAGCCGAGGAGGAATGCTCGAGATCCGTCGGTATGCAACCAGGCAATTACTCTCATATACGTCAGCTCTCTCATGTCTTCCGAGGCAAGCCTGTAATT
Organism: Pagrus pagrus; assembly: GCF_965226575.1. Taxonomy (NCBI): domain Eukaryota; kingdom Metazoa; phylum Chordata; class Actinopteri; order Spariformes; family Sparidae; genus Pagrus; species Pagrus pagrus. The sequence continues at coordinate 21,859,329 of NC_140188.1, read as the reverse complement.
TCCCAATTACTAACCCTCATTGGAGCTGCTTTGACGCTTTCGGTGTTTGTCTGAGAGATGGTTGTACACATTTCTGTTAATCTCTGACCTCTTGAACCGCAGCCTGCGGCCTGGACATGGAAAAATGTAAAACTGCACAGAGGTCCATTGGTGGTTTGTGGCTGTTGTGGCGTAGGATGCTTTGCATGTAAATGACTGTGGCACAACATCAGGAGGCTTTTGCCCTTTTGACCCTTGTCATTAAAGCTCAGGGGGTTAATGACGCGAGATGTTAAAAGGGGGCAATTAATCTTATGAATAACATATTCAATTTCCTCCATAGTGGCTCCCACAAGGATCCTGAGGGGGAAATGAGGGTTGCTTTAATTTCCTGTTATTTCACTTTCTAGAACAATAGGAAAAAGTACGAGACTGCATGTTTCATCCTACTGCTATCTCCCCTCCATACAGAGACAAACACTAAACACTAACAGGTTTTAGATGCTTGACTGAGTATTTAGATGTCTTTATATAAACTAGTTGTAGAAACGTGCCTCTTATTCCTGTTGAAAGGGAATAATAGAGCACAGCTTGTGACTGTCACAGCCACTTAAAAGCCACTCATCTAATGTCACATAGTGTTAGTCGAAACTCAATTGCTTAAAATGATAACTCTGGCCACACACAGCATGTTACGTAACATCCAAGAACCCCTGAGTTGCTGCTTTGATGATCTGACGTATAAATCTACGTGATAAATTGCATTTTTCAGTCCAGCCCTTTCTTAAGAAACTAGAAACTGCTTGGTTGAGCGAACTTGTCTGCAAACAACGAAACTTACAGCGGAAGGCGGTGCAGCACAGCAGGTTCCTAAAAACCTACTTCTGGTAAAACAGGGAGGAGAGGGAAGCTGACTCAACGCACAGTCAGTAAACACAACACTCCTTTATGGAAATGTGACAGATCAGCTGCAGAGGACAGAGTCAGCCTTCCTAATTACTTTTAGAAACCAATAAACACCAGAGAAGCTTATGGAGGTGACTCATTCTCTTCACAGCTGCCTTTGCTAGAATTATAATTATGTCTGAACAAGTTTCATGTTTAGTCTCATGCGAAATGATCCGGTGTGATTAAACATCCAAATGTTCCTCATGAACTGTAGTTTCACCTGTTTGCATGAGTGACAAAATCGTCTTCAAGCAAGACTTTGTTAACAAATTATTAACACATTTCATGTCAGCACAAACGATCTTTTGTTTGAGATGAATACATTTGCTCAAGTACCATATTTATATGCAGTTTTGATTGTTGATTAACATTAATTGCTAATTACCACTCTCTTATCAGACATATAATGGGTTAATAATTGATAACTAATGCCTTTGTTAATCACCATGAAGTTATTTATCGTAGCGCGTTGTAGATAAATAACAGGCCGATCATTTTTGTGTCGCCAGGTAGAAAAATCCATTTGGTGGGTGAATACGCCTTTTGTAAGGAGCCAATCATCGCAGTGCTTTTATTTTTAAAGCCTAAAATACCAACCAGGAAAAAAGGAGCAACTTCCCTGGGGGGCTTCATACCCACAGGGTCTCTTAAACCCCGACTTCACTGCAAGTCAATTTGTTCAGGAATGTGCACCACTGAAGTATAAAATTAAAGGTCTGGTATTATTACCTGATATGAAACTGTCTTGTTTCCTTTTGTAGCATCTGGTTTTAAGAACCTTTATATTGCGTTCATGTGATGCATGTTCCTTAATAAATATGCGTTTAAACAAATGGAAAACCTGTAGCTGCGTAGAACTGGTCCAGTGTTGGTGGACTGGTTCTTTTCTGCTTATTTGTGTGCAGTCTAGTTAATGAGAACTTGGTGACAGGATACACAAAGCGCTGGGTGGGTCAATAGCAGAGGTGTGGACTGGATTCATTGATCTGATGACTTGAAACTCGAGAGTGGACTTTGGAAGTTTAACACATGTGACAACGACTTGAACAACTTGTCTGTGTTCATGTTTTGTTTTTGTTTAGTTTTTCTAGTGTTTTTTCGGTCTGGCTGTCAGTATTTCTCTGTTTTAAAGTGATGGGGAGGGATTTTGTTTTGATTGAGAATAAATTAAGACATAAATGAGCTTTTATAAAGCGTTTTCTCTTTGGTTACATGATATTTATTGACCTAAATATCAACGGTTACAAAACATATTGAATTCATTGTCATACTGTTTGAGCAGGTGAGAAAAGTTGGCCAATAACATCATAGTTAGACAGGTACTTACACCGTGTCCTTTCTCTATATGAAGATCAAATACTGGACTCATCTTGACTTGACTCGGCCGTTATAAAAAATGACTTGGGGCCCAACTCTGTTTTTCCTGGGGCCCTTACAGGTAAACCCGGCAAATCTAAAAGCACATTTTGAATTATATAATGATACATGTGTACTTTACTGTCCAAAACATTTTTTTTTTTACTTGTAGTGGAGTTTTTGCATGTTGAGGTGTTACTACGTTTACTGAAGTACATTTTCTGTCATGGATATATGAAGTAATGACATGTTTTGTTGCTTCTTTATTACTTCCAGGGCCCCTGAGGGTCCCCACACCCCCATGAAGCTTCTTCAGCACACCACCAGACTACTCTCTCTCTCTCTCTCTCTCTCTCTCTCTCTCTCTTTCACTCTCCCCCCCTCCCTGTCTCCCTCCCTCTCTCCTCTCCCTCCCTCCCCCTCTGTCTCTGGAGCGAAGCCCCGCCCCTGACCAGGTTACGGGGCGGGGCCTGGCTGTGCGGAGCCGGGAGGCAGCCAGAGCGTCCTCTCGCCACAGCTGTGCTACCCCACTCTTTGTCGGTGTCTGCTGCTTTCTCTTGCGCTTCTCTATCCGGCAGAAGGATACAAAGAGAGAGGCGGACAGCATGAAATAGAGACGGAGCATGAGAGCGGCGGGGGCAGCAGAGGGACGCGACATACCCAACCGGACTACAGCCTAGTCCAGACACGGATACTATCATCCCCGGACTGGATACGGAGCTCCGCCGATGTACGCACTGGATTTCACCCACCGAAGAGTGTCGAGACCGGGGGGAGAGGGGCGGACTTTATCGCGCAGGTAGGGTTTTTGTCGGAGAAACGCAGTCAGAGGGTGTCCGTCTGTGCTTGAAATGCGCTCCGGGAGAGCTGCGCTATCACAAAAAAAATCACCCCGGCCGACTACTGCAGTGCCTCGGTGTTCAGGCTTTTAGAGAAGTCCCGCACAGCTCCGGGTCCGGGTCGGAGGAGTGCTCGTGAAGCGGGGGAGAGCTGCTTGTAGAGCCGCGGGGACGTTTAAGAGCAACCGGGGTGCTCAATTTATCTTTTGTCGCTGCTCCGCCGCAGTGCCTGTGTGTGTGTGTGTGTGTGTGTGTGTGTGTGTGTGTGTGTGTGTGTAGACTGTAGCCTACGTGCAAACTTGCTCGGGCAGCGATGTGTAAGCGGCACGTAGACGGCAGGGGCCGCGTATCGGACTCCCGTGATCAAAATATATGGTCCCGGGAGAGAGAGGTTTTGTTACAGTGCTGATTTTATCGCTCCTGCTCGGAGACGCAGCTGTAATTGCAGGCATGACGTGAGCAAAGAGACCAAAAAGACCGCAGAATAAAAGCACAAATACACTGATTATCTGTGTATCCTCCTGTTTTTTCCCCCCTTTCTTTCCCTTCATATGATTAATCTGAGGCTGCTGACTCTGTACTCGGGATTAGGTAATATTTTTCCGCTTCAGTTCCTGGCTGCGAGGCGCGCCGTGAACCCGTCTCTCCTCTCTTGAAACCAGAGTCACTCTAACAGGCTGTACACTCCTGTAACACTCCAATAAAGGCTCATCTGATAATGTGCCTGTGTCAGCAGATCATTATGGTGGCTTGTTGCTGCGTTATTCCTGTTATATCTGCAGGGTCATTACGGGATCAGCCTGTAGTTGTTGTCGGAGAGGTTAGACAGGTTTCGTTTCAGCACACAGAGCGGGGAGGGCTTTTCCTTTCCAGGAAAGGAAAGATGAGTTTTCACGGTTATTTTTATGGCATAATTGCGCGTCCAGGCAGCCTGTTAATCATGTCTTTATGCGCCGGGATGACTTCACCTTGGAAACTGAGATTGGGGGGATTATAGGTGTTAAGTTTGATGACAACCCGTTTCTTTTCTTTCTCTTTCCCTCAGGACTGTCGGGCTGTAGGAACCGATCATGGGGCTCCCGGATAAAATACCTCTGGTGAAACCTTATTTCAAGAAGACGCAGAGGAAATTGGACGCCAAATGCCTTCACCGCGCCCTGGAGGATCCTATACTGACCACTTTACTGAGCACGGACACGCTGGTGTCCGGGGATGGGGTGTTTGTTCCCCGGAACCAGCCGGGCCGGACCCCGGGCACCTTGTGCGCTGCGGCCGTGGTGAAACAGAACTGCATGGGCCAGGTGTGTCTCAAAGACCCAGGAGCTGCTGACGATGCCACAGCTGGAGCTGGAGTACCTGGGTTGCTGACCCGGGACGGTGAATTGGAAATAGCCGATACTACTGCGGAGCTGGAGGAGACTGAGCGACGAGGAGAGCACCCGAAGATCACTGATCCGACCCCCGACAGCCGGTGCTTTCAGCCGAAACCTGGCCTCAGGGCGGCTGGGAGCCCAGTGACAATAACGCCCCCCAGCAGGGATATACCTCCCATAGTTGCACCCCAGGCTCCTCACCAGGAGGGGGGCATCAAAAGCAATGACCTCTTAACCTCTGGGGCTAAAAACCTTCCAGTCAAAGACTGCTCCAGCCTCCAAGACCCCCATCCCCTCATCCTGCAGCCTGACAAAGGAGTGCTATTTCAGGATAAAAGTGAAGAGGCCTCCCTTGACCTGGTTTTTGAGCTGCTCACCCAGCTCCAGTATCACACACATCAGTCGGACTCGGTGGACATTTGTGTGGATTTCCTCCAAGGACAGTGTGTTTATGGCAATGACTGTGCCCACCACCACACCGTCCTGCCCTACCACTGGCAGATCCGCAGGAGCAGTAGTCAGACGTGGCAGAGCATAGCAGACGACTCCCAGGAACAGCTGGAGAGACTGTACTGCAACCCGGACAATGAGCAAGTCAGGCTCAAGTTTCAGTAAGTGTCCCTCTGCAGTGGTTGCTGCAACCTGCAGGCTGTGTTATCCTGTACTGTGTGTGTGAGTGAGTGTGTGTGTGTGTGTGTGTGTATACTGTGTGTACGTCCTCTGGTTAGAAACAGGTAGCTACTGCTGGGGGAAGCAGTTACAGAGTGTTTCTGTATTTCTGTTCTGGATCTGTGAACTCTTTTCGGTTCAATCATTTCAGAATAGGAACTGAAAGTGTGATATGCGCATTTGCAGGGGAGCTTCGGTTTCTATCACGACTGTTTATTATGGATAACAACACTCAAATGATATTTATAATAGTCCCTCGAGAACAAGTAGAAAATTCTGACAGAAATCCTCTCAGTGAATTGAAAAAGTTGCAAAGATACAGTACATTGTAAGGCCTGCTGAAAAGGCCACTGTGTGGTAAACTGATAGGTGCATTGTTGTCACGTCACAAGTACCTATGAGTTAACAAATATTTGACATGGCAACAATGGTGCAGTAAGCTGATAGGCTGCTCGTGAATGATAAGCACTTCTGGTTTGGCGTGTTGGAAACAGTAGACCTCGGCCCGAGCTTCCTCTTTGGTCTCACCACGGTGACTCTACAGCTGTCCTGTGCATGTGTGGCTGATGGACTGCAGCCAAGTGAATGTGCCTGTTTGAGTGCTACTTTCACACTTCGCAATGCAGTAAATGTGGCTTATTAATGCACGTGCGAAAGTGTGGATTGTGTGTTTTGGCCTCGACGTGTCTTCTAGTTAATCTGTATCTTACCAGCTATCGTGCCCTTGTGTAGACACGGCACTCCATCACCCAGCCCTGATATTGGTTATCTATTTCCTGTATTTCCCTGCTCCCAAACTCACCCCGTGATTGGCCGGAGCGCCGTTCAAACCAGACTTTACGGCACTCACGGCACAAAGCTGTGAACTTCAATGACCCTCAGTTGCCTTGTGCGGTCACTGACACAGACGCACTTGGCAGCTTCTCTCCCTCCCTCGGTCATAAACATGCACACCACTGTGTACACACACGCACACTCGCACTGCTTGGCACGCAGACGCTCACACGAATGGGCTGCACAGAGGAGCTCAGTGGCTTGCAGTGCTCACACGCACGCCTTTTAGCAGACAGCAGATAAACCTCTCTTTCACTCTCTCACACACCCACATAGATACACACACATGCAAGCACTTGGCAAACCCCAGTGGGGTGACATAAAGGAGCACGCAGCGCTTCCTGTGGAACCGTACTGTATGCAGGCACATTCACACACAGTGGGAACGTCCGTGCTCACTACATTGACTTTTTTGGAAACACAGGTTGAGAGATATACATGACTCGAGATGTCCCCTCCATTATAGCCCACATGTCCAAGTCCCACCTTCCTTCAGCATGGACCTCATATCTTGATAATTGCAGTGTCCCACGTAGAGCTCCAATTTTAGTCAATTTTCAAGCAAAATGTCACTCATTTGCTGGTTCCAGATTCTTAAAAGTAATGATTTGCTGCTTTTCTTTGTCATTTTATGACAGTAAATGAAGAGTGTTTGGATTTTGGACCAGTGATTGAACAAAAGAAGCAATTTGAAGATCGCTCTTGGAAATTGTGATGAGCATTTTACACATTTTGTGATATTTTCTTTTAGACAAAATGATTATTCATGAAAATGAAAATAATCATTGGTTGCAGCCCTAATCCCATGTCACCATATTAGTGAAGATTTTGCAAAATATTGCCAGCAGTCTGCTTTTTGTGTATTTTTGTTTTGTTAAGACTAATGATTATTTTTTACTATTTCATAAAGCCTACCATGGCTTCTTCAGGAGTCTTGTTTTGTCTGGCCAACAGTCCAAAACCCAAAGATATTTAGTACGCATCACACAAGTTAACGATAAGAGGCAATGTTTAGCATCGCATATTGACAGAATGTGAAGACATTGCAGATTTGATGATATGTCAAAGATATTTTCTCCATTAAACCTCTCCGACCTCCCAGTCTGGACCGCTTACTGCATGGCTAACTGAGCTAACTAGCTAACAGCAGCTTCAGTTAGCAGCAGTTAGCGGTTTCTCTGGTAATATCTCCCTATTTTTTGGAGTATGAATTGTAAAGGTGGTTAATTCTTACATATTTCACCTTTAATGTCATACCATTTGCAGTTGCATTAGGGTTAGAGTTGTTGTTTCACTATTTAATTTTATTGTCTTTAAAGCAATTTAAGTTGTAAAATGCAGCACATTAACTATTTTATGTTTAGCGATGTGTTAATGTAATCAGCAGATATGAACACTCTCATAGTCACGTCAATGACACAGCGTTATCATCCTGAACTATCTACCACGTCCATCACATCAACTCGTGGTTCATGATTAACCGAGTCCGTTGAGCGACCACGCGTGTTTTCTCTTTGTTTATATGTATGTGTGTCACGCACACACAGTTTTGCTTGTGTGCTCAGAGATCTGTATGTGTCTTCATGTTTGACTTGTTGACTCATGTTTTCAACTGAAACTCTATGCAAAGTGCATATTGCTCCACAAACAGGATATGCACCTGGTGGTGTCAACCCAAATTCTTCAGACACCTTTTGAGTGTGTTACGCTCTCACACAGTCAGACAGGACCATCTGGCACACTTGCCTGAAACTCCAGTAGAAACTAGAAACACCGCAATAATTGCACCAGTATGTTTGAGATGCATTTGTTGTCATTATTGTGATTTAAATGATTATATTCCTTTATATTGAATAGAGCTGCAACAATCATTCGATTAGTTGTCAACTCTTAAATTAATCGCCAACCTTTTTCTGGCCGAAGCTCCTGTGGTAGCGGTGGAAACACCGACACTCCCCTGGTGCTCAAAGCTTCCAGACTGGACTGCTAGATGCACCGCTAACTGAGCTAACTAGCTAATGGTAGATATAGTAAGCAGCAGTTGGTTATTCCTGCGATATACTGCTCCCTCTTTGGTTTGATTTGAATTCAACAGGATGCCAGTTCTTACAAATTGCAGACAAAAATCAACCAATCAGTTAATCAAGAAACAGGTTAATCAACAATGAAATCGTTCGTTGCGGCTGTGACAGTATTGAGCAGAAGTAATTTAGTTTGTAACGTGCACAAAACATTTTACGCAGCACAGATATCTGTATTTGTTTCTTGGCTTGATTAGCACACAAGATAATCGAGATCTTTCTTTTGATTTTCTACAAGTTGAGTCCGACTCACACATTTGATCTGATAATTAGCTTTTGAAGCCTCTTGACACACGGCCAACTTTTCTCACAAGCTAGATAATCACTTAATTATATCATCCCAGGCACCGTCACCCAGTTTTAAATGTCACCAGTAAGGACGTAGCTCCGAAATACAATTCTCATCGTGGCTGTGCTTTATCATAATCCTCCCTGTTGCCTCTTCTGGAGTGACATTTTTTGTGAAGCGCTCGAGGCGTAACGCTCAACCCAAGAATGTGTATAAGAAGTTTTTGTAACCCTGACCCTAAAAACAGGTTTGACTGTTTGAGAACAGTGGAGTGAATACACAATGTAAAACATTTAACATGACGTATAACATTTCCATTCCTGAGACACACAGGCAGGGTTGTAGGGGTTTTGTAGCAGTTCATCTACAGGAAGTAAACACAGGCTAATTCCTGGTTTGAAAAAGAGCTTTATTCTATTGTTGCCCTGGTCTAATCCAGCACCACAGGCTACAACTGCAATAAGGTGGTGACCTGCCTCTAGTGGACGTGAATGTTATTAATTTGTGTGTTTCGTTGATGTGTTGACGCTGGGTAAACGCACCGTTGGCTTTGGTGCTCTAAGAGCCGAGCAGCCTATCGGGTGATGAGATGACAGACGTGAAAGTCAGTAAACTGAGCACTGTTCACACTGTTCTGGCTATTCAGCGCCCGGTTCAGTCATTTACCCGAAGCTTTGTGTTGCACTGGGTGTGTGTGTGTGAGCTCTTTTGATACTTTTCTTTAGAGAACCCAGCCTGTCTTTTCATGCGCGCAAGTACACACCAACCGGGCGCAGGCATCACTGTGGTAACCACAGCCAAATGATAACATCGTTAGCGATCTAAAGAGCAGCAGATGACTTAACAAGCTCTTCTGTCGGTATGGCAACACAGGCCTGTTTTGCCTCCTGCCCTGTGTGTGTGCGGAAGAGAGGGAGTGGATGGGATTTTTTCCTGTGTGTGTGTGTGTGTGTGCCTGCATCTGACTTTGTCCTGCATGGCCTTTTGTAATACGTATGTGAGTGTGTGTTCTGTGCCGAGCTGTTCCCATGTGTGTATGATCCATAGCACAGGTTAATCCCATCCATATGATAAGCAGGAATGGAAGTCTGGCTAATCCGCCTTAGTCATGAACTCAGCAGTAAGAAGGAATGTCGCAGTCATCGCTTCTAAAAGTTATACCGTGATAATCTTCGGCTGTACACTTGCTTTGCTAACAGATTTATCCATGCTGTGCTGTCGTGTGCGTGTGTGTGTGAGGGGGAGAAAATATAAGAAAACATCTAATGCTCCTCAGCTGATTTAAAGACTATTACGTGATCTGTCTGTTATTTACAGGAAAACCAAATCTCCTATAGTTGGGCCCGCTCCCAGTAATATCTGCGTAAGAAAAACATCTGCGTAACCATGACAAAGCACCCATTTTTCATTTGTGTGTGAGAGAGCGAGAGACTCTTTTGTCGGCCAGGTGATAAAAGCCTTGCTCGTCATTAACTGACATAAAAAGTCACCGGACACCGAGGGCAGAGCGACCTGACACCAAGGTGCGTGTGTGTGAGCAAAGTCATTGGTGTGTGCGGCGTGGAGGATGCCAACACCCCCTTATTGTGTCACCAATCAAAGAAAATCAAGGATGGTTGTGTCTGAGAGGGCTTCTTTGCATGTGCTGATTGTGCGTGTGTGAAAGAAGAGGTGGTGTCAAGATAATCAGACCGTGTGTGTTCACTCTTGTGTGTGTGTGTGTGTGTGTGTGTGTGTGTGTGTGTGTGTGTGTGTGTGTGTGTGTGTGTGTGTGTGTGTGTGTGTGTGTGTGTGTGTGTGTGTGTGTGTGTGTCAGACAGCCCATGCCATGAATCAGTGGGGCGAGGTCAGGGTCGCTCTGCCTTTATTACTCAGAGTCTGCCTTTACCTCCACCTTTCCTTTTGTCACTCCTCTTTCTCTCTCTTTGTATCTCTTTTTCATTCCTCAATTGTCCCTAAATAGGTGTGAGAGACGTGGAAATGTGTGTGTGCTTGTTTTTCTCCTCTTTTTTCCGATCAGATCATTCGTGTTATTTTTAATGTCAAACTCATTTATATCTTCCCCTCGCCCTGTTTATTTCACGCTTTCTGCCCGGGGTAGAGTTTTAGAATTTCAAAGAGAGGTTCAAAGGACCGAGAGCGAGGACACCCTGAACTATGAGCTTAATGACCTGCTACAGAGGAGGACAGAGACACACTCTTAACAAGGAACAATCCAGGACGTGCAGGAGACGACAGAGTACATTTCTTCCTGTTCTCGCTCCATGTGTGTGTGTGCTTGTGTGTGTGGTTGGCTTCGTGTTATTTGTCTAAGAGCCAAAAAAACAGAAATCAAATGAAGCACATTTAAACAGATAACTAGAAAGTGAATAGCTAGTGAACATGAGGAAATAACACTTACCTATGACATCAAGGTGGTGTGTGTGTGTGTGAGAGAGGGAGAAGCCTTCGTCAGCAGACTTGGTTGACTGACTGACTTATCAAGGCTTGACTGGGTGAAGATTGCGTGCACGTGTGTGTATGTGTGTGTGTGTGTGTGTGTGTGTGTGTTAATCTGTTGAATGAATGTGTGCGTGGCGTGCGTACATGTTTTTTCTTTCTTTTTTCTAGCCTGTGACGTTCACAATAGCATGACTGATGCTGGTATGTGGGTCCTTGTGTGTGCAGCCGTGAGAAAGTTCAAAGTTGTGCGTGTGTTTGTGTGTGTGTGCTGAAGGCAGTGTAAGGGATTAACAGCCATTTTGACAGTGCAGGGAGCTTTCTTAACCTTTATTTATCCAGGGGAATGTTTGGCTGAACATGGTGTCTCTATTTTTTTTTTCTGCTCTGATCCACACACTCACACCTGGGAGCTGCGCGCTACAAGAACAGAGCAGGTTTTGGTGCATTTTCAGCGCCACGTGCTTCGCTCAAGGGCCTTCTTCTTTCACCTTTAGCATACAAACACCCCTCCCTAGTCAGCGCTTTGCAGTCTTTTTTTCCTGGAAGACCAAAATACACAGCTTCGAACCTTCTCTTTTAGATTTGCATTTTCCGTTGCATGTGTGAACCTTCGCACAAAGCTCGGAGCGGTCCAACATTTCAAGCACGGTCTTGAAAAGTGTTGACCGTGCCAGGGTGGGTGTGCCTCGTGTCTTTCTCCAACTTTTGATTGGCCTCGCTGTGAAAGCACAGAATCTCAGTGCACTTAATTTAACCGGCGGAATTTTATTTTTAGAACGGCACAAACTAGTCTGGGAGCGAGGGTAGGGAAAAAAGGACTGACCTCTCTGGAGACCCGTCTTCATCTGAGTGTGTCAGAGAGAGAGAGGCTCAGAGGCTGCCTGTAAATGTGACACAGTTAAACTTAACTTCCTTATAATAAAACCAGAATATGTGTGTGTGTGCATCGTACGACGCTCTCAAGTTCACACACGCAGAAGCCCTTGTGATCATAACATACTGTTGCAGGCAGAAAGTGTTCTGTGCTTTGAGACAGTGAAAGAGAGAGCAGGCCATGCAGGTGCAACCAGCCTCCTGTTTCAGACAAAGTACAGAGAACAGAGATCTGTGGAGAGACATAAAGAAACAGTGAAACAGAGAACAGAGCACAGAGACGAGAGAACAAAGTGAGGAGAAATTAAGAAAACAAAGAGAGCAGGAAAGAACAGGGCTGACCAGAGGTGAAATAAAGGATCTACTGTTTTCACAGTTAATTTGTTTCCGCCGCCATCATCCTTTCTCATCTGTTTCTCTGCCTTTGTATTCAAATTTCATTCTCTGTTTCTTTTGTATGAAATGGAAACACACTTTTGTGTTCACCCGAATGCCTGAATGCAGTTTAGAAAAAATTTCATAGGTCGTGATCCATTACTGAAATAAGAATGAAGGCCTAATCACGGTACCGGAAACCTACATTTGCGCAATATATCTGCCGCGCTTCACTGATAACAGGGTGATCTGATAATGACTGACTCATTCCTTAGTTGCTGTTTTGTTTCTGCACGTGTTCAGTGAATGAATTCCTATTTCACTTCCTCTTACACAAATGCAGTCACCCCATGACTTAGCAGAAACAGTCTTTAAATATACTGTATATAATTAGTATCTGTATCCATGTGCGTTTATGTTTCTTAAAAAATGACTCAGCAGCTATTATCAGCACCTTCCTGACCGAAACTGCCATGTGCACGTGTGCCTGTGACCCCAGTGACCGGTAATTGTAATTACAGTAGATGAAACTGAATACTTGATATGAGGTTTTCGCTTCTCGCGGCCGCTGAACTAATAATTCATTGCACTTCCTCTCAGCTTGTCTGTGTTTTAGATGGGAAACATCTAAAGGCTTTAATTTAATGTGCTTTATTTAGAACAAACCTGAGGCAGAACACAACCTGCTTTACACACACACGTTTGCAGACAGACACACACTCACCCGCGTCTAACCTTTGACATTACATCCAATTAGTTTCCCAGCAAAAATCAATGAACCCATTAACACCATCAGGCTGGGTGCATGTTTTTGTGTGATTTGGCCATGTGGCTGTCTTTCAAAGTTTGCATGTCTCTCTGTGTGTATTTGGTGTGAATGTATGTGTGTGTGTGTGTGTGTTTTTCGCCCTCTCTGTCTGTCTGCAGTCCATGGCATAGCGTGCCAATGTATGATGCCCACATTTATGTGAGTGGTATGTCTGACCCAGAAAGGATTTGCCAGAGGCCCTATGGACGACTAATGTAGAGAGACTGATGCACACACACATAGACAATGGGATTTTGACCCCGCTTGTCGAGACAGAGAGGGGTTAAGGGAGGTTGTATGTACATGATTACATTATGTTTCCACCATTTATTTGCTTACCAGATGTTAACATTTAAACATGTTACAGCATCAATGATCTGTAGCGTAAATGTCAACACCACAAAAATGGAAAGCAGTTTGACATTTTGGTAAATTTGCTTATTCACTTACTTGCCAAGAGTTACATGAGAAGATTGATACCACTCTCTTGTCCGACGCTAAATGTGAAGCTACAACCAGCAGCTGGTTAGCTTAGCTTAGCATAAGCTGCTAACTGTAGCTGCCATTAGCAAGTAAGCTCAGTTAGCCGTGTAGTTAGCAGTCTGGACTGGGAGTTTGGAGAACCAGGGGAGTGTTGGTGTTTACATCACTTGCACAGGAGCTTTAGACTAGGATGGGATGTGGCTAACCGGTTAGCATGCTAACTTTGTTGATGTTATAACATCAGAACTCTCATTCAGATTGTTGGTCATTTTAGTTAATGTTTGAATGTTTTTGGCTAAACTTATTACATATTGCAACGTGAATCATCAGTTACTGTAATCATTACACCCTTTTCTGACATTTAATGACCAAACCACCAATCGGTTGTTTAAAAAAATAATAACAGATTAATCAACAATGAAAATACTTTGCAAGTATATTGCAGCCCTAGTGTAAATATACTGTTTTGATCATACATGTCTTCTTTGCCTGTATTCTCTGCATGTTAATATGTGGCATGAAAGTCATCAGTCGTCAGTTACTGTCATCCTGTGTGACTCTTACTGAGTGAGCAATTAGAGGTTTGGTCGTCTTGCTCCAGGGCACTCGGGTTAAATTAAGGTTTAATCAGCAGCCACATGACCAGACATGCGGCTGTAACCATTTAACAACAAGGTCATCGTGCCACAGCCACATGCTATCCGACCGTCTGACTGTGTAATATGTTATTTCACGCTGGCTGCAGTGGTTAGTTATTATATTCACAACGATTTCCAATCTGTGTTCCAGGGGTCGAGTGTTTTCCCTAGACTTCGGAGCAATGCGAGTGTGTGACCTGGAGTTCGACGGCGTCCGACGACTGACCACCCCAGCCAGCCCTCTACCCATCCCCACAACGAACCCACACCCCAACCCCAGCTGTCACACAGTGTGGAAGTACTACTGCAGAGACAACTTTGGCTGGAGGGAATACTCCGAGGTGAGCCACTGGGTGCACGTATGTGTGTGTGTTTGTTTGAGTGCACGCTCTATGAACATGAGGCCAGACACATTAACTCTGCCCACACCAATCGATTGTCTCGCCACTGTGATGGGATCGATTTAGACACGCACACACACGCTTGTACACACCTAAACACCTCTAAACACCATTGCAATTTATTTCACCAAATCAGTAAAGATTGACTTGTTTCTGTCCGTGTGAGCTTGTGTCTCATGATGAAACTCATTACCAGCTTAGCTTTTTGTTATCAATAGATTGCACCACACCTCACAGACATTTCCCCTCTCCAAGCTCTCCCTTCCTCCTTCCTCCGATGAATGGAAATGCGGAACAGTCGGATGTTGAGTCTAAACTCTTCTTCATGTCTTTGTCCACCCCTTCCTTTTCTACCTTTCTGCTCCTCCACAGCCGGTGGTGAAGCTCATAGAGGAGGCAAGTTCAAGGGGTCTTAAGGAGGTGCGATTCATTACGCTCCAGAACCAATATATCCTCAACATCAGGGAGGGCTTCCAGCAGAACGCGGTCTTCGGGTTCAGGCGTCAGATCAAGAAGCGGCCCATGTTCATGTCCTCCGTGATGCTAACACCCCACCTACAGTAAGTAAAGACATTCAAGACATCCTTGTTCCCCTCTGCTCTTGAGGTGAACTGACAAATAGACCCCCAGCCTGGATGTTATGATCCTGAGTTTTTGTTGTTTTAGCTATGCTAGCGTGACGGCTCTAGGGACAGTAATAGTCTGTCAGTTTTTGGATGAATTGCTTTGAAATTTTGGATCACTGTTCATATCCCCCTCAGGATAAACTGTAATCTTTGGTGATCGTCTGATTTTTGATTTAGTACAAAGTTTTGATTTGTCCAGTTCTTTGGTTTATGATTGAATGCCTGCTAATTAGTAAAAAAATTGCATTCCAACACGCTAAGATGATGAACATGGTAAACATTTTATTTACTAAACATCTTCATGCTACCGTTGTTGTTGTGAGCTTGTTAGTGTGCTGACGTTGGGCCGTAGTCTCTTGTTTCTGCCAATAATCCCATCAAATAAAGGAATGAGCTGACCAATAAGCTAATTGTCTTGGTGTTGTTGATGTGATCTGGTTGCCAAAACTATTGTTTCTGAGCAGTATATTATCCTCAGCAAGTCTTTTATATAAACAGCCCACTCACTCGCTGAGCAACATGTCGATGTGATATCATTATTACGATATGAGACTATACATCAGCTTGGATTAAGGATATCGCCATGTTGTGATATGGCATATATGTTGTGTTTTCCTGGTTTTAAAGGCTGCGTTACAGTAAAGCGATATATTATCACAAAATAGTCATCGTCCCTACAGTATTGCTACCATATCAATGTTAAATTATTTGATCAGAAACATTGTGTTATTTGATGTTGTCGATGTTGGACTGATTTGGACATTTTCGTCCCTAGCTCCTGCTGGGAAATGTCTCGATAAGTTCGGGGTTGTGTTGCACGTTTGAAAGGGACTGTCTACGAAGAATAACAGAACATTCTGATCGGCAATAATTGTAGCCAATTACCGGTAAGGCAAAGTGTCAGGACAGTCAGTCCTCAGTCGAGAGGTAAAAGTCATTCACTTGATTGATAGTCTCTCTTTGTCTTTTACTCCCTCCTCTGGTTCCCGTTGTACTCTCTGGCAGAGCCTCGCAGATTGTTCGGCTCTCAGATCTCAACCTTGTTAGAGAACATTTTGTATTTCGGATATGAAGCTTCATTGACTATTAGAACAAAGTCCTCGACTTTAAGTGCCTGGAAACACATCCACAGGAACACACACACACACAAAGTTGGCTCTTCAGTATGAGATACACTGTCTCCCGTGGCTCTCTGTGTTCTGCGAGTATCTGTTTGGAGACTGGCAGGCACACAGAGGTCCGTACACAATGCTAATGTCGCAGTCAGGGCTGAATACTCAAAAGCCTCTGAACGCCACAGTCACCTTTAATCCGTTCCACACTGGCAGCCTCAGCTGAACTTGAAGCCCACATTAATACTTCAGATTTTTTGGCAAATCAGACAGAGTCACCGGGACACAGGAGCCGTCATGTGCAGGGCGAAGTGGGCTTGAGCCAGACAGACGGAAAATGAGATAATGAGGCAAATGAGGACAGATGAGACAGGGGACAGAGGAAATATGCATCCGGCAGGTCCCACAACTCAAGAAATATCCACTGAAGTGATAGAAATTGGTCTTACATCTTCTTTTTCTCATGACTAGTGAGAAAATCTATGAACAAGATGAGATATGTCTTTTCTGGAAGACAGAACATAATTTAAGGACTTTTCATCTTTCAGCTGCTATTTTATTTAAAGCAGTGAAGCGATTGGCCCCGCTGCACTCGCCTCAGTGATATCCCTGAAACAAGTGATACCAGATTGGAAACGAGTGGAGTCATCTCACCCCATTTGCAGAATGTTTCACTTCCTTTGCTGAGCAGGCTGCCGCCGCGGTGTCCTGCCAGTGTCCCACACAGACAGAACGCTAGCACGAGCTGTTCCTGCACCGGGGGCTCGACAGTCATGAGAGGACAAAATGGAGAGCAGGGGATGGAGGAAGGAAAGCGAGAGAGAGAGAAAATTAGACAGAGGAAGAGGGAGACGGAGGAGAGAAAGGAGACAAGCCGAGTCGGGGAGGAAGTGAGAGAGGGCTAAATGGTTTCCAGACTGGCTGCACAGCAGAGTGGAGCTGGTGAATGAAGGAGTGTGAAATGTGACTGTGGGGAGCTGGAATTTGGATCGAGGGATTTGTTCCTGGGACTTTTTCTTCCGTTTGTTGTGTGCGCGCTTCAGTGAATCACAAGAATATGATCACACAGTCACATTGTGATGAGAAAAAGCAGGCGGAGTGTAAAATTTTTTGCGTTCACGCTTGTTTTTTTGGTTGAATTTAGTATTTTGAAAGCAAGTCAACGAGTGTCCTCAGTGTGTGTGTATCAGGAACAATCTGTGCTAGGCTAAGAGTTTGGGGTCATTAGCTCAATTGGCACTCTCCCTCTCCCTCTCTCATCTCTCTATCCCCATGATGTTATTTTCAGGCGTCTCCTCCCTCCTTCCCTTGTTATCCGTCCCAATCTTCTCTCCTTTTTGACTCTTCCTCCCCTCAACTCCGTCACTCTCTTGTTATCTGTCCCTTTTCATTTGACACTTGTTTTCTGCAGCAGGCTGTCTGTGATCTCTTCAAAGCGCACGGGGAATAGAGACATCGATTGCGGGGAGAGATCGGGACCGGAGAGACAAGATAAGAGAGAGAGAAAAGAGATGAGAAAGGAAAAAAAAATGTCACACTGATCACAGTCTCTTGACAGCACACACACACACAGTCTCTCTTATGGCTGATAGGGCTAACAGCATTTACACTTACAGAGCGATAACTTGACAGCCCAACCACTGTAACTGACTTAGATGCCAGACACAATAGTTTTTTTTGTCACTTTCATGACAGCTCAGCAATTGGCATTTTCATCCTCCCTCTCTCTTGTTCTCATTCCTGTCTCTCCCTCGCTCTGCCTCCCTGTCGTCTTGTTTGGTGTCTGGGTTTCATTGTCGCGCAGCCCTGCTGTTTTGTTTGGTTGCTGACGGCTGGCGGCTGCTGTGGAGCTCCTCCACTCCACTCAGCAGCGCTGTGATGTCATTGTTGACAGTTGGAGAGCGATGATTTCGGAAGGTTCATCGCAGCGGGTTTGTTTGACGTTAGGATGCGGCATTGAGTGGAAACACTTTGGAAACACATGCTTTCATTAGCCTTATTATGAAGCTCCTACTATAAATGTGTGCTCCCGGTCTCATTATCCCAAATGTGCTAGTTATATAAACACCAACACTTCCCTGGGGCCCAGTCCAGCCCGCTAGCTGCACAGCTAACGGAGCTAACTACCTAGTGATACGCTGCCCCCTATTTGTTTTTGAGTTGTTCTGTTTAATTGGCTATATGCTCTGAGAATACATTTTAATATGTAG
The DNA here is from genome assembly GCF_965226575.1 of Pagrus pagrus. NCBI lineage: Eukaryota > Metazoa > Chordata > Actinopteri > Spariformes > Sparidae > Pagrus > Pagrus pagrus. The sequence goes on along the minus strand of NC_140188.1, from coordinate 21,840,993 downwards.
TTCACCTGAAACCAGATTGACGGTTGTTTCCTGGATCTTGTTTGTTGTTGTTGTTGTTGTTGTTGTTGTTGTATTAGGCTGCATATCTCCATAGTTTTCATTTATTATTTATTTATCTTTTGGGGTACTATCCCTCGAATTATTGTGTTTATGTGCTACCAGAGTTGAGCAGTAGAATGATAAATAAGATACTAACACTGTGGTTTATCATACTTTCTGCCAAAAGTGCATGACCTCAAGTTGTTTTTCTAGCTGTCTCTCGGTGAACAAAGCTTGGAGTATTGATCTTCTGATAGTGTGGTCACTTTGTGTCTGATGCAGTTTTTTGCAGAGCATTTCAGACCTACAGTTCATGCCTTCCCTCATAGAAACATTTAGTCTAGCCATGACTTTCTGAATCCTCAAACGGCAAATTTCAATTTGGTCTTAGACTTTTGGACCCCATTGCAGCGGACACGTTTCACATTTTTGCATGTCGGCTGTCCTGTCGAGCAGTCACTTAAGAGTTTCCCCTTTCATTAGCGCTACATTAAATAGTTCCTGCAGGAACCGTCCTTTGAATTTACAGTTCCATCTCATTTCCTGTCTAGGAAACTGAAGGAAACTATGAGCCCCGTAAAATAAAGCACTACCACATTTAGGTCAAAGCACTACAAAAATACAGCTGTAAGGAACAGGTTACGAGTGTGTTTACTGTTTTATATACAGTAAATGTACTTTGTGAGTGTGTGTATGTATTTCAGTTCAACTATCTATAAGTACAAAGTTTAAAACAAAAAAAAGAAAAGTCAATTGTAATTTTCTAACCACATATCTCATTTCTCCTTTTAGGACTTTGGGCGGCCTCTCTTCATCTCCCCTCCCCTGTTCCTCCTCCTCTTCCTCATCCTCCTCCTCCTCATCCATGGATCTCTCCACGTCACATCCCCTCTCGCCGACGACCACCAACCCACCCAGCCTCTTTCCGGAAACGTGGTTGCCCATGATGACGAGCCAGGACTTCCTGCAGGTACCGGTCTCACGTGAAGACCGCAGCTACCGGACGGTGTACAGCCTTTTCCACAAGACAGTTTCGGAGACTAAGTTCAGGATCATCAAGATCCAGCGTGTGCAGAACCCCTTCCTCTGGGAGAAGTACAAGAGGTGAGACGAGGAGCGCAAACATTTTATTCGACACTTTTTTTAAGCACTTCCTCTCTGCTGGAGATATTATCAATCCGTCTAACCGCAAATCTAACCTAACAAGTCATTTCCAGTAATCATAACCAATCAGACACTGTTTTAAGGAAACAGAATCATTTTTGTCAGGGTCAGAAAGTTCACTGTCGACAGGTTTCAGTGCCTTCAATTTTTTTCCTTTGCATGCTGTGTGGTGCAGCTGCGGCGTTCGACTTTGACGCACTTGTGGTTGCTCTATTGAACATAAATCTGCTGAAATGATCAGCAGCTACTATGTCATGAGAGTGTTATGAGTTTAAGTGGTGGATTTAGCACAGTTGATAGTAATTTGTTCCCACAGTCGAGAGAGATTTGACCACACTTGGAGACCTAATTAGATTAGAAGCGCAGAAAGTCTTTCATATCTATATTTATTTAACATGATGGACACAAAGTGGTGCAGTCTCCCTTGTCTTAAATCCTCTTTTGTCGTGGTTTTTCCGTATTTTGCTGTTGCGGCACAAAATTCACCTCTTTATCTACATTTCTGTCGCTGAACTCGAGAGTATTTCAGAAGACACAGCTGCACATTTTGTTGCAGACAGAACACAAACACAGGGTGGGTGAGAAACAACATGAAAGGAGGAAGAAAAAAAGAGAAAATAGGCCGAATGGTACCAGCTGTGTGGGACGGCAGTGGTGTGAGAACACGGAGGACAGAGAGCTGTTTGGTGATGAGGATGTTCCTCTCGCGAACACAGCAGGCTAACCACTGTGGTTAGAGCAAGGCAGGTCCTATCAGCTGTGACAGTTAAACTCTCCCACACTGACTGGTACCGCACGGTTTCACAATGACTGACACTGTGTGTATTGTGTGTTTCTGCGTGTGTGTACGTGTCGCTGACTCTGAAAGTGATGCCCCCTGTGAATGTCAGTTGATGTCGTCTTCCCACACTCGGGTCGTGACAGGGAAACCATAAGTACGTGTTTGCGTGTTTGTGTGTTGAGCAGCTTCATCTTAAAATTTTGGAGCAAATTGTATGGCGGGAGATTGAGGTGTGTGTTTGCATGTGTGTGTGTGTGTGTGTGTGTGTGTGAGTGTGTGCTTGGATGCATGCAGCGAATGTCGGTCTGTGTCAGGTCACAAGCTGCAGGGTCGCAGGAGGTCATGGCTGGGTCACAGCCTCTCTGTCTCTGAAACGCTTTCGCCTCTGCATGCCTGATTGATCCGCTCAGTCCATCAAACGAGCTGAGAGTGTGTGTGTGTGTGCGTGCGTGTGTGTTGCTCAAGAAAACGGATTAGGCCCGATGTTCTTACCAAGGTTCAGAGCAAGTGCGGCTGTGATCACAGCCTTTGAATAGAAACAGCAGCTGTTTACTCATTTATTACCTTAGAGATGATCTGTCTTAGTGTATCAGCATATTCACATAAAGGATGAACAGCACAGAGGGGTGTTTTGTTTATTCTATTATATGTTGTCAAGTAAAGTTAGGAAAAAAATAAGCACTGAAGCAGTTATTTTTTCATCAACAAATCCCATCTGACCTCCCGCCTCTCTCTGCTCTAACAGGAAGAAGGAGTACATGTCCCGGCGTATGTCGGAGATGGACCGGCTGCTGAGCGAGCGCCACCTCTTCCACGGCACCTCGGCCGACGTGGTGGAGGGCATCTGCAAGCACAACTTCGACCCCCGAGTCTGTGGCAAACATGCCACCATGTTCGGCCAGGGATCCTACTTCGCCCGCAAGGCCGTCTACTCCCACAACTTCTCCAAGCGCTCGCCCAAAGGAGTCCACTGCATGTTCCTGGCCAAAGTCCTCACTGGCAGGTGTGTGTGGGTGCCGCAGTTAACAAGTTGATAGTGGGAACATTTCTCATCTCTGTGGTGATGGATGGGATTTTTCACAGCTCTTGCTTCTTGAAACTTGAACACTGCCAAAAAAACACACTATATGAGGGATTGAGTGTCAGTGTCAGTCGTATGTCTCAGCTAGAGCTGCAACGATAAGTGAATTAATGGATTTCCAATTGCTTCAAAACAAATTTATTCTTTTAGTCTTTTTTTAAGCATAAATGCAAATATTTTCTGCTTCCAGCTTCCTAAATGTAAGGATTTGCTGCTTTTCTTAGTCATTCATGATAGTACATGAAGAGTCTTTGGTTTTGTACTGTTTGTTGGACAAATTAAGCAATTTGAAGACGTCACTTGAACATTTTTCACTTTTTTTTGGACATTTTATGCATGAAACAATTAAGCGATTAATGTTGAAAATAAGCAGCAGATTAATTCATAATGAAAAAATAATTGTTAGTTGCAGCCTTAATCTTAGCTATTACATCGTGCTCGAGTGTTAGCAGGAAGTGAAACAGTTTGGTAAATGCAAAATTGAGGTTTATTGGGGTTTTAGTGGTGGACGTTTGAGGGGCAGGGGCTGTATGTGGTGGGGCACCAGTTTGCAGAAAGGGCACATTAGCGGGCATTTAATCAGGTTTTAGCTACAATAGGGGCATCCAAGAGGGCACTTTTGCGGTGTTTCTTCAAACATGGGGCCTTTACATTGACAAGTATGTTCCATCCAACACATCCCTCTGCTTCTGACCCTATCACTATCTCGCCCTGTCAAATTAAATTTCCAGCACACACCAGCATTAATTTGGGTCATGGAAATCGTGAGGTTCTTTTCCATAAACCATTGTTCAGCCATGCTGTACACCATACTACCCCCATTCCTTAAAATGCCAAGTCAAATCGAGAGCCACTCATGTAAAACAGCTGATTTGGCTGATTCCATCATTCATCACAGGCTGCGGCAGGGAGTCTGCTCACCCAGAGGATGGTGTTGTGGTTTGGAAAGACACCATACATACTCTCCTCCCTCCCCCCAACACCAGACCTGTGTTTAATCTGTCCCGCGGCACAGACAGAGACGTTACTTCCAGACCTGAGCAAGTTATCTGTACAGTGTGGTCAGCTTTCCTGTCTGAAACCATATCCGGCACACAGACTCTTTAAGGTCACTGCCTTTCTCTGTAAAGATTCTTATTTTCATGTTTTATTTATGACCCAAGAGGAAACGGAACAAAGATTGATGGATTACTGGTCTTTAGAGCTTGACGTGAATATCTAAGTGAAGAAAGACAAACTGGTTACAATGCACTGGCTCATTTCGTACACATACACATTGAGATGATTATTCATTCTTGTGTGGCTCCAAGGTTGCAGAGCTGAATGGAAATCTATTAGCAGCATTTTTAAAATCGTTTGGTTAAAGTTCACCGGTTAAGTTTGAGATTTTGGGCTGTTTGACTTCAGCAACATGTCTTTTGTCAGAGTCCTTGAAAGAAAATGGTTCAAAGAGAACAAAGCTCACATTGAGGTGTTAATCAGGCATTTTAGTTCGGACATTCAAGTGTAGTGTCTTCTCTTTTAAAGTCCTAACCCTGTGCCTCTCCTCTGTGTTTATGCAGGTTAACTGTAGGAAACCCCTCCATGCGGCGACCTCCGCCCATCAACCCTCGTGACCCCTCCAGTGACCTTTTCGACTCCTGTGTGGACAACTGGGTGGACCCCCAGATCTATGTCATCTTCAACGACGACCAGAGCTATCCTTACTTTATCATTCACTATGAGGAGGTACCCAGCACTGTCGCCATCTAAGCCCTGGATCAGACCTGGATCTGTCTGTATTTGCACATACGTTGCTCATGTAGTCTGTCGAGGTGCGAGATGGGTGGAGTTTTCCACTTCAGATGGAGAGGAACGGAAATTTAGATCATGGCCGTTGCTTCAACCAACTGAACTTCACCCATCTGCCGCTCTAAACAGGTTAAAGCCGTTTCAGACATGTTTGCAAATACTCAGTGGTTTAGGTCTGCAAGTCAACTGGATCCAACCAGACTGGACTGCAGTAAGGAACAACAGACTGGTCCAGACCGGATTAAACTGGAAAGAACTGGACTAGCAAAGGACTGTTTCATCCAGCGTTCAGAAGTGGATACAAGCAGACAACAGCTGGGATAACAACAGACTTGACTGGACTCATATACCACGCTTTGTTATCTAGCATGAACAGGAGCCTGTAGTGGTGATCATGGGACACACAAGGATTTATCTACCTTATTGATCTGGAGCAGATGCAGGAAAAACCAAACCTAGTCCTCTTATCATTTAGTCGTATGGCTGTATATGAACTCCACATCAGGACAAACGCTGTAGTAGACAGTTAGCGTCCTGCCAGTACTGTGAATGACCAGCTGGCCATATTATTATTATGAGGAAGCAGCAACCAACCAATCAAACGCTTCCATAGAGAAACCATGGCGACACTGACTCCTGTCAATCTCTTACAAAAATCATAATAGTGAGTGTTTACCCAGCCTCCGACCCATACGTTTTTATTTTTCCAAGTCTATGTGCTGCGTGTTTGAATCTTTTACTTTAGTGGACATGAATCTTGTGGCCTCTTCAAACAGACAACGGACATGAGTTTCAGTGGGAGCTTTTACAAATGGACATCCACATATTGTAAAACCCCATGCAGAAGTTTCACATGAAGCCAGTGCTGTTTCCGGTTGGCCATTTTTGCCTTCGCGCCCACCGCTTAAGTCCCTCGCGGGGTGGATTGAAGAGTGTACAGTTTCACGCTGAGACTATGTGCTGCGGCAGTGCGGCGGCAGCGCTGTAGCATCTTGTCAACAAACCCCCCTGAAACTCATCTCTCTTGGACCGCTCTCTCTCTCTGAGACAGTAGACATGTGACAAACTGTACAGACGTTCTCTTTGTTTATATTTGAACTGTGTGCCTTTTGTTCATAAAAATTTTATTTATGTTAGTTTAATGTAACATTGATTAAATAAAGAATCTAAAAGAAAAAAAATGACCTATTGGTGAACTTGTGTTTTATTTAAATCATGTCGATTCAGATGTATGAGCAATGTCGTGGTAATGGTGTTAAACCTCCCTCCTGAACATTCATGTAAACATTACATCACCAAAAGCTTTAGAAGTGGAGGAGGTTTAATTGGGTCACAGCAAAATGAGCATAATGTCGGTTAGACATGGTTAATTAAAGGTGCAATATGTAAGAATTGGCCACCTGTCAAATTCATACATACAAATAGGGGGCAGCACCAAAGTGACCGCTATCTGCTGCTAATTGTAGCTGCTGTTCGCTAGTTAGTTCAGGTAGCCATACAGTTATTCCAGACTGGGAGCTTAGGGACCAGGGAAGTGTTGGTGTTTACACCGCTAGCTCAGGAGCTTTGGACCGGGATTGGCCAGTGCTCGCGGGTTAGCTTGCTAACTTCAGTAGATGTCTCTGCTACACAGTAGACATCACAACGTCAAAACTGTCATTGCTACACATTCTCTTAATAATTTAAGTACATTTTTGAGTGTTTTCCACTCAAATTCCTATGTATTGGCCCTTTAACTAATTGAGATAATGCATAAAAGCAGTAATTTATGGCTAATCTTAGTTGTGTATCTTAACACAAAAGGGTTTTGAAAAGTAGCCTAATAGTTTGACATTTTTTTGGATATGCACTTTTTTTAACCAGACCAGTTATACCTAGCCCCAGTGAAGAAACAAGATATCATCAAATGGTCGTTTTTACACTTGTTTTGTGTGTGTGTGTAGATCAAATGGGACATAAAGTGTTTATTAGGTAGCTTTAGAGGTGCTTGTAGGTGTTTTTTTTTTTAACTGAGGACAGCGCCAGGCTCTTTCCTCCAGTTTACAGTCTTAATGCTAGGCTAAGCTGACTGGCTGTGCTATGTATTTACCATACACATGTGAGAGTGGTATCAATCTTCTCCTCTAACTATTGGCAAGAAAGCGATTCATTGTTTCAAACAATGACTTTAAAAAACTTCTGGCCTCTACAACACACAGTAAGAGAGGTGGCTCCTAACTGTCGGTCACATGTTGTTGACATCAGATAGTCAGTCATACCGAGGGGAGTTTTGTTCATCTGATTATTTGTTCTTGCCTTCTTGGTCCATTGTGTATTAAAATCTGAAAGGAATTCTCCCGTGCTCAGCCTTCCCCCTGTCTGTACCCCCCTCCCCCATCCCCAGCAGTGTATTATCTGAGCGCCATGTCTAATGCGGTCCAGAGGGAGGCTGGCGAAGGTAGCAGTCTACCCAGCCTGGAGACGGCTCACATGGGGCACAGCCGAACTCCTCCTCCTCCTCCTCCTCCTCTGCAGCTCATGCACATCCCATTTCTCAGGAAAACTTTTCCGTGCTGTCGTATCTCTCACCTCATCTCTTATCTTTCTGTGTCTAATCCTTTTATCTAAGCTTCCTTTCTTTCAATCTGGCTTGTTCTTGTTGCAGGTTTGATTTGTTTCCTGAACCATCGTGGACAATGAGGTCATGTCCTCACTATTCTATGTTTTATTCTTTTTCCATGGAGCCTGCGGGTTAATAGAATAGTTTGACATTTTAGATAAGAAAATGACACAACACTCATGTTTCTACGCTAATCGTGAAGCTGTAGCTAGCAGGTGATTAGCTTAGCTTGGCACAAAGACTGGAAACTGGTGGAAAAAGCTAGCCTGGCTCTGTCCAAAGGCCCCTTTTAAAGCACATGTTATCGGTTGTTTGTTTAATTTGTGCAAAATCTGAAGTGATAAAACAACAAGCTGTGGTTTTGCAGTGGGTTATGTGCGGAGCTATATTTTGGCCGGGCTCAGTGACTTCCTGGAGACTTCCACTTATTACATGGCAACATCACTGTAGCAAAATGATCGTTTGCATTAAACCCCAAAATGTGCGCAAAAAGAAAAAAAAAGATGGTTTAAAACAAAATATCGCAAAAAATATTCTTAATTGTTTTCTGGTGAAAATGATCAACTCTGTTTGAAGCAGGTTTGGCTTGTGGCAAATTTAAAAAAAAAAAAAATAACACTGAAAATCGACCACAAACAACAATTTGAAAAAACACAAACAAATGTAAACAAACACATAATCATAATGATCAACATCCTTTAAGTACTTAAAGAAATGATCCTCATGCAGGGAACCTTCATCCATCAGCACATTTGACCCTTTACTCCCATTTCATCGTTTCCTCTGCTGGTGCGCCCCTCTGTCTCGGCCTCCGTCGACCCTGCTCTCTGATCGGCTCCGGGTCACCGTGTCGTGTAAGACTGTCGTGCTGAGCTTCGCTTTTTGGCTCAGGAGCGAGGGGAACGGGAGAGATAGGGAGGAGGGGAGGGAAGGGAGGGAGGGAGCGAGGGGGGAGATAGAGAGGGATAGAGAGAGGGGGGAGGACAAGTTATTTTGCTCTCTTCGTGCCTCCTCGCTGGGCTGCGTGCCTGTCTGCTCCTCTCGTGTGCATGCAAGATCGCGCAGGTTGCCCTCCATTTGCCCCCATCTCGCTCTCTATCTCCCAGTCTTTCCTGGCTTCCCCCTCTTAATCTCTCTTACAGCCTTTCCTTCTCTTTCCACTTTTTTATTTTCCAACCTGCCCCCCACCCTCATCAGCTCTTAACATCTTAAAATCCTTTTGCCCTCTCATCTTAATAACTCTGCCTCCTCTCTCCCTCTCTCTCTCTCTCTCTTGGTCTCTGTCTCTGTGAGTCATGCAGCGGGCACTGGCCGGGTTTGTTTGCCTGACTGCCCTCCAGGAATTGCTGCTGGCGCACAGAAAGCACTACTTTGTAGACCTGCTGGCTGGGGTTAGAAAAGAGAGTCGGCGGAGGAGTGGAAGGGGAAGGTGTGGAGGGAGGATGGAGGGACTGAGAGGAGAGGAGAGATGAGAGAGACAAGGGGGGGAGGCAGAAAAGGGGGACAGAGGAGGGATGAGGTTGCAGAAAGGAGGACTGTGTGTCTGTGCGGGGAAGATAAAGGCACGCAGAGAGTGAAGGATTGCCTTCATAAGAGCAACGACAGAACTTTGAATTATTCAAAGGAGTCAAGATTATTGTGTATGATGTTTGATGCAGTCCCACAGCAGCCGTGTTTCTGCGTCGTACGCCGCCGCTTGCTCAGCTAAAGCGAGACTCTGAATGGAGAACAGGCTCCTACAAATAATTCGGGAAGCATTCATCTGAGGCTCATTGTACATTGGATTTTAAACGCGCACCCACAAATACAAACGCACACACATCAGTTTGAATGTAGCTTATTAAACATTTCAATACAAATTATTCAGTGTGTAAAAAAAAACGAGGAAACGAGACAGTTAAACACTCCCACACTGATTTGTTACATGCAGTTCTGCGATGATTGAGCGTGCGCGAAATTGCCTCTGCTGATTTTTCAATCAAGGCTTGTAATAGACTTGTAGTGCTGTTTGAAGCTCTAATAGATGATGCCGTTACCAAGAAAAGCAGCAGAACATTGCCTGCGTTAATCTGCTGTGCGCTGTGACACATTATTGCTCCACATGAGATACAGTTACATAGAGACTCGTTCAAGAAGTTAACTCTGTGCAGAACTACAAGGCATTTTATTTCATTTCACCTCACGTGAGCCATTCGGCGCTTATACATTGCAGAAGACACGTTTTTAAATGTCTCCTTGGACACAAAATGATGTGAAAGACATTTGTGGACCTCTTTTCTGTGCTTTTCTGCCGTTTCTAAGACGCCCTGCTCTCCTCTCCTCTCCTCCCCTCTGCTGCTCTGCTCAGCTCAGCCAAAAACCTCTCCATCCCCATACTTCCGGCTTAAGCTTTCTCATATTGCTCTAATATCTCTGTCACTCACACGCACACATGCCGGCATGCAAGCAGACACGCACGCCGGAGCTTGCATACGTGTGTGTTTACTTTTTTCACACACACTCCCACAGACACATGTATCTGGAAATGTCTAAGCTTTGGTCCGTATTAACCCAATATCTCGTTCCTCTCCTCTCACACGCATGACCGTGTAAACACACTGACGTGCATGCACATATGTATGCACACACGCATTCACACACACACACACTCACTTCCTGCATTAAGCCCAGGTCCATATTGCTCCAACGATGCCCAGCTGCAACCAATGAACATTCCAGTTACTGTTTTTTTTTTTCCTCCCTCCCTCTCTATCATTTCAAATTTCAGCTCTAAGCCTTTAAGAGAGCCAGCAGCCAAATATGGTCAGCCTTGTGTCATGAACTTTGTGCGACCTTCTAAAGCGGCATAGAGATCGTGACCTTTAAGACCCTGCCTGAGGCTGAGCTTTAGGCACCGCTTGGCATGACCACGGAGAGAAGTCTGATGTGCATGTGCATGTATGCACGCTGTGGCGGGTAAGTCCAAGGGAGAGTTCACGACCTGTGACGTGCTTAATACTTGTGACCGTTTAATGTCTCATTTTACTGTCTCAGCATCCTCGATTTATGGCAGCCTAATTATCTACAGCGCTCGTTTTTATGTTCTCTGCGATTTTATTTCTTCCTCTTAATGCAGTCAAAGATTTGGGAAACAGAACTTTGGAGTATGAAGTGGCAAGTCCCTCCAGCCAGTGAGTTTTATTTCTGTAACCAGAGATGGAGGAAGTACTCAGATCTTGTACTCAAGTAGTAAAAGTCAAACATTTCATTTTTTACTCAAGTTAAAGCACGAAAGGATCATAAAAATGTACTCAAAGCACCAGAAATAAAAGTAGTCGCTATGCAGAATGGCGTATTTGCACATTTAACTGGATTATAATTGTTGATGCGTTTATGTGTTCATCACTTTAATGTGGAAGCTGGTACAGATGGTTCAGCTTCTTCATATAGCTAATCTGCTGGGTAGCCGGGTTTTGGTTGGTTATTTCCTGTTTTATTTTGTAGTTATATCCTCTTGTGTCTTGTTGTCACTTTCTACTTCCTGCTCACCTGTGTTCCCAGTGTTCTGTTTGCCTCCTGTGTTCCTGTGCTCCTCCCCAGCCTGATCCCCCCCCACACCTGTCTCACATCAGCTTCATCAGCACTGCCCTGTTCCCAGTGACTCTCCACCTGCACCTCATCCCCTCTGTAGTTAAGCCTGTGTTCTTCCCTCTCTCTTTGTTGGTTCGTCTGTTCTCGTCCATGCGTCTCCTGTGCCTGTTCCCCAGCCCTTGTGTGTTCCTGATTAGTTCTGGTGGTTTTCTGGTTTGTCCATAGTTTCTGTATTACTTTGGTATTTTCTTTGCCTGCCTTTTTGTTATTTGGATTTTGGACTTCGCTTATCAGCATTAAAGCTCGCCTTTTGTTCCAGAGAAGCTACAGTGAAGATTTCTGCTTTTAAAAGGTTTAAATAACTAAATAACTTTTTACATTTTCACCATCTACTTCAGTTGTTTAGGAAAATGCTGCACAACTTCGCCTGTCTTTCCATCAGCATGATGGTGAATATATAATGACTGAATTTTCATTTCTGGGTGAACTGTTCCCTTAAACTAAATCTGCATAGTAACAACAAACTGAAGTTGTCATACACATTTCGAGGAGTAAAGAGAAAAGTATTTACCTCTGAACTGTAGAAGTATGTGTGGCAGAAAACGAAGTACTCAAGTAAGTACAAGGACCTCAAAATTGTACTAAAGTACAATGGTTGAGTAAATATACTTCACATTCCATCTCTACAACTACTAAACAAACAGAAGTACCTTTATAATAATCTGTCTTCCCTCACAAGAAGGGGTGTGAACTGGAGCTTATTGCTGTGAAAGGTGAAGATGGAACTCTGAAATTTCCCAAAGGCCTTCGATGGTTTTTGCCACCTGAAACCACAGAAAACAGCAGGTAACACTGTTGCTTGTGCCAGGGTGCAGAAGAGGAAGAAACCATAATGATAACAAAATTCCTCTGAGCTGCCACTGTTTTACTGACATTTCCTTCTAGTGCATCCCCCTCTCAGAGCGTGCCAAAGCAATGTCATAATGAGACATGGAAAAACCAAACACACGCAGGCCTAAAAGTCCACCTGTGACCAGAGAAATACTACGTCCCCGCCAGTCACTGTGCACGATTCGAGCAAAATTAAGGCCTTCTGTTTCTGTTTGAGTCTCTCTCTCTCTCTCTTTTATCATCATCCTTCTCTCTGGCTGTGCTCCACCAGTCCTGCTGTCATCTCCTGTTTATATAATTGGGGTTCAGAGGACTTGAGTCTGGCAGGGAGGGGGACAGGAGACGGAGATTAGGAGGAGGAGGTGGAGGAGGCAGAGGGACAAAGAGACTTCGGGAACAGGCCTATTAGGAGTCTGAGCAGGCGGGAAGATTCAAATCAAATTGAACTAATCTGTTTGGAGTGCTGGTCTGCACTGTCAGGGAGCTTGGAGGGTGGAGGACAGTCTGCAGTGTTTAAACAACTGCAGGATTGGTAGTGGAAAAACAGTTAACATATATGGTGCGGATTAAGTGGAAAAACTGCACGAGCAGGGTAATCTCTCTCGGCTCATCTGTGGCTCCAACTCCAACCTGCTCTTAAGATGTGAACGCTGCTGCTGGTGAATATATATTTTGTAATTTCTTTAGTTCGTTATAATCCTGGCAAGTAGCTCTCTGTGTTGTCGGATCAATTTTGCGGCATTAAGCAGAAAAACGAAGACTTAGCTTAAGAACTAGGGATTTATAACTGATGTTGTTGGCCCATCAGAAACAACCCCACTGGGAGTCATTTTGAGGCTATTCTGCTCGCTCAGTGTGCCATAACTCGTCATAAACAACCGCTTACTGGAAAATGTTCATGTTGCGACATTAGTTCTTATTTTGCTCTTTTCAAAGAGCAAGTTCAAATTAGCAACATGTTGCTGCAATATGGATGGAATAGTGTTCTGATAAATGGATGTAAAGGCCTGCCCATTATTCCCAATAGTCCAGAAATGTCCAGAAACACCCGCCCGATGTCCCTCCGATTAGCCTGTTTGTTGCTTTGTTGTGTCAGGATCAGAGCCAACCAAGGAGCAGGGCTTTATAATTTCAATCTAACACGTATCTCATAAGAGGGACATAATGATTCATAGTTTGTAACTTCGGTGTTTGTCTTTGTGACAATTAGATGCAATCGTTGGCATTTGCATGAGCACTACTTGACAACCAAAGATATGTAAAGCTGCAGAATGAGGCAAATTTGTACATTTTAAATATAAAGCATCCAATCGATGGCATGAATTAGGAAAAACCGTTGAATAAAGCTGTGACAAGTCTGGAGGGATATTTAGCTCGCCCAGCCCATCATATAAGATGAATCCCCAAAAGACATCCTGTTGTGGCTTGCCGCTATACTTTGAAGAGGCAGTTAAAAGCAAAGAAGATAGGTCTTTGTCGCTCCCAATAACGCAGCACTCCTTTCTCTCTCTAGCAAAGTGCTCTCATTCAAACGCGTGAGAATCAGGTAGCTTCTGCTCACATCAGTCGAACCATGTGTAATGCAGCCTTTCAAGAAAGAAAGACCGGAAAGATGGCTTCTAATCAAGGATTTATTCCAGAGCCTTCAACGCACTCACACAAGGTTGCGTGTAAAAGTCTATAATGTGTGCGTATCCATGTATGTTCATGTGCATCCGACTGTGTGTCTGTTTGAAGTTCAAAAGGTTAATTGTGCCATATGGAGCGTGCGTGCATGCAGGCGCATGTATGCCAGTATGCATGCGAACCAAGCTCGTCTTTGCTGAGTTCAAAAGGTTAGACGTGCCACGGTGCCGTGGATCCTGCCTTAATAATTGAGGCTTAACAAGCACATGTTAAAACATCATGATCCCCCTCTCTCACTCAGTCATGGCTCAGACATGAGAGCAGCAAAAAAAAAGCTTGTTTGTCCAAACTCAATTATTCACCAGCTCATGTATTCAGTGTGAACCCAATCTCCTTTCCTATACGTACCTGGAAAGTTTCATTTTCAATCACTGGGGAATTTGGGGTATTTTTTATGGAATAGTTTTGTAAATTCTTTAGCTCTTGAGCTCTTCACACATCTCAAATGTTGTGATGTGCGGTAGGAGGAACACACCTGCCCACTCACCTATTAGTCACCAGTGAAAACACCATCAATCTCCCTCACAGGGAAGGTGTGATTTTTCTTTCCGCTGTGTTAAAAACCTGGATCCTGATATGAGTTTTTTTCATAGTATGACTCCACACTTTTTTTATCTGCAACAGAAATCTAACATTGAGCCCTGTGTTGCGTGTTTAACACTCAGACATAAACCAGCAAGACATGTCTGAGATTCAAAGGGGCTGGAAAATTAGTAATATCATTTCAGATATCTGTTCGGGTCCTCTTTTAGGCAACAGTATCTGCTTTGAGCAGAGCAGGGATTGTGTGTTGTGTGCTCAATGTATTTTATATCATGACTGATATTACCTAGAATCATCTAGGCTGACTTTAAAAGGTAATTTTGTCTCAGGACCTATTTTGCAGCCTCCAGGCCTAAGAGTAACTTTAAGAATTAAATATATATACATGTGTGTGAATCTTTGGCTGTTGCAGCTGCATACACTCGCCAGTTTCTAATTTCCATTTATTTTTGACAGGCTCGGTACATGGCATACATATTTTATGGTTTTCCAGGGTACTGGAACACATGATACATTGTTTGTGTGATATTATGGAGGCAGGCTCCACCTCGTAAATAAAGTAAAAATAAACAAATAAATGAATACATCCAAAAAGGAAAAGATAGCTATCACTTCTAGATTCTTTTGATATTGCTTTATTTGATTTCTAATTGAAGGTATTGTACTAGTACGCATTGTGTGGTACAAGAATACATTTCATGATTTATATCTTTTGAATGCCTTATTATGATTAAAGCATTTAACCCATGTCCATTTGTTTGTATGTTTGTTTGGTCTGTCAGCAGGATTACACAAGAACTACTGAACGGATTTCCAGTAAACCTGGATGGAGGAGGGTTTTGGCCCAGAATAGCTTTGCTTTTAAAAAACTAATTTTTATAAAAGGGTGTTTATAAATTCTTAAGGGGGCTGGTTGGCCTGAGTACGTTTTCTTTTTTCTAGGCCTTGTGCTTCTTTTTAAATGTTTTCTGTCATTGGCCTGGTTTCATTGTCCTTGTGTTTGCAATTTTATACACTTTTGTGTTGTGTTTTTGCATTATGTTGTTTTAATTGCCTTTCAACTTATCTGTACAGAATCTTATTTTATTTCACTGTACAAATACCCTGTGACTTTTTTAAGTAAAGTGCTTTATAAATAAAGATTATTATTATAATATAGACCTCATTAACCTTTGGTGCAGATCTGGATGAGGGGACATGATCAAGTTTGACATTGGATGTTGGGCCCTGGCGGAGGTATGCGCTCTACTGAGAGCCATTCTAGTTATTGTATGTTTTCTTTCATATGTGGTTGGCCTGTAGTCTGAAATAAAGCTTGAATTCATCCTTACCTATACTTGTTTAAGTGAAATCTGACAAAGAAAACTGAAGGAAGATCAGACTTTAAAGTTTAGCTGATGTAACTACAACGGGTGTTGTCATTTAAATGTATATTATGTTGCCACTACCTTGAGTGTCGGTGTGTTTGCAGTGCTGTGCTAACAGGCACACGCAATGTTAATGTTCAGCACAGCTGGCAACACCTCAGCTCTCTGAGGCCCGTGCTCATTCCCATGGCAACATTATCAAACGTTGAGCAGCCATGTGGCAGCCGTCGTACGTGTCCCAGCGAAATGGTCATTCAAATGTGGATTTGAATAAACATGCTCATCCCATCCATTCAAATTGTAATATGCGGAGTCGTGGCTGGAGAACACAGTGTGCAGTGAGGAACAGCGTGCAACAGA
This sequence comes from Pagrus pagrus, assembly GCF_965226575.1. NCBI lineage: Eukaryota > Metazoa > Chordata > Actinopteri > Spariformes > Sparidae > Pagrus > Pagrus pagrus. Next base: position 21,825,121 of record NC_140188.1, on the reverse strand, counting down.
AGAGCACAGTCTGGTCTCTCTGGGTGTTCAGTAAGCCTACATCTGGGGATTTAGAGTGAGGGAGGAGTAGAAGGAGGGAGGAGGCAGGAAGGGTGAGGGCCAGCAGGGGCTCATTCCCAGTGTATACAGGTGGAATTAATGGGAAGCAACAGGAAAAGACTGAATGTGCGCACACCTCCCTAAGGCCTCAAGGATTATAGCTTGTGCACACACACACACACATACCACACAAACATACACAGGCTTTTCACAAATACTCGCTCAGTCTTGCACATCTAATCGTTACTCAGTTTTTCTCTGAAATGGACGATCTCGTTCTCACAGACACTTGTTTTTTGCATCAGTCACACCCAGGACATTATAAATCCTTTCCACTCCTTATTTACTCAGGCGTGTGTGTGTGTGTGTGTGTACATCTTTAACAATCAGACTGTACGTGACTAAATTCCAGCAGTTGCCAAATGACAACTGGCTATGAATCAGAGCACCCGTCCTATTTTCACGCTCTGTGCTGCAGTGTTTCTTAATATAATGGGCTGGGACTCAAAGCATGTCTGGCCGCTCCCGACGTGATAAATGAACTTGTATGTCTTGTTCCATCCATCCAAGTCAACCGGGGCTAAATGTGTTAGAGCAGATTTTTGTCCCCAAATGGGTTCATGGAGGAACTGCTGCGTCCAGACTCTTCATATCAGTTAAACACGTAAACTCTGTGGGGTTTATACAGGGTTTGTGTCAAGTTGTGCTGTGTCACTACCCAAGGAAAGTTATTTGTGCATGTGCCGAACAGCCTGATTACAGTCAATAATCAGATTAAAAGTTTGATTAAAGGATTTACATGATTCACAGTTTACAAGTTCCGATAACAATTAAGAATTTATGTCCAGGTTCGGGTCAGGTTTGATAGATATAAAGTACATGTATATTTTTTTTGTGTGTAGAACAATGCCTTTTCACGGAAATCTACACTGTACATGTCTGCAATCAGGGTATACAGGAAAGCTGTAACCGTGGTAACAAGTGTGTGTCAGGGTAGCACAAACTCAATGCGTCAGCTTACATTAATTACATCGTGCCCGAGACCCTCTTGGATTCAGTCGGGATTAGACAGAAAAATGCGGCCAGAGCTGCCCTCTTATATACACTATATAGTGTTTATATGGCAACTTACTCAAGTACTGTAGTTGAGTACAATTTCGAGGTACTTGTACTTTACTTGAGTATTTCCATTTTCTGCTACTTTATACTTTCCCTCCACTAACTTTTGGAGGCAAATTGTACTTATTTCATCGGCAATCAGATTAAGAATGAACACTGATTCTGATATTCGGAAAAGTTCTAGATATTGGCTCAGATTACTCAAGTCATAATTATGATGTCACTTGGTGGTTGGTTATCTCTACAACCATTTCACGTTGAAAGACCCATTCAAATGTACACAGATCAACCCAATTGCCCGAGTAAATGTTCAGGTCAACACTGTGCTTATGGGCTGGTTAGGTCTACCCACAAAAGACACTTGGTTAGGGTTAGGACAGAATCAGGTCTTGGCTTACCTGGTTCTGTCACCACACACACGGATGGAAATTGTCTCTACATCTCATCAAAAATATCCAGTTTTGATAATAATGTTGTGAAAAATATTGGTCATATGCTTTTGATCTGGTTAGTTTTAGGCACAAAAAAACACTTGGTTAGGGTTAGGAAAAGATGACATCTTGGATTAAAAAAAATCCTGTTCTTTGTCGCCACAAACATGGCTGTGGATGTTGCGACTTCTCGTCAAATGTATCCTGGTTTTGCCGCCACAAATTTGCAACATGCTTACAGATGTTGAAACATCATCTCAAAAAACCGCAGCCTCTGGCTTGGCAGCCTGCCCGTCTCACTGAGATGACACCACTATCCCATCCACCTTTAGACATGAAAGTCAGCTCATATGCATGTAACGGTGATATGTTGTTGCGGTATGTATAATATTTACAGAAGTTAACATATCCATGGTTTGCGGAATCATAAAAAGCCGACATTTTTTTCTGGCGACTGGGCTGCACATATCCCACAACAAAAAAACTGACCAGTGTTTCCAGTTTTCGTGCACACGTCTGACTAACCACAGAGCAAACCTGATATGAAACATATGACGTTATGTATGTTAAATAGCGTTTTTCTTGATTTACATCATTTTCTTGTTACAGCGTCAACCAAATGGAGACATTTTTAGTTAGGCATTAGTCCCCATCCAACCCATGTTTGCCTAGCTACTTTCTTTCTAGCTTATTTCCTGTCATTTTCCTCTCTCTCTCTCTCTCTCTCTCTCTCTCTGTCTCTCTCCCCACATGTCCCTGTCTGCTGCTAAACCCTAAAGCCAAATGATGCAATAATAGGTTACAGGGAGAGATGGGCATGAAGGGGGATGACAAGCAGGGGGGAGGAAACTCAGCTTATCAAAAACATTTTGTTCCCAATCGTCCAGGTGAAATGGAAAACAGCTCTCCCAGTCAGAGAGAAAACACTGGTGCTGCAGGAAGCAGCATGTGAGGGAAAACAGTAATGAGCAGGCAGAAAGAAAGAAAAAAGAAAGAAAAAAGTCACCACTTCCTGTCCTATAGGGAGCATGCTGGAGGAAGAGTGGGCACCATTGTGGGAGGAGGAGGAGGAGGAGTACATGTTTGAGAGTGTGTGAGGCGTGCGTACGTGCCGTGTGGTGTGTGAGCTTCGGCGGAGGTGGGGACGAAAAGAACAGGATGCACAGCCCTTGAGGAATGCGTACAGCCTGGTGGCACGTCTGTGAAACTCATCCCTCCCTCCGCGAGTCTGCACCTCTTTTTCTTTTCTCCCTCCATCTCCCCTCTGCTGTTCCTTTCTCTCTCTGAGACGGCACAGCAGTCACACAGGCAGCAAGAGGGAGATCGGTAAACGGAGATAGTGAGGAGAATTAAAGGAGGAGGGATGAGTATGAGGCAGCGAGAAAAGGCCTTTAGGATCTGGGATATTAAAAAAAAAGGTCAGAGAGATTGCTTTAGAAGAGAGTGAGATTGAAATGACTGCAGTGAACAGGACACGAGTACACAATCCTATTATCACTTTGCGCCCTCAAAACCCCCCAAACTTTAGTGCTGCACGTCACATCTTGCTGCTGTAGCATGAGTCACCCAGGGATCTCAGGGGAGCCCTGCGAGTGACTACAGCTTGCAGCTCACGACTTTAAGGGTTGCCTTGTTGACCTTTGTGCCACATGCCGCCGCCTCTCTCAGCCTCCGAAGAATCTCTGAAAGTGGAAAAGTGTCTCATCTGACTCCTAATTGCATCTTTGACATTACACCTGCACTTTTACCTCCTGTATCACTGCAGCTCTTGTACGCATCAGGCCGGATCTTATTTTTTTGACAAGTAGCCTTGGGCATGTTCCCTTCCCATTCATTTCATCCACATTCTTTTCCCATGTAAAAACGCTGCCTTTCGCTCTCGCACCCCCAACTCCCTCCACCCCCTCCTCCTTCCGTCCCCCCAGCCCTCCTGCTCCCCCCCTCCAAAAAACAGCTGCTCTCCATTCGTCCTGATTATCCTGGAGACCAGAACAGAACAGACCATGTTACAGAATAGCACAGACTGCACTTTATTTATTGTGCCGCATGCTGCCTTAGCTCTGGCTGGCTAACTAGCCACAGCAGGCCTGCATTCCAGCCTTCTGCAGTCAGCCTGCAAACTCTGTACCCGACTTTGCAATTTGTCGCTAAAGTAACTCACCTTTCATAATAATAATAATAATAATAATAATAATAATAATAATAATAATACACCTTTTTATACAGCACTTTTCAAAACAAAATTACAAGTTGAAGTTGAACCAGGATTGATCGAAATTCATACTCCAAACAGATAGGGGGCAGCATATCACCAGAGTAACTGCTAACTGCTGCTAACTACAGCTGCCATTAGCTAGTTAGCTCAGTCTGGAGTGAGAGCTCGGGAGAGTGTTGGTGTTTACACTGCTAGTTCAGGAGCTCTGGACTGTGACGGGCTGGGGCTGGCTGGTTAGCAAGCTATCTTCAGTAAATATTTGTGCAGCAATACATAGACGTCATAACATTAAAACTGCCATTTCTTCACATTATATTGATAATTGTAATTGTAGCCAGATTACTGTACATTAGCCTTAAGCTAGCAAGCAACAGCACACACCAATGGTTTGTGTATCTGTGTGTTTGAATTCGGGTCAACTCTCACTAAACTCAGCACTCACCAGAGAATCCGGCTCTCTCTTTTCTTTCCCCTCTCCTGTCTGTGGTGTCGTCAAAGAACAACAATACAGGACATAACACCCAACAACAGAGGTCACCTCCGTGGATCACAGCTGCACTCAGGTTGTTAAACGGGAGCTAAGATAAATCCACTTTTTAATCCCAAAACTTAAAATTTAATCTCTGAGCTCTCCTCCCGTCTTCCCTCCCACTTGGGATCAGAGCAAAATCCGATGTGAATCCAGGTGTTTATACTTCATAACGCAACACTCGGCAAATGGCTTTCATTTTGTTTGGATGTTTTGAAAGCGAACCCCCGAGCAGAAATTACATATTGTGCATTTAATAAAAGGCTTTTTTTAATGTATCCATTCACTGGTGTGATGAGCTGGATGGTTGCTTTTCAGCGAAACTACCTACTGACCTCAACAAATTTAAAAATGGGTAAAGGAGATGCTAGTGAAGCATTAGTGTACAAGTGTTGTTCCCTCCAGGGACACTGTCACCCGGTGACAGCATGTGTTGTTTTCTCCACCACTGACCAGGAAGTGTGATATGAAAACATGTCCCAGTCCTTTTCTGAACAAACGTTACAGTGTCTGCCGCATAACAATGTCAATCTATTCAAAACCAACTTAATGCTGTATATAAAAAATGGATTTGAAAATTAATTGTGTCTATCATTATCTGTTTTGTTTCTTAAATAGTTTATTCAACAAATCCATCTCTCTTATGAATTTAATGAGCTTTGTTTTAATATTGACTATAATATAGCATGAAAATTGTTGCTGTGCTCATCATTAGTCAACACCTCAAAGCCTTCCAATGATATGTGAGGTAGTAAGCAGCAATGTAAAGAAGAAAACACCTAATCCTGGTAAGTGTCTCTGAAATGTAATATCGATAATAATAAAGAGAATTCATAATATTACTCCAGAGAAAGTAGAGGATGTGGAAAAGTCAGAGCCTGTAAACAATGACTGTCCATGTACAATGTGACTCACTGTATGACTCATGTGTCCACGTCTTATATGAATGACATCAGATTTAGTGTAAAGGTTCACACTCACTGAAATATTGTGAGACGATAAGACGCAGGATAATAATTAAAACACATTCTGTATTTTCTCTGGCTGTCAGTCTCCACTCAGACTTTTTGACTCTCGCTTGCTTTTCACCTTTTCCAGATCCTCTTTGTTCACATGCAGACAGGAGGACAGAATAGCATCTGTCCAGGTGGCAGTTGTTGTTTTGATCAATATCATTTATGTCAGCACTCTGATCTTCTCTAAAGAGTTACAAAAATGTCAACATTTAGTTAGCAGACTTGCCCAATGTTCCACCAACTCCCACCCAAGGAAAAGGTTTTCTAAACGAACAAAACTTATACTGTACTAGTGATGACGGTCCTCTCAGTCTCTTTGGTAGGCGGTTGATTTACAGACAAGAAGGCTGCCAAGCCACTGATCGCTGTTTGAGACTGGCTTTCAACATTTGTGTGTAGAGGATATTTTCAAGGACACCTCGGGACAATCTCCAGCTGTGTTTGTGGTGATCAAAACAAGTAATTTAGGCCAAAATAGGATCTTTCCTAACCAAGTGGTTTTATGCCTGGATGGTTAGGTTTCATATAAAACCTATGGTTTTATGCCTATAGAACTTATGGTTTTATACAAAAAAATTAAAATGAAATCAGAAGAAAGTTAAAGTTGTAACATAATGTAGTGCAAAGTTTCAACAGATTTTAATATATATTTGTTTTTTATGACAGTAAACTGAATGGACATCAACTCAGGCTTTGGGAACATTGTGATCATTTTTCTGCATTTTGTGTCATTATATAGACCAAACATCTTTTAATTGAGAAAAAATAATCAACAGATTAATCAATAATGAAAATAATATATGTATATATAACAAGGTAACGTTGAGAATCAATTTATTTCCAACATGTTAAAGTATCTTCTCCAACAGAGTCGGACTCTTTATGGTTGTGTTTGGTAGGCTCAGAGCGCTTAGTGTTTTAGTAACACCTTGAAAAAAAACCTGGAAATCTCTGACGTCAAACTCTGGTACTTTGATGGTTATCTATCATCAAAACCTTTCTTGTGGCATTTGGAAGTTACATTTCATGATTTGCCAATGGACGTAGTACATTCAGGCTTCACGTCTCCTAAACATTTGTTGGAGACTGTATCAGTGTTAGCTTTAAAACAAGGCCAGTGATGAATGGGCGGCCTGGACCTCTCAGTTGTCTGTGGTGTGTATAGTGAATGTTTGTTGTTATTTCTTTGCTCTCATAACCTTGGCAACGAGCCTCAGGCGCGTCATGGTCCCCAATCATCTGATATTGTTTTAGCAGTCACGATGTCTCCTCTGATTGAACTGCACACACACACCGCACACACACACACACACACACACACACACACACACACACACACACACACACACTGTAGTTTGACAAGGTGCTAGAGGGGGTTTACAGGATATTGGTGGGCTCAGGGCTACAGTGTCTGGTACTCTGGTAAATATCCCACACACACCCTTAACAAGGGAGATGGAGAGAGAGAAAGAGCAGAGCTGGAGGAACAGATCCTTGTATTCACCGGGGGCAGGTTTACCTGCTCTGCTCTGTTTCTATTCTAAACTCTCAGGGCACCTCTGTTGTGGAGGATGGTGGCTGATTCAGGTCATTTTCACTGACTCAGTCTTAAGCTGTTTGTACTTACTAGCCAACTGATGTTTACTGCCAAACACAGCTGCTCGGTAAGACGGAGATTGCGGGGTGTAGTGGAAAGCAGCATGAAGGGCACGATATACATTTTCATCACCAAGCAGCCTGTTCGACACTAACGGCAGAGGATCTTTGTACCTTTAAAAATATTGCTGATGTTACTGAAACAGAATAAAACACTGTTTTACTGTAATGACTGATGATACCTTGCATTTGGGACATTTTTTTGTTATTTTGAAGTGTATTTTTCATGTTGATGTATATAGCTAGTCCAATATGTGACACCCAGGACAGTGCTTGTCGAAATATTAAAGGTAATATTGGGTTTTCACGATTGAGTTACAATACATCGACCATTTAGTCACAAGTCAAAATGTGATTTGTTCTTTCACAGTGTTGTCCTCTACCAGTTATCCCAAGACAGACCCCCTCGTCGACACCATGGGGTTGCAAGAAAGTAGCGGAGACTTCAGGAAGTTACTGCTCCCTGCCAAGAGATAGTCTGGCACAAAAAACTGCGTCAACCTGCAGCGTATCATCTCTACAGTCCAGTTTTTGTAGGGGTTAAACAAACGAGGTAAAATGTGTTATTTATTGAGTTTTTAGAGGTGCTGACAGGTGGATTTTGTGACCTTTGGACAGAACCAGGCTAGCTGTTTTCACCTCATGGATGTATGAAGGAGAAACTGGATACAGAGTCGTAGACGGGGCTACGTTCATGAAGCCAAAAAAGTTAATCTTCAGGGGTATAAACTAACCCGAATCTTCTGCATAGCTTCTGTGTTTTGGGGCCCGTAGTGCATGTGCACCAGGGACTTCTGTCTAATTGGCCTCAAGGCCTGGCGCACTTCCAGGGGGTTTGGTTCACCCCCTCTTTCCCCGCTTTATGCTTAGCTAAGCTAACCCACTGCTGGCTTTATTCATATATGAGCGTGTTGTCTATAGTCTTATCTAAAGCGAAGACACACACATACACAAACACATTATCACTTTTAGCCCTTGTCAAGACACAAGAGCTGGCCTCAAACCTGGACCCTAGTACTGCACTCAGTTTAGCAGTTCAACCACTTCCTGAGAACACAGCGCTCACAGATGAGACACGTTTTTCTCTCTTCCCTCGCCTGTAGTCATATCAGCACGATCAGCCTACATTTGCTGCTTGACAGGTGAAAGCAGGTGGGAGAGCCGTGGGTGTCGTTCACTCGCGGGGTGAGATGAAAAGCCCAGTACGATGTCATTCTCCGTCCTCCCTCTGTTCCGATTTCTGCTCCTGCGTTGGTGTGAGTCTGCTCTCGGCTCCAAGGGCAAACAAAAAGAGGAACGGCAGCAGGTTGTCAAGGCAACACGGGAGCCACACACACACACACACACGTACACACGCACAGGTGATATGTGTAGTTTGCTCTGTGCACACATGCTCAGACGTGTGGTGAATACGTCACCGTAGTTCTGCTAGCTGCGTGAGTTAGTGTTTGTAGGCTGGAGCCGAGGAACCTTTCACGACTTCAGCTGATGAGTGGGAATCTAAAGTTGGCAGCGCGTCACAGGCTTTATTTATATAGCACTGTATCTTTAGTCTCACGACTAGTGTCCCACTTTAACACAGACTTCGGAAATGATGTATTAGAGCAGCGTGTCCGATGTAACACCAGAAATAGAAGTTATAGTGAGATCATACTGATGTATCTTTGTGTTTCCTATTAGTTCTCTGAATGTCTGTGAACTTTTCTTCTGAGCAGTGCTCTCTGCTCTCAATAACAAGACATTCATCGTTATGTTGCTCCTCCTCTTAACCTCCAAAGAACGTGGCTTTGATAATCCTCGAACTCCTTTCTGCCCTTTCTCATGTGCCATTCATGTGTCGTTCCCCCCGTGAGATAGTTTTAATGGCTGGGCGTGCCCGCGCTTCACATGCAAATGTGGGAAAAGTAACAACCAGGCAAAATCAAGAGAAAAATTCAAAACAAATGCCTAATTAGTAGCTGGGGATTCAAATGGAGCCAACAACACCACAGCCAATATAGCAAACAATTTTGAGAGGGGGAGTGGAGAGAAAGAGTGATATAAATGTCAGGTTTTAAAGATGTGTTAATGTGCACTTTCTGGTACAGAGAAAGCATTCATGGCTGGCTTAGGGTTTTTTTGCGTGCCCTTGTCTGTTTGTGTTTGTGAAAGCCAGTGCTCACATCTGTGTATGTGTGCGTATGTCAGCTTTTTTCTTATGTGTGTCTGGCTGTATGTGTTAATTAAGTACGTTCTGCAGCGAGCATTACTAAGGGGAAAATGGATCTGGGACAGCTCAAATGCAAACACCTTGCTTAGCCATGCAAAAGATCAGACTGACACGGTTAAGTTCAGCTTTCACTGGCAGATTTAATGATCAAACGATTATAATCTGATGTTGGATCGCAGCCTGGGATGAATTAAGGATTAATTCGCCAGATATTAACAGCGAAGAACGGATTAGGCAGGTATAGGAGGGCAAATACAGTGAAACTGCAGGATGTACTTTAACCCAACACTGAACCTATTTACTTACAAGGAAGGCAATTTGTCTTTTACCCCCTTCTCCGTTTTTCCTCACTATGTTAAGAAAGGAAATGCTACGGCTGAGTGTTGGCAGCCCCACCAGAGTCAATAACAGACAAAACAATATGAGTAGCGAAATTAAATTGGATATCTTTGTATATACGGCCATATCCCTGTACGCCCTCCAAGATCCCAATCCTAATAAACTCCCCCCTGGTCTCTGCCAAGTCTAATTTGTTCACTCTGCTTGTGTTTCTGCAGAGTGATCTTGATTAAGACACACACCCCTCCAAAGGGCCGGACCAATTCCTTATCTCACTGCAAGGAAGTGAGGAAGGAACCATCAACGCTGACACAAAGGGTGGGCCGCTCGCGATGTGAGTCGTCTGTGTTTAGATTTATGCAGTTTTCCATTAGCTGGTGTGTCTAGAATTTAACCTATTCTAATGGCTGTGAGGCTGTCCAGACTCTGAGGACTTTGTTTTATTTTGGGGTTTTTTTTATGTGGAAACTGAGCATTACAACATGGATACAAAGACGGTGGTGAGAGAGATGCTATGTACACGGACCACACAACGAATGCTGTGAAAACTATTTCCTGATCAGGCTTCAACACTATACTGCACACATGAACACCAAACAAATAACAAACGTATGCCTGTAAATTCTGCATCTGCATCAGCATACAGTAGACCTGCTGTATGTGTGTGTATAATGGTTCACTTGTGGAAAATAGTTATTCTACCTCCTTTTGTGTTTTCACAGTGCAGTTAACTCACATTTATTTGTCACATGAAGTACATAACTTTGTACATGATATTAAAGAGATACTGTATGACCTCAAAGCAAATGTGCATGTGTAGGCGCCTTACCAACAACTGCTGCTTTTTGTCAGCCATCCTTGGCTGTAGCTAGCGACTGTTTGCTAATTAGCTTATGGCTCAGTTAGCCTCGCAGCCAGTGGCCTTAGAGTCAGACATCAGCACGGCTTGTAAAGGTGGGATATTTTCACATCTTGTTCTGTGATTTGAGGATTTATTTATTTTTTAACCATCTCCCGGATGTGTTTTCATATTTCTTGGATAGATATGAGAGTGGTATCTTCTGATCAAACTCTCAGGAAGAACGCAAATAAGTGTGTTTCCCAAACTGTTCCTTACACTCTTCCTTTAATATCAAACGTTTGTTGTTTGCAGTAACTTGCTGTACGTATGCACTGATTGTATGACAAAGGAAGACGTGGGGTGTGATGGCGATAAAGAATCAAAAGGTCTAAAAGAAAAAGGTAGTGTATGATGTAAGAAGAAAGAGTCAAGGTGGGATGATCAAAAACAGTGCTAATGACAGAAGAACAAGTGAGAGCTGAGGCGAATGGGGCAGGTGTTAATGAATGACTCGCGAAAGAGAAGGAGTAAAGGAGGAAGTGGGAAAGAGGATGTTAAAATATGGGCAGAACGAGTGGTGCTCCTGTGTTGCACTCCTCTTCCCCTCAGCAGGGGTGGTCCTCATGCTAGATAACCCTAGCCAGACAGCCGTGGGTGATAGAGATCAGATTGAGATGACGGACTGGAGTGCTGCCCAGACACATACACACACACACACACACACACACACACACACACACACACACACACACGTAATGAGGAGGAAATTAAAAAGGCATTCTGTAGAAAGAAAAGAAAAAAAATCAGCATTCTTTGTTGTTTGCCAGTCTTTCACAGGAGGAGAAAAAGAGGTGAGTGAAAGCAGAAGGCTGGAGGTTCTTTGTTGTGTCAAACAAACATGTCAACTTCCCAGAACTGTCTATTGAACCTGCAAAATGAGAGCATATATACCGTTTCAAAGCATTCACAAGTGTCTGTTTGCGTTTCCTCAGCATATCTTTCAAAACTTGGTAGACAAAAGTTGCTTTTCATTATTTAAAAAAAAAAAATTCAGCAAGGTTTTATTCGTGTTGTAAAGGTGGTTCTTTCTTTATAGTTAACTAACTGAAGCAGGTACGTAAAGCTTGTGTTAGACTCTCTTGTGCTGTTCTAGACTTGTTTAGGTCTTACCAAAGCTGTTTGCCTTGAGGAGTTCTTTTCAGGGAGAGTAACTATTTCCTGTGGTGTGCCCCAAGGTTCAATCATGGGCCCCCTTCTTTTCTGTGTCTACATTCTGTCGTTAGGTTTAATTCTACATATCTGCTTCACGTGATGGTCTAAAACATGTTGAAATCTTGTAAATTGTATTTCAGAAGGTATGGATAAGGTTGAACATTTCTTCAGGTACATGAAGAACAGGATAAAGCCTAATTCCACATCTTTGAGCAGATTTTCTTAACACCAGAACGTTATTTTGTTTAAACATGGGTCTAGATTACTCACTTATCTACAACTAGTTCAAATCACTGCAGCCAGGATCCTGACAAAGCCAAACTGAGTGCACATGTCATCATACCCTTATTAAAATCTCCTCGTTGGCTTAATTATCTCTCATCGTTTTCAAATTGTTTAACAGCCTCACTCCAGTCTTCATCAGCAACTTCCCCACAGTATATGTTCCTCACATTTCACTTCAGTCTGCTTTCACCTCTCACATTAAATGGTCCTCAGCCCAGAACAAAGATCTATTTCATTTAGTTCACACAACCCCAGACTCTGGAACAGCATTCCTGTAGATCTGAGAGTGTTCGAACCACTTACAACTTTAAGAAGAAAAGTAGTCGTTCTTGCTTTTACATAGAAACTTTCACTGTGTTGGAGTGGCGGACTCAGGATGTTTGGGGGGGCAGGGGTGAAAGTCGTGATATATTTATAGTGAAAAGACGACACTTCATCACGTTTTGTCGAATGGAAGGGCACCCTAGAGGGCACTTAATCAAGCTTTATCTACCTGCGGGGCATCCATGAGGCATTTCTGCTGCATTTTTTCCGTACATGGAGGCAACACCCCTGAGCACATTATATTGAATATTTTTGTATGTAATGTGCTATATAAATACAGTTTTATAGACCCTGAACATGACATCATTTCCACTCCTGTTCATTTTGACACAATTCACTCATCAAAATGAATTAATTGCGGCCCTGAAGGACTCACAAATGTATCTGCAATTTGGTAGTGACAAAGCGTGACACTGCCTCCATTTGCAATCTGTGTGTAAGCAGAGCTTTTTTGAAACAGGCTCCAGATGTTCAGATTTGAAAACTGCTGCCCTGATGACATATCCCAGCTTCAATCAGATGCATTTCATTAAAGCAAAACAACTGTCATACCCATATTTACTGGAAACGCTTCAGAAACCACACTGAACAGCAAAGCAGCCTTCCACCATGTGTGCAGTAGTATGTGTATCTGTGGATGACAGGTGCCCTTTGTCTGATGATTCATAGCAGTGTCCTTAATGTCTCGTCATTGCTTCACTGATGTTATTCATGCTGGAACTTTGCGATACCTCAGGGATTCGTGAACTAATGATCCTGCTGACAGACTAAAAACACGCAGCACAGATTGGAATTTACGAGCAGGAATCAGCGTTAAGATATTCAGTGTTTTTTTTCACTTAACCATGCCTTCTTATGACGATCGGGTGTGTGTGTGTGAGTGTGTGACGTGTGAGAGCCTGTATCCCAAAGGTCAATGTCTCTGGGTCCAGACGGCTCCAACTCAGGTTTTCAGTGTGGCTTCACTAATCTGCCGTAATTATGTCTCACAGTCAGTTCACTCCCAGTCACACACATACATTGACTCCCTGTCTTCTTGATTCTTTCTCTTCTTTTTTCCTTCTCTTTTCTTCTATGTTTTTTCTCAGGAGACCGGAGTCGTGGTTGCCTCAGGGTGACTGGCAGTGCATGTGTGTGTGTATTTTCTATGTGTGTGTGACGGAGTGTGACCCAAGCGATGGGGCTACTACCCTGTTGAGACACAGCTCAAAGGACTCCCTTCACAGCTTCAGGGTGAAGAAAGAGACGCAAATGCCTTCGTGACTTGCCATATAGTGAAAGGGGTTTCCACCGCGAGAGTCATCCGCCGCACTCATCACTCTCATCTCCCCGTCCTGCTACGGTGACGCAAATCTTCCTCGTGTCTCATCCGCCGTCGTGCCTCAGGGTGCGTGGTGACGCAGAAGCTGTGTGGGCATCCTAAATCCAGACTACCTGACCGGGTTCATGCGAGTCCATCTTGAGGGGAAGCCCTCTCTAGAAGAACATTACACATTTATATCTGTGACTACATTAAAACTGAAACTGGTAGTTGTTGTTAAGATATAGGCAGCTTGGGTCTATTTTTCTTTCTTTTCTTTCTGTATATAGGTATTCAAATTATACTTGCCAAAAGAATTAGAGATATGGAAATGCAGAAACATCACTTAAAGAGGCGCTGTGTAGTTTTGGAGGAGAAATGCAAACTCAGAATTTTAATATTTACCATAGTAATGAGGTAACAATACAAACTCATAAATATTTATCTTTTCCATAACTGAATAAACAAGCTGTTCTCAGAGGAAAATAAGGTCCCTAGAACACTGTTTGAAGCTAGAAAGGTGGCGGGGTCTGCCACTTATACAAAATAAGACAGTATGAAATTGTGTTGACCTTTAAGGTCAGTTTGTGTATTCCGTTTATTTATACACAAAAACGAAGAGAGTTTGTTTATTTAGTTTGTTTGCACATTAAAAAATCAGACAGTGAAGATCTTTCTTTTCTTATTAACATTTCTTCCCCAAAACTACAGAGTGCCCCTTTACAAGGAGGTCAACATGGGCAAGAAACACAAAGAGTTAGACAAACATACTGGTTTTAAACAAATTCCCCAAACTGATTTTGGAGTTGAAAATGAAGATGAATTATAACCCAAACTGTAAACTTCCATGACAGTTTACCTCCCAGTAAGCTGCTAAATTGTTGACTTGTTTATAATCTGTCTCTTAACCTGACTGATGGAGTTGTACTTTGTCTATTGTCATCTTCCCATATTTCAGAATAACTTAATAGGAAAAATGTCCAGACCTATGGACATAAGCCCCACACTATAAACCAGAACTGTCCTTTAAAGTCCTGTAATGCCAGATGAGCATGCTCTTTGAATTATTTTCCAATAGCTTCCTTTCTTTCCCACCTTTTTCAGTGTATAGCACTCACGATATAAGTCCACTTTATCCAACTTTTTTTTATAATAATACAAAATTATCATCATAACTTTAAAAAATGACCATGGATTCTGGACCATGGAACAGCTGAACCTGCAATTTCCTTCCTTGTTGTTTTCACGCAGCACCACTCCCTCTGCCTAACCCTAAGCATAACTTTTGAGCACATTAAATGTTTACCTTTGGTTTTTGCCTCCAAAACAAACATTCCTCAAAGTACAATAAATCTAAAACCAGAAAATATAGTTACGCTGCCACAAGGACAAAAGCTGCAATCATCATAAAGTACATAAGTACACATTTGTATGGCACTCAAGGCACGGTAAACAACAGCTACACTACAAACACACTGATGACACCCTTAGGAGAAAACACTGTCAGCACAAAGGACAGTTACAGATACTATGGTTCAGTCTAGCTGTACAGTATCAAAAAACACTGAATTTTGACTCTGCCAGTTTCATTTAGTTTTATCATTGTTTGACTTTGCGCCGATAAATAGTGCATTACATCACATTCTGCTCACTGTCAATCAGCTCACACTCACAAAGAAACCAAAGTCTCTCTGGAAAATAAAACATGTCGCCTTTTGAACTTTATTGTCTTATGCAAGTATCAATTGTGTTTTAAAAAAGACAGCAGTGAGCATGTTCTCACAGGAACAACATACAGCAGCTGTGTGGCATAAACAAGGCAATGAAAACTAACATCATTTTATATGACAGAATGGGAGCATGCAAATGAGGAAACAAGACATAAAATGAACCCTTGTTTAAGTAAACAATCTAAAAATAATTAACGTAATTTGATCTAACAATTGGCTGTGCCTGACTGCACCTTCTAAAGTAACAATCCCATTTAAATTCCCAGGCATCTTGACTATAACAAAGAGTTTTAATTCATAATTGTGCTTAGCACTCATTTATATTGCAGTGATGTATGTTGAAGTGAACTCTGTTTAACCCCGTGACAGCGTTCATTTATTCAGAGGGCAGGTCGGCCTTACAGGACAAACCTGTTCCTTTTCAAAGGAACTCCGTGGAGTGTTTTGGCCTGTGTGTCAGTGTGCATGAACCCCGCTGAGCTCATTAAACTGTTAATATCACTGTCTTCCTCCTCACAAAACCTCAAACCTCACAAGATATTGCATGCTCAGTCGCTGAAACACACAGTCCTGCAGTCACACACACACACACACAGACCCACTCACATACGCACATACAAAGCCTCGCAAAGCTTTTCTGACTAAATGCGTGCCTGGCTGCTTGCTTAAACACACACACTCACTCTCACACAGACGCACACACCCATGCACACACACACGGCTGCAGCACAGCACTCTTATTTAAACTGATGTGAGTGCTGTCACGACATCCGACTAGTCCTATTTGTTCCACAGAAGCCTTGGCGTGAGAGAGCAGGGTCACCCCACTGGCTCTCATGCAAATCCATTCAGTACACACGCACGCGCACACACTCACAGGCACACACACACGCACACACTTAATAGTCCTGCAGATAAGCAAAAAGACAGAGAGACAGACAGGCAGGCAAGCAGAGAGCCATGTAAAGACTCAGGCAGAGAGAGATGGGTGGACAGGAAAACCATCAGACAGAGACAAACAAGGAGGAGGATAAAGACGGAAAGACAGACAGGGACATACATGCAAATCAACCTGAAGACACAGAGGCACACATAAGCTGAAAGCTATCTCGATGGATAGATTCGAGTCTAAATTTAACAAGGGGTGAGTTAGTCCTCAAGATGTTAAAGTTGTCCTACTTCACTCACTGGTGGCCCCCGGATGGTAGCAAGAGGTAGCAGTTTGAATTTAAAAACTTAGCAATCACGTCACCTTATAGTAAACCGTCCTCTGCTTAGTGCCTCGTGCAGATGGAGACAGTGTAGACTAGAGGATCAGCCATAGATCGCAGGTCAAAAGGCCAGAGTATAATCGAAACAAACCAATTAATGCCATCCGAGTACGTCTAATGTATTGGCAGATAAAAAAGGGCACCAGTTCAATGTTGAATGCTGAGTGCGCGCAGAATGTCATGATACATTTATAGTGAAATAGTTACAAGCCCTGGTTCAAAATAAAATAATTTTTTTATTATGTGATTATGACTACTTCACCTCTGTAATAAAACACACAGGGAACTATTAACTATTTGACTGGAAGGGCACCCTAGACGGCACTTTATCATGTTAAATCTACCATAGGGGCATTCAAGACGGCAATTTTGCAGCGTTTTTTTAACATGGGGGCACCAGGAGGGGCGAGAGTCCACCAGTGAACATCAGGGTGGATGGTGGTGTGGGCGGAGGGAGTTTCAGACACTGTTTCACCGTCGCTTTGGTTGAAGCTTTGGTCTGGATTTTTGGATTTCAAAGAAAACAATGGTGAAGACAAGAGACTGACTGATGTCAGCTAGGCTAACAGTGATGTTAGATAAGCTTACGTCATAATGTTAGTGACTGACTTCTGCTGTGAGGAATTCTTGGCACAAGACAACCTACCTCACAATTTTGCCCTTTATAGGGCCACTAATTCTAACATATATTTAAAATGAATGCGTTTAGAAGGCCGTTTACTGATTGATTACACATTACATTACATTACACTGCCCTCTTCTGGGTGTACTGAACTACGCATGACCCCAAAGACTAGACAAGACTCAATTCTCTACTTGTATAATGTAGTGTGACATATATCCGCCATACACACTGCACGTCCTTTTGCTTCCGGTGCCAACTCTAGTCCACTGACTTACTGAGTTAAAATACTTCACTTTTCAAAGTTCACATTGTATATATTGTTAATGTATGTAGTGGGTTTAGCAATTTTGATACTTATATTAGCGACCATTAGCGACATTAACTTGCCACATGCTAACTTGTTATGGCCTTTTTTTTTTAAATGCTCGGTGCTTGGAAGAGCTGCCAAAAACGAAAATGACTGACATACACCGTCTTGGGAAACAGGAGTAAAGCAGTAAAGCCCTGTCCCTATTGCTGAATAAGGGATTTTGTTGGCAACACAGTGGCGCGGTGGTTAGCAGTGTTGCCTCACAATCCCGCTGGGGCAGGGCCTGTCTGTGCAGTGTTTGCATGCTCTCCCCATGTTTGTGTGGGTTTACTCCAGGCACTCCAGTTTTCCCCACTATCAAAAGTTAATTCTGCAGTCAGTGCCCTTGACCAAGGCACTGGCTAAGATCAGGAGTTGATCCCCAACCTTGAACGTTGCCCACTGCTCTCTCGGGATGGGTTAAATGCAGAGTACCAGTTTCACTTTGTTGTACATTGTGTGATATGTGAACAAATAAAGATTCTTCTTCTAAATCACAAATTGTGACTTGTTCTACTATTGTGTATATGCAGAGCTAGGCTAGCTGACATGCTAACCTCACTAGTTAAAAACAGCAATGTGATTATCTAAATAATCAAAAATGCTAAAAACATATACAAAAAAGAACGGTAAACTTTTAACAATATATTCAACGTGAACTGTGATAAGTGAAGCATTTTAACTAAATTATAGATGAAAAAGCACTGAGATAACTATAGATGTGTACGGTAGAGTTGGCACCGGAGGCAAAAGGACGTGCAGTTTGTCACACTACATTGTACACGTGACCCTCCATAAAGTCAAATGATTTATCTCTTTATTACATGGCTGATCATTTCAATGAAAAATACCTTACCTGTGAACTCTGATGATTACTGTGGAGTAAGTTATGTATATAACGATATAGTTTGTAAGGCAGCATGTTTTGAGAGATTTCTTATGGATTAATCATCGCTCTTATTCTTATTTTAGTTTCATTTGTTCTGACTTTTAAGCATCCACATGTAGCTCTGAGGACTTATGTACACAGGATTACTTTGGCATTTACACAATCCGATGACAAATTGCATGGGATGTGTGGGTATGAACAAATAAGCGGTCTTCATATTTTTCATGAATCAGATGTGGGATTTTTTTTTATACAAACAAAGGAAACAGGAAAACAGAGGCCCAGTTAGAGGCTGGCAAAACATGATTGGAGGGATACCACACAGTGACGCAACATAACAGGTGGACTGAACAGAAACATTGCGTGCACAAGAGGACCATATGGTATTACCCAAAGAAATACTAAGGAAACAGCTCATATCCGACAAGCACATTGTAAGCAGAGGGTGGGATGGGCTTTTTTGGGACTTGTGTCATAAAAGTCATAGCACAATACAGAGAAAAGAAAGAAGAAACGAAAGAGTGGGTCTTTCTTTAGAGAAAAGAAGTGTACATCATCAGTTTCATCTGCTCAGTTTTGTTCTCCTCTTTCAGCGTCATTCACAGTTGTGAGTGTGCAGTGCTGCTCGTGCATCTTGTGGAGATTTTCGGTGAGTTCAACCTGCATGGTTGGCCATCAGATTTTGTCCCGCATAGCCTAGCCCAAATATGTCAAGCGTGACAATATTAGTCATTTCATGCCCAAAAAAAGAATAGTGGGTCACGTCCACCCCTCCTACCCTCTTAAATCCGTGCATGCACACACAGACACACATTCACTTTTGCCTGTCGCCCCTCCCCCTCCTCCTCCTTCCTCTCTCTGTCTCTCTCTGTCTCTCTCTCTCTCTCTCTCTCTCTCTCTCTCTTACACACACGCACGCAAGCACACACTCAGCATGCTTCATTATACACTTGCCCACACAGCATAGCGTGCCGGAAACAGACTCAATAGATGCCAAGCTCCCGGTCCCTGCAGGCTCAGTGCCCCTAAAACACTGGATGCACCTTCCCAAATTAGGTTAATTTGCTTTTGCCAGGGAGACAGCCCAAAATACAGTCTAGTGCTTCCCTGAAACAATTACCACCAAGAAATAATTAGATTATTTTTGTGTAAATTTCAGCTCTCATCAATTATTAACCTAGCCGGGTTGAATAATAAGACTAGCTAAAGTGAAATAGATATGAGCGAGATTAAAATTATGATAATGAGGACAATCAAATTGTTCTAATAATGCTGACGTAGCCAGACTGTTCTGAGAGTGTGCTATTCTTGTATAGCTATTGGACATGCTACACAAAGACCTCTGATGAACTTTATATATGACAACATGATTCTCAGCTTTGGTCCAGTTATATGCTTTATGATGCTGCATTAAATCCATGCCACTAACTCCCTCTTCTTATGCCCTTGCCATGGGGGTATTTGAGGATATGACCGCTTTCAGAGAGGGTAAGAGGGAGTGAGACAGAAAGAGGAGGGGGGGGTTTGTTTGTCTTTCCTCTCCCCTCTTTGGCACAGTAGGGTGCGAGGTTTGATTATTGTCTCTGCCTGAGTACAACATTTTTCCCCCTTTTGTCACGTTCACCAAATCTTTTTGTGCTGTGGAGGCAGATAAACAAGCACGGAAGGTAGGCTAGACTTGAGTGGGTGAGCGCAATTTGCATCAGAGCAACTGAGTCTGCACGATTCATTGACGGGTCCATAAATAGCACGACACGCATTACAAATGAAATCATGGCAAAGATCTCTCTCTCTCTCTCACTCACTCTCTATTAGGGTGAGGGACATTAGCTCAAATTAAGACGCAGGTTGGCTCTGGTCATTCACAGAGAAATAAGGGCAATGATATCACATAAAAATGCAAAAATGTCTGTCTAGAGTAATTTGTAAACCAAGTATTACCATGAAATGATTGGTCCTGTTAGAGCCCCGGTGGGCATGTCTGGCCGTTATTTCAAATTACTTCAGAGGCAATGAATTAAATGCACACAACCCAAACAGAGCATGGAGTGTGACCTATGCATGCAAGCAGGCAGAGCTCAGCTAATGTGACTTCAAGGCGTTGTCTGCCTGCATTTTCTACACGATAACTTACTCATCTTTTATGTTCACAAAAGATGATGCTAATTTAAAGTTAAGCTTTCAAAAATTTTCCCACAAAATGTATTCTAGCCGGCTTTTTTTTTGTTTATGCTTCTGCTAAGGTTCTGACATTTTGGAAATGTTAGTCATTTGATTCAAATCATCATTAATGTATAAAGGTAGGATCAATATCAGTTTCATCTTCTTGTTTTCTCAGCCTTTAACTCTGTTGTGTCATGTACCCACAGGAACGCCACTGGCCTGTTCATGTCAGTCCTGTCATGTGAAGCCTACAGCTGTCAAAGCATAAAATTGAAGTGATGAGCATTACCAACTAAAGCTTCCATCCCCTGAGACCGAAGGCGGTTAAGGTGGTTGTGGTGAGATTTAACTGTCTCAAGAGGTTAAAATGAGATGAGAGAGAATGAGAATGGCACACAGACGCTGAAAGGTTGGTGAAGTCTAAAGATGGTCCAAGGTTAAGATGACCTGGGACATTTTCTCTCAGACACTGAGCCATTTCCCTCTCAAACAAGATATTTTTTATTTGTTATAACAAATAAACTGAATAATTTTGCAATATAATACATGTGATTATTTGTGTATCATGATAGTCAATTCTCAAATTAAATCATTTCTTTTATAATGCTTTTATTTTGATAGGAAACTAACTTCCTACCTCACTGCGTGGCTACGTGACAAGGCTGCGTCGTAGCGTCCTTGCGTCGTAGCCATAGCAACCGCAACAGCCAGAGCATGGCTCATGTCAGGGAAAAGTCCATTAAAACTTCTTGTATTTTCTGATTATTTTCGCCTTCATTCCGAAAGAGACTGTTGAATACGGGTGGGTAAAGTTATATTCTGTTTGCAAGTCGTTAAGAGTCAAATCATAAAGGTTCAGTCGTGTGTGACTGCAGTGTTAAATGCTAAGATAGACCACCGCACTGATTTGTTTACAAGGTCAGCTAACGTTCAGTTAGCTCTGCCAGTGTTTGAGATCAGCAACACGTCTCTTTTATTTATTTTTAACACAAAGTGCTCGCCCCTTCATTAACTAAATATTGACCTAAAGTAATGTAGAATTAATAATACATGATGTTTACTTTGCCTTCAACTAAACAAAACTGCATTTTGAACACAAAACACATAGCAAGTAAGCTAATCTAGGGACTTGAATGTGTCTGTCATTCTTAATAATATATGCTTTAATTCTTAATAATATATGCTTGAATTCTTAATAATAAATGCAGTTTATTGTATTATAGATGATATCTCTGTTTACATATATAAACTCCCCAGGGTATCTGATAGGTTTGCAGGATATTTTTAAAACATGTTATAGCATTTTTTCCAAGTCTGCATGTTTGGTCTGCAAACCACACAGACACGTGCTTTGATTGTGTTTGATTGTGAACTATTTTCTGACTACTATCAATTACCCACAATGCATTTTTGGGCAGGAAGGAGGCCAACATGTTGGATACCACTACAACAAAACTTAATGCTGCTCAAATCCTGAAACAAACACTTCTTGTGGTTAAATAAACTCAAATTATTTCAACTCCATCTGCTTCTTTCATAATGAGGTGGTTGAGGAACATTTCTTCTAGAGCCTGACCGATATATTG
Organism: Pagrus pagrus; assembly: GCF_965226575.1. Lineage (NCBI taxonomy): Eukaryota > Metazoa > Chordata > Actinopteri > Spariformes > Sparidae > Pagrus > Pagrus pagrus. The sequence goes on along the minus strand of NC_140188.1, from coordinate 21,802,993 downwards.
ATTGGCCCATATTGGCCCATCACAGATATCAAAGCTGTTTGTTTTTTTAGAGCCTATAATGCAAAAAAAGATGATTAGGGCGATTAATAATTATTAATTTCCTGTTTCAGTGCACTGATGTGATTTTGGATGATAAAGTTTATTGTTAAACTTGTAAAATATCCTGCCTAGGTTATATATCTTCCTCACAGTTGATTCATAACCACATTTAGGGGATCATTGCAAAATATGTGTGCTTATCGGGTGATCGTGATCATACTCCCTAATATAACTCTAACTTCTAAATCTTGGAGCCTCCTTCCCTTGTAGCCCCCTCAGTGCTTGTCTTTGTGCTCGTGCCGAACCGCGTGCCCTCATGAGTTTATGTGTTCGTGTTTGTTTCCTCTCACGACTCGGGCATGCGTCCATGCAGAATAGATGAGTTTATGAACAGCTTGCCTCTCTCACATTAGACTGATTAATAGTTCAATCAGGGCTAAAACGGACAAAATGTCACGGGGGAACAGTTGTCATGCAAAATCAGCCCTTTTATATCTGCGTCCATCTAAAAGGATAGGCCTGCTTAATGCCGTCACAGGGCGTAACTAATTCATCTGCATTGTGTGAGCCAACGATTGAGGATCTCTGCTGTGTTTTAAATGCAGAGCCTAGAGACAGTAGGGGGGCAATCAGGCTATTAGCGTGCATGAGCATGAAGCCTGCTCTTTGATTGAGCAGGGTTTGTGTGTCTGCACTGGTGTGTGAGTGTGAAAGAAAAACAGAGGGAGTTCACGTGCTTGTTTACATGCGAGAATGAATGAATGTTTTAGTGTGTGTGTATTAAGTTAAACCTGCCTGTCAGTATAGATTGATGTGTGTCTATGTGTGTGCATTATGCCTTGGGCCAAATCCTTGTGTGTTTGTGCTGTACATTTTCCTGTGTGCCCTCTCACTCTATTTCCCTCCGATGGTCTGCGAGGGCATTTAATGTCTGGCATGCAGCCGTGTGCCAGGACCATCTGATAGGAGTGACCTCTGGCCCGAAGTTAGCCAGAGGTACTCAATCTGAGGTCTAGTGTTGAGTTAGCGTGATGGTTTTCCCTCCCTAATAGTGAGCGGATGGATAAATACCCTGAAAGCATGCACACAACGACAGACAGACAGAGGCTGGGTTAGGCTTGCGTTACTGTTCTCCTCGCATGACCTCCTTCACCCATGGGCACATCACTGACTGTTCCTCAGTAGTTACTATTACACTGCAGGGGTCTTTCCTTGGTTTGCAGCAACTGAAAATACGTAGAACGGATTTTACTCAATTCATTTTCTCTCTGACTCATTTGAAACTGGAATGTATTATACAATTAATCATTAATTACAACCGAGACTTACTAGAACTTTGTTTCTTGTGGATTGTTTCCACTCTTGAAAGTTGAATCAGTCCTTGTTAGACCTTGTGTCACCCTAAGTTGGAGGACAGACTAATGTATGGCTGTGAAGTCCAAATACCCTCAGCTGTGAAATGCCATAATCTACAGTCTATAAGCTTAATGCTGCCATAAGCTTGACTGATTAATCTATTGAATAGAGTGTACGGAAAATGGGTTTAATATGGTGGACATCACGCTAAGGGATTTACCCTTACATTAACCTCAGAGGCTGAGTGCTATTCATCAGTTTAAAAGTACCGCCCACCTTTATCCTGAAAAGAGGAGTCAATTTTCCTGGGTAATATTGGGTAGAACACAGTGTCTTTCTAGACATACTTTGATATCAGGGTTTACTTTACAGTGATTAGTTGGCATGTTTTTACTACTGTTGGACAGTGTGTTCTAATTTGAAGGGAAGGGATGATTTTTTACAAGAATGTAGAACTCAAAGAGCTAGAGAGACACAAAACTCACCTCTTAAGAGCTCAGTTCAAGATTAGGGCAGTATCAAATAGTTCAAAACTTAATTCGGGACGTTGGAATTCAAATTCTAAATCAACGTTTGATTGTTGATATATACAGTGTATACTTTTGCATGTCTGTCTAGACCTGGTATTTCTGCACAGCTGCAGATAAAGATTAGGCTACATTAACATTATTAGTATTAAACTATTTGTAGATTAGATTCCAGTGGTGGCTGTGCGGGATTGTTTCTGACTCTTCTGATCCTAACATTTCCAATAACTCCAAAGGGTTGTAAAGTCTAAAAGTCAAAAGTTATTGAGAAAAAGATAGATGCAGTCATTTCCGAAAAGACCAACTCATTTAATCTGATGAATCACTTTGTTCATATTGCAGGATTTTGTTTGAGGTTTTTTGGGGGGTGATGACATCATACAATATAAATGACAGACGTTCATTCATTCAGAAACCCAAAGGGGTGCCCAAAACTGAAATGGTGAATGGTGACCCACACAGGCCAAAAGCAAGCACCAGTTGTGTTAAAATGTAAAATGGTATTATATGGAAGCCATGAGAGACAAGTGAGAAAAAAAAAGGAAAAAGGATAATTTTTCAGAGTTCCTAAAGAAATTCATAGATCCCAAGTTCACAAAAATAGAACAGCACAAACAGCAATTCATAATATAATTTTTTATATTACTAATAATTTACTAGAATCATCTCATGGTGGGCCAACTTTGGCCTGCGAACCCCACTTTGAGCAGCCCTACTTGAAAGGCTAAAGCTCATCTTCAATTCCAAACAGTTAGTCAATAAGTCAACTACTTGATCCGCAAAATTAACCAATAGCAATTTTGATAATCATTTAACTGTTTATAAAGTAAAAATGCTGGTTCCAGATCTTCAAATGTAAGGATTTTTGGCTTTGCTGTTTACTAGCATTGAAAGTTGATTATGTTGTGCTGTTGGTCAAAACAAGCAATTTGACAGTGTTTCTAGGTCTTGGGAAATCGACATATTAGTCAGTATTGAAAATAGCTGTTAGTTGCAGCATCAAATGAAAATCCATAACACACACTGTATACCATTTCCTGTATGGCTTATTCTGCTGGTCTTCTTCTTGTTTCCAGGAGACAAGGAGAGATCAATGGAGGCGGAGCAGGAGGGGGAGGAGGAAACGAAGATGGTTCTTTACTGTCCTCCGATCCACCCACTGCCTGAAGAGATAAAAAAGGTAGGCAGGGATTCAAAAATCATGTCCCTGAAAAGCCCTGGCAGGTACCTTGCTGATTTTCTTTCTATTTGAAGTTAGATCTGAACACCAGGGCAACCAATATGAAATCATTTTCACAGCACAGACATGTATTCACTGTGGGACCGTACTGCACGTTACCGTTCAAAGTGATATGTTAATGAAAGACCATATTGACACAACATATGTTGGATTTTTTTTAACCCAGAAACACAAATGTGTTGGGAACATACAGTATTTTTTCCGTCTTGATGAATGTTTCGACACTGCACACTCTCCATATGCTGCAGTAATCCATATGATTTGAAGAAATGGGACACTGTTTCCTCTTTTAATCTTCCATCTGTTTTAAGATAAAGCACAGAGGAAGTTAACATGGCAGTGATGCGTGTTGCTTTATATCCTTGTCAATGTCAGGTGGCAGTTACATATTCCCATATGATATGCCATATGGTATGAATATGAATTAGCAGGGAATATTTCCAGCTTCTCCCCATTTAAACAGGAAGCACATAAAGTATCTACGGTCGGTGTATTCTCTGTCTGTCAAAGGGAAATCATTTTCCCAAAAACCGTGTTTTACAGATATTGAAAACCCTTTCAAGCTGGCGCTAAAGCATTTTTCACATTAAACCACATATTTCAAATAGGCTCTTTTACATGCCTTTACATTAAAGCAAAACAGCAAAGTAAAGGAATTATATTATGACTTTTTTTTTGCCAATGGATATAACAAGTGGTTCTACTTCCCATTGAGATGTGTGTGAGAAGAGGTGTGTTTCCCACCTGCGTCCTTAGCAGAGTTAATTAATTTCTCATGCCTGTGGGAAACCTAGCCAACTTGGCTTCATTTACACATACAGTGGTAACCTTTGTATATACTGTAGTTCATCTCCTCCACATTAAAACTGTACAATATGCCAAATGGAGCAGCTGGCTGATGTGGGAAGGACCTCTGCACCTGCTTTAGCTGTAGCTAAACTCATTTTCTTATTTTTCTTTTAAAATCTACCCTACTCTTGCTCAAGTTGGTTAGAGGTAGGCCACATTGACTGAACAGTATTTTTTAGACAATGATATCCACAATTAATATATTAAAAACTGTGACAGAGTTTCTCTGTTCCCTATATTGCTTTGCGATACATTGTAAACGATCGATCATTGTCACCAGAGCTATTTTTATTTTTGAAACTCCTCTACTGTGAAGCCAGCTGCAACCTCACTTTCAGTTTTAACAATGTACATCGCTGCTGCAGGGTCGTGATGTAAATAAGCAAATTGCAAATTTGTTAAAGTTATATGGCAAATCCCTACTGTTGACTTGTTTATATATTATTATATTAATTATTATTATTATATTATATTAATTATGATAATTAATTTTCATACCATGGTATATCTTGAAAACGGTACATCGCTGCAACCCCAGCAACTGTACATTATCATATACATTTGTCATTTTTGCTCAACTGGACATAGCGTAGCATATAGTGAGGTAGTTAGATTACTCAAAGTGTCTGTGAGGCTGCTCTCTCTCTCTCTCTCTCTCTGTCTCTCTGTCTCTCTGTCTCTCTCTGTGCTCTAAACTCTCTTCCTGTCTCTCTCAGTTCCTCTGTCTGTTGCTCTCTAGTCATTTCTGGAATTTCTCATTGAGGCCAGTAGATGGCTGTGAACAATACGTCCCCTGGTATTATGTGAGGGTGGCCTTTCCATGTTCAGACAACCTCTCCCCCTCCCGAACGTCTCTTACAAACACACAGTCCATTCTCCCATCCATCCATTCGTCCGTCTGTCTCTCTGCCTGCTGCGCCGTGGCCAACAGACACAAATGGGAATCTATTTTATTTATTGATTTCTGTGGTGGGCAACCATTTCTCCCCCGTGTGTGTTTGTGTGTGTGTGTGTGCATCCGTTTCAGTCCTTCTGTTTATGATTTGCCACAAGGGCCATGTGATAACCAGACACAGAGCAAAGGAAAGAGAGACAATAACAAAGAGAGGGAGGGAGAGACTGACATTTTGATCATAGCTCATCCATCTGGTTCAGTCTCAGGGTCCACCTCCCTCCCTCCTTCCTTCACCCCCTTGTCATCCACTCAGATTCCAATAGGTCCGTAAAATAGAGGATGTTCTGGGCTTAGCCCCCCGCTGAGTACACTTCAGCACCATTTATTGGAGGAGGCTTAGGTGGCTGGGGGCGAGCGGAGAACAAAAAACAACAGAGGCTGTGTGCGTTGCGAGCGCAAAGCTGTGGGCAGCACCATGTGCACTAGTCGGCGTGGGAGGCAAAGAGGAGGTGGTGTACTAACAGGCCCATTTAAGTGCTGTTAATCCTGGTGTGCTGGGAGAGGGCTGGCACCAAGGTTTAATGGTGGGCTGCTGAGAAGGAGAGCGCTGCGGTTACACACACACACACCATGCCTCCCACCCACACACTCGGGAACAGGAACGCACATACTTCCACTGAACTTTAATGTCGACAGTATGTTTATATACACAGGGATGCAGCTTGAATACAGCTGCAGGTACACTATCACATGAAAATACATTGTAGTACTTCCACATACATAATAAGACAGCAAATGATGTTAGACAGGGTGTGACACTACCAGCTACTTACATGGATTTCCTTTTGACTCTTCATGTTGAGTATTAATTTATGTTGGACATGCAGCATCTGGTCTAGCAGCTTGTCCATGGCATCTCCTTGTCTTCTGTCCAGTGCATGCTGGGACATTAATGAAGGTAATTAGCAACTCACCACTATCGGGGTGTTTCTTTCAATAGTGACATCCATTGTCAACCCAATCACCAGAGTTAATGTTGGCAATGTTCATTCCTGGAAACCACAGTTATGTTGAAACTTTATGTTCCATTATGTTGCAGCTTTCAATTTCTTTATGTTCAATTTTATTCGAATTTCTTTTTTATATTTTTATGTTGTGGTTAGGTTTAGGCATAAAAAACCACTAGGTTAAAGTTGGGAAAAGTTTAGCTTATCTGACAAACATGGCTGGAAATTGTCCCGACGTCTTGTTAAAAATGTCTGGTTTTATTGCCACTATCACAGCTGGAAAATCTCCTGATGTCTCGGTAAAATATCAGGATTTCGGCTACAGATTGTCCCAACACCTTCTCAAAAAATATCTGGTTTTGTCGCCTCAAACATGGCTGTAAGATGTCCTGGTGTCTTGTTAAAAATATCCCGTGGTTTCGCACTTACAAATGTAGAAACGCCATCTCAAACAGTGGTCTCTCGCTTCGTAGCCATCTTGCCTAACGCCTTAAGTCAGCACATACTGTATACATGTAATCTGAACGTCATATGACATTTATCACAGAAGTGTTGATATGATCTGCATGATAAGTACAAATTTAACGTATCTGTGGTTTGCAGAAACCTACAATTCAAAAAAAATTTTCTTTTGACGAGGCTACAATTGTTCCGCAAATGTGCACTTTTTAAAATTTAACAAAATACGTCTCTATACCAACAATCTGCAATCTGATAGTCTTAATCTTTTGTTCCATATTTATGTGGAGCTAAACCAACCACTCCATCCTCAGTGCAGAACTTTTGTCTCTGCCACCACAATAGTTATAACAAAGGAATCTAAGATAACCAACGCAGTATTGTAGTTCATTGTAAATATGCGGAGAATACATGCTGCTTTTCAGTTTCAACCTGTGTCATGTGATCACAGTCACACTTCCCCTCAGTCCCTTTCTTTGTCTTTCTCAAGGGCACATTAGCAATTATTATTCAGGGACCAGAGAGCTTTCACTGACGGTTTTTGAATTGAATATCAAGAAACCTGCTTCTCTAAGCAGGTGGTCAGACTAAAAATAGTGATGCATTAAATAACAGCAGGGGCTGCGTTGGCGTGTAGTTACAGGTACCAGTGAGAAGATGAAATATGATCCAGGAAGTCCTGTTTGATTAAAAAAATCTGTTAATTTCAAGTGTTATCAGGCTCCAAAACACCACGCAGAAGTTTAGAGTAGTGAAGGGCTGGATTTTAGTACCCTGCAAGTGCCTCTCGGAAAATGTCCTGTTCCTGTTGAAGAAGTCTGTCTGGATTTTGTGTTTGCACTCTTTGGCCAACAAAGTGCACTCCTGGATGACGTTGCATTGCGTTGCAGAAAAAGCAACATTTTCTGTGGGAGCTCTCTGCGTCAGGACCCATCTGTGCTAATGCAACAACAGTGCCATTGTTGGCCTGAACACAGCACAAGCCTTCGTATAATTGCCACCACCAAAACTCAAAACAAAGCTGTTTCTCTCCTTCCTTACTTGGCAGGATTTTTCTCCAAGTTGTCAAAGTGACACTTTAACTTAGATGTATTCTCTGTTTTCTGGAACAGTGCTCCAGTCCAAACATGGCTGATGGATTAGTTGTTTTCAGTGCAGCACAGAGCAGAGTACACCGCAGCCTTTTTACGCAGCAGCTGAGCACCTCTTGTTCTCCACGAGGTGCTGATACTGCCTATTCACTTGTCAAGTGTCACAGTCCGAAGGGAGCTCAAACACACAGTGTAACAGGACAAGACGTCCACCTCCAAGAGAGAGGGAAGCACGTGGGGAAAGAGAGGGAGAGAGGAAGCAAGAAAAGGAAAGCTGGACAATAGGGACAATACTCCCTGTTAACTTGTCAAATGTTGTGGTGTGTGAAGAGCTCCGAAACACAGTGTAACAGGACAAGACGTTCGCTTTATAGATAATTAGGGAGCGAGCGGAGAGCACGGGTGGGAGAGAGAGAGCCAGGAGCATCTTTCTGTGTGAGCAAAAGACATAAGAGAAAGATTTTCTGTTTTTGTTTCCTTCAGAGAGAGAAGCAATGAATAGAATGAGAGCGGAAAGACCAAAAATGAAGACACTTTCTGTTATACACACACACACACACACACACACACACACAGAAGCACTAATGTGCATTCACATTACAGTAAGGCTGCAACTAACAATTAGTTTTATTATCGATTAATCTGTCAGTTATTGTCTCCAGTAAAGGATTAGTTGTGGGTCTTTTAAAATGTCAGAAAATGGTGAAAAAAACAGAAAACATTGACATTTGAGGAGCTGAAATCAGATTTTTTTTCAGACATTTTCTCTTTAAAAAAATCACACAAAAAATTATACAGAATAATTGCTAATTAAATTAGTTGGCCCCTAATGTAATAGTTGACAACTAATCGATTAATTGACTATTCAACTTTTAGCCTGAGGCTACCATCACTACAACAGTGTCTCAGCAACATGGTACTTTTCCTTCTCTGTCTTTCTATATGGGTTACACTGCTGTAAATGTAGCTCTACATGGATAGCTGACAGAGCAGAGACACTGGATGTGTCACCGTAGGGCCTGCAGTAGTGACTGGGGAGCCAAAGTACAGCTTTGGCTCCCTGGCTGACTGTCGTCTGTAAAAGTGTCAGGTGTAGGTCACACTGTATGGAGTTTAAGCATTCTGTGTGTGATCAGGTGTGTGTGTGTGTGTGTGTGTGTGTGCCCTTGTATTCACTGTGCGAGTTTTAGACCTTGAGAGGCAGGACATTTTGTAAAGTAACGGGAGAACATTACAGCCAGTCTTCAGTTTAAAGACTTGATTTTACAGTTAAGGTTACCCAATGAAAGCAGTGTGTTAGCAGAGCGGCAGCAGATCCAGCTCCTCGTCTGTGTCTATATACTGTAGTATTGAGTGCAAGCCACCCGCGTTTTGGCAGCACTCAGAGCCTGACACTTAATCACTGTAGTTACATGAAAAACAGTAGAAAATAGACTAGAAGCATGAAAACAGCTTTGGGTCGCGGTCATGTGCAAGGGAAACGCCAGCTGCTGGTTTTGTAGCCTTTGTAGGCAGGCAGCTGCTGAAACATCTCCCTGTAGACAGGCTTTAGAATGTCGTTTGCTTGGGGTGGGTTTCGGGGTGAGTACATTATGTAACAAATGATAAACATTCATTAAAAATGATTGAGAAATCTGGTAAATCCGTATTTACTTTTATTGTACTTTAACAGTAAATATGGACGAGACAGTGGTGTCCTCTTTGCTGTGCACTCCTTATAGTAAATGGAAACAGATTTGCTCCATGTACACCTGAATACCTGTTGTTGAGCTTCACTTTTTTCTGCCCTGGAGGCAGACACACCATGTCCACGGTGTGACCATGCTGTCCTCTGTATGTTGATAGGACAGGCACAAAAAGGGACGAGGCCTTACTCTTCTTCATGACATGTTGGATGTTTGAGTTTTGAAGCTGGTGCACCTCTTTATCGAGCCACTTCACCTGACTGTGTGACTGCATCGTTTTCTTCTTTTAGCTGACAAACTAAAATCAAACTTCTGAGAGGGTCCTGATCTTTTTTTCTCCATAACAGCTCCAAAGATGGCACATCAGTCAGACCTCTTTGCTTACTGAGTCTGTATTATCATTCGTTTTACAAGGACATAATAATGTCTGAACCAAATTTCATGTGGTGAATTTAGTGGAAAACCATGTTGGGGTGGGCATGTATTTGTGATGATTAAGATTTGGATGGTTTGTTACGCAGAACCATCTGGAAAGACGCCGCTAGAAGCTGTTTGGAAAAGGGCAGGCACTTTAAAAAAACAACAAACATGGAAGGAGATTGGACAGACCATCTGTCTATCACTGAGCTAATTTTAACCAATCAGATCGGCCAGATCGATAACCCTACCACTAGGGGAACCAGTTTGTAAATCAGACTCTTACTGAAGCCATTCAAGAGAAGATTGAAAACGCGAGAAAAACCTTCAGTGTCTTCTTTGCTTTTTTTCCAATGAAATATACTCTCCTGTTCTGATATAGCTGATGCTATAGCAACATCTACACTAACTTCTTGCTGTGCGTCACATCTAAACCGTAGCTGCCAGTAGTTCCTAAAAGAATGCTGATTGGTTCGAACCACTGTGGGTTGTCCACAAGTGCATAGCATAGAATAACTAATTTCTGTTTGTGTACACACATTTGACTTAGTTCTTCCCCTCTAATTTACTGTTTTATCATCCTGTAAAGTGCTTTTAGCTGTGTTTGCATGAAATTGTGCTTTACAAATATACTTTAAATAAAACCACTTCTCCACTGAGTTAATAAGTCACTTTTTTAAAGGTGGAATATGTAAGAATTTATAGTCAAAACAAATGGGGGGCAGCATATCGTCAGAATAATTGCTAACTGCTGCGAAGTGAAGTAAATCATCCAATCAGCATAGCTATCTCATTGGCCCCATAACATATAGGTATGTTTATGTAGCATGGATCTGCTAGTCAATGAGGCACAATCTCTAGTAGATTGTTGACGTCTTTAAGATCGATCATGATATAATTCATCAGATTGTCCATCCGCCTACTCAGTTGTTACAACAATGACACACTCTGAAACACCAGACAAGTCTGGTTGGTCGCTGACGAGCTTGTTCTTTTTTTTCTCCGAAAACTCTGACGCTATTACATTGACTGCTATGTCTGACTCAGTGTTAAGGTGTAAATTCGAAGCCCTGACTAGCCTCTGTCGTGTCTTTCCATGCCTCGGACTGTCAGCTGTCCAACTGAAGGCTCTCAACTGCTCTCCTTCTCCCTTCCTCCATCCATCCATTTTTAATGTGAGCATGGCAAAGTCTTCTAGAGGAAGAGAGGAGAGAGACCAGCCTCATGTCCCAGTGAGCTACACCATGCTACACATCTCTCCCTTTCTCTTCTTTCTCTGTCTGTCTCGCTTTCTTTCTCTCAGTCCTCCCTCCCTTGAATAATGGATAGTTTTAAACCAGACACGCTCCTCCCTTTTCTTTCTTTTTTTTTTTTTTGTCTTGATTCGTTCCCCTCAATAAGACCTCAGGAAGTCGCTGGGTAATGGCAGCACATGTGTTGTCTGTTCACTCTAATCAGTGTATCTCAGACTTGCTCCCTTCCTCTTCCTCCTCCTTCCTCTTCATCGTCTTCCTCACCTTTCCTGGCCTTTTTCAGGCTGTTTTCTTAAATCTTGGGCAGGGAGGGAGATTAAGAGTGGGGGAGAGGGAGAGGGGGAGGTTTCATCAGGTGAATGCTGATCTGCAGTAATGACTGAGAGACAGCGGGGGGATTATTGTGCAATATTGTCACGGGTGTTGTCTGTAGCCTGGAAATACAAAGTGACAATATTGCATGTTAATCCACGGGTCATTACAAGGTCACATGCTGGTTTTATGAAGCAGTTGTCATGCCAGCCACTGCGGCAGTTGTTTTCCAAAGATACACTTTAATCAAGTGTTCAGACAGTCAATCCCTAAATACAAGAAAACAGTTCAGTTTATTATTTATTATTGTCAGTGTTTGTGGCATGTATGAAATTCATGTTGTTGTGTGGTGAAACTGCTCTCACCATGTTACATTTTCATGTCAGAATACCTTGGGTCACAATTCATTTTGAGAGCAGAAAAAGTATCTCCGGCATGCAATGATAGGTGCAAGGGGCTTTTAATAGACTCAACATTTTGCTCTGATTGTGATTGTCATACAGACAGAAATTCAGTGTCAAAAAAGAAAGAATTTGCCTATTGATAGTCGCCTCAATGGACCATTATCCATGGGGTTCAACTATTTTTGCACTTTTTGAAGACTGTTGCATTCACTGCCATTCTTACTACCATTCCATTAATTTACTATCATTTCTTACTATCGAGGCTATGGCTTTCACCACTTACGCATTTTCAAAGCTGAATACAGCTAGTCTTGGTGTGTTTGGTGGGTCCTGTTGAAAGTCTAGGAAAGCTTGATAGGTGAGGTAGAAGTTGAAGGAAAGTGCATGGGGACAACAGAAATGTAAAATGATCACTGATCATAACTAACAGTGACAGATTTTGATTTTTACATGATTTTTTTTTATAACATTAAAGGACCAGTGTGTATGATTTAGCATCTAGCTGTCCCTTTCAAGAACCCATGATGGCATTCAGGTAAAACTAGATTTAAGTACAATGTGACATAACTATCAATTTCCAGTGTCCCCTCTTGACCTCTGTTATGTTGTATGTAGTTGTAGTTACTATTTTTAACATGCCATATATTTTGTCTTTACTTAATATAGATTTTAATTATAGATTTTACATATGGGAACTGTGCATTTCAAAATCTATCCATGATTACAGAAGGCCTGTTATGTTACAGGCTTTATAACTGTCAAAACCTTCATCTCTAATTAGTGATATTTGATATCAGTCAGTACAGATTGCATGATGAAAAAGAATCAGAGGGATGTTGGATGTCTCAGAAGTCTGTTCTTTAATATATTCAGTTTCTTTATTTACTTGCTCTAAGGGACTGTCTTTATTCTTCTCAAATAATTGAAGTGGTGTGTAATAGGTTGCCAAATTTTGCAAAAAATTATTTCCTTGTTATTTCAGAGAGAATTTAATTCTCTCTAGTTCCAATCGTTCATTGCATTCTTAATTAGATTAAAATGTGTTGGTTTAGTTCTCTTTTTTAAATGAGTAAGATCAATTTTAGTGCCAGCAGGCTGACAAATGATACTGTGAGTCTATGCTGTTTCTTTTACTATGTTAGTGCAACGGATCTAAGTCAATATGTTTATGCAAAATTCTTGATAAGGTTTGAAAAATGTTAACTTGAACACTTTAGTGACATAAAGCTTTAGTTATTTGTACCGTCAATCTAAATTAGATGCTCTCTGTTTTACTCATTCATAAATGTCTGAAGCTTTTTTTTGCATAATGCACTTAGCTGCAGCGCAGAGTTAAACACCACAGGCGACGGCACTTGTTTTCTCTTGCTCAAGAAGGTTAAATGAGGTTGTGTTTTGCTTTGCTCCACTGACTGTCATCTAGTCAGACAGAATGTCAGTCCACCTGGTTCAAACTGCAGACGAAGAACACAAAAGTAGGATAAATGTCCAAAAAGGTACAGGCTCCATTGACAAACTAGACAGCAATCGAAAAAACAGAAGAATGCACCCAGATAAACAAGGCAGGCAGACACGCACACACACACATTTCAGCCAGTGTTACCTCCTGTGGCCTCTCTTGGCCTACCGTGCCGTGCCATGTCGTGCCGAGCCGTGTGTTGTGATGCGTGGTCTAGTGGGGCTAACGGAAGCACATGTGTTGTCTGCTAAGTCTGATTAATGTAACAGACTATACTCCCCCTTCTCTCTCTGGCTGCTTTTTCTCACTGGCTGCCCTGCTGTCCTGCCCTCACCTCTCTCATGTCTGCACTCAGTCTGTGTTTCAAACCTGAGTAAAAGAGAGAGTCATTAAAATATAATACAGCATTTCTCTTGTTTTGTTGCTCTAGTGTGGAGTGTATTGGAGACTATGAAGCAAACAGCCTAGGTTTTAATATTACAAAACATCAGTTGCAGGGCTCAGGCCTGTTCAAATTTCTATATTGTCATTGAAATATGGCCCGATGTCCCTCCAGATTTTCACTGCCCATTGTCTTTTCAGTTGCTGATCAATCAGGAAGTGGTGAAATGATAATTTGACTACGTTTGAGTTTTAACGGCTGGTGTTACCTCCTCTATAACAACACTGAACTGTGTAGAAACAACAAAGCTTTTTGTTGGCTGAGGAATAAAACTCAGGCAGGTGTTTTATTCAATGCCTAAGGCATATTTTAAAGCTCTACAGCATCCCAACAGTGAAGGTATCAAAATAAATAGATCTTTAAGACAGAGGCGCAGTATACTACACTGCAAATCATGACTAAAGCAGTGGTTGTCAATTGTCTTGTGCACCAAAAGACATTAAGCTGCTCTTCGTGGCCCAATTTTGCCGCTGATATAGTGTGAAAAGCCACCGAGTTGCAGTGAGCGCTGTCACCACTCAGTTCTGGAGAGGTGCATACCCCAATATAAGAAAATACATTAGGACAAGTAGAGTGAGTGGTAGACTCCCTTGTGACCAAACCCCCCACACATGGAACAAAATGGACACTGCTGCCTACTCCTCAGGCTAGTTGTTTGTTGTTGTGTGTGCCGTGCCATGCCGTGCTGTGCCTCACCCTGTGTTTGGATGTGATGTCATGCGTGGCCAAGTGCCGGTCGAGCAGCCATAGGTGATTCTTTCCCTGCCACTGCCCTTTCCCTGCTTCCACGCAAAGGAGCAAGCGAGGTAGGCGGCCAGGCAGACGGAGAAAGGATGGCTAGGAAAGGGAAGGTATGCAAACGTGAGGACAGCCAGTCAGCCGACAAACATGCAACACTGGATTATACCCCCCTCCGAGCCCCTCACTTTAATATGCTCCTTAATTTTTTTTCACTACCCCCAATGGTGATGTCAACCCCTCCTTCCTGCCCTCTGGCTGCCCTCCTGACGTTCCTGGGACTGTTTCTGATCATTTCAACCCCTGCCCTCCGCATGCATCCATCTGTGTGTGTGTGAGTCTGAGTGATTGACTGTGGATTTGTCTGTGCTACTACCTTACAGACACACACAACCCAGACACTGGCCATCTCACACACTTTGATTCATCCACTCCACGGTACAGTATGCCCCTGATCTGTCTGCCCCCCCCTTCCTCTCCTCTCTACTACTCGCACGCCTCTGCCCCCCCCCCCTGCCCTGCACTTCCCTCTATCCCTTGTGACCACCGCTACCCCTCCCTTTTCCCCTCGTCTACACACACCCATATACACGCGCACATACACACCCAGACAAAAAGATGTAGAAACATATTCATTCGCTGTGCCGTGGTCAAGGAAAAAACGCACGAAAATACACACACTTGCCTACATCTGAACTCATGTACTTGCTCATAAATGCGAACACACTTGTCATGTGATGTGTGGTGCGCCATGGGGTCCAGATGAGTGGAATCTCAGTGTTGGCTCTCGCTACACTGAGCACCACAGGGGGTCTTTATCGTCGCAAAAATCAACAAAGCCACAGTCACGAAGCGCCGTCTCCATCACAAATACAAGCACACGGATGCGTGCGCGACTATGTGCGCACATGCGCCCGGGCATATTCCACGCACAAGCTGGCAACACACAAAAAGCAAAGAAGAACAACAAAAAAGCCAAAACAAAAGGGCTCCCTCACGCACACAAAGTGACAAAAGCTCACAAAAACATTCTCGTTTTGACACGCAAAGACAAGAGCACAGCTGGACCATGTTCTGAGTAGGACACACTCATACACACACACACCCCACAAGCTCTCACGCAGTCACAGTCCAAAAAAGAAAATAATTTAGGAAAATTAGGGGAAAAAAACATGGATAAGACCCTTAACTACTTAATCCCTTCTTAAATGCTTGCGTGATCTATCGTGTGTGTGATTTCAGAGAGAAGCGGGATGAAGTGCCAGCTAAGCAGATAGAAAGGAGAAAGCATTTGTTTGATTGAACGAGAGGGAGAGGGAGAGAGAGAGAGTCTGAAAGAGTTTAGAAGGGTCCAGGTATGATGCTTGGCAGCGCTCCTGCCTTTGTTTTTTCCTGTCTAAATCCGCCGCCCATCATCATATCACTTGATTAAACCTAATCCTAATGCCTCTAATCCTCCAGGCACCCAAAATAAAAAAAACGCCTAAGTGCCTTTTACTCCTCCATAACATCTCTAAACAGATTTCACTGTGCACTGAATTGTGCCTCCATACAGTAATTCTGCGACTACGTCTGTGAGTGTGGGTTGTAGTTTTTCCAGCCTCCCTGCTTTAAAAAATTACACAAGAGAATTCTGTTTTTTCTAGTAGTGAGGATTAAAGGAAATAAATTGTGTAGTCTGTCTGTTTGTGAAGATCTGTTGGGGCCTGTTGTCTCCAAAGCTCTGTGTCTGCCTGCTTTGTACAGCCTGCAAGCTGTCCCTCCATTAAAAACCTGGACCGCAAGCTATCTGATGAATTTCAGTACAGACGCCAAAGGTTTAAAGTATTTGAGAACCCGACAAAGAAACACTGAAAAAGCATGCTTCACAAACAGGTCAGTAGTATCTGATGTAACGATTATTTTCATTACTGATTTTTTTGTGGATTGTTACCTCCACCTAGGTTACGTTACGCAAAAACTACTGATTTCCACAAAACTTGGATGGAGCCAAGGCCTCAGCCCAGATTAGACCCCATTAACAATTGGTGCGGATGTTTGTAAAGGGACAGATCCAGGAATTTGTCCTCACCTGGGGCTTTTTTTTAACATTTTCTTTGGTATCGCTGAGTACAATTTGATGTGGATCCTAGACCTGGTTATGCAGTTATGGCTGGTTTAAAATGTAGACTTATATATGGCTATCGAGTTTGATATTGGATTTGGCTTGATTGAATTAGAGGAAACTGTTGGGCCTTGGCGGAGGTTTGCGCTTTACTAAGTGCTATTCGAGTTTTAGGATCAATGCTTTTATCAAAAAATTGTGAAACATGCTCATCACAATTTCCCGGAGCCTAAAGCGACGTCTTCAAATTGCTACTTTTGTCCAACCGTCTAAAACCAAAAGACTCTTCATTTACTGCCATAAAGACAAGCAGCGAGTCCTCACCAGCAAATGTTGATGAAAAACAACTCAGATGATTAATCAATCTTAATAATAGTTGCCAATCAGTTTTCTTTTGACTGAATAATAAATTAATCAAGTCATTGTTGCACTGACATAAATAAAAGGAGAGGCTCTGTTTGATGCAGAACATCAATCCTAGCCTGTTGTCCCTTTAAGTGGCTGCCTTTGTAGTTCTTCTAACTTCTCCAATAAATCCTGCATGTCATAACAACCAAGAACAACCAAGTTATGAATCACATTGGGTTCATTTGTGTTTGTATGTGGATTGTACTGCGTTGGAACAATGTGTGCTTGTGTGTGTTGACGGCTGGATGCCTTGGTCAGTTTTTTGTCATGGAATGCATGTGAGCGTACGTATGGACATCAAGGGTGTACGGTGCATTCATGTGTGTGTGTCTGGTGTCTACATTCGTGACAGTGACCCTATTCTAGTGTTTTGATGAACCAGATGGGTCACGGCAGCTGTAGCTGAAGAGGCGGGGGTGGACGAGGGAGACGAGGAGGAAAGGGCAGGAAAGGACAGTTTAGGAAGGAGAAAGGATGCATGGAAGAGATGGAAGATTAGGGAAACGTGAAGGAGGAGTGGAGAGGTGGAGTGAACGTAGCAAAGGAGAAGTTGCCAAATTGAACAAAAAAAATTATATTTTTTATGTCTTGTCTGCATGGCGTCACATCTCCACCCTTAGTGCATGAGACAATGAGCGCAGACAGACACACGCAGACAGTCAGGGAGTTAAAAAGGCATCGTGTAAATTAATTATGTTTCTTATCCTGGCAAGACACCAACAGCCCACAGAATGCCCCCACCCTCTACCCCCCACCTGCACCACTCCACCCCTCCTAAATGTTTCACATCAGGCGAGAGGTAATAGCCCCATGTTTAATTGATGGAGCATCGAAGCAATGTGGCGATAACATGGACTGTGGAGGGGGTCCGGGACGCAAAACACAGACACACACTCACACACAGAGCGGTCATGGTACCTGTTAGGTGTGGACGCATGCTGGAGGTTCAGTTACAGGAGGAGGTGGAGGACTGGCGCTCTGTGGTTATTGAATAAGGATTGAGCTACTACATCACTAATGTACCCTGAGGCATTATACATGTTCTGCATAGTTACATACATTATGTTGATTTTATTATAAGAGCCTCTGTAATAGATATTCATTCGCTTTATATATGATAGAATAATCTTTACCAGATGAATTAAAACAATGTGTTGCGAGTGTAAGAGCTGTACGTGGCCGCAGTCCAGCATACTAATGGAGTCAATCAAGAGACAGAATGAAAGAGAGATAAGAGACACAAGGGGAGCCATAGAAGTGTTGTGTGCACCAGAGGACAAAGAGATTGGGTGTGTAGAAGAGAAGCATCTATTGGCTGCTGGCATGAAACATTTAAAGGACATCAAGACCTTTCTCCTCCTCTCCCTCACTCTTTTTCCTTGTTTCATTCAAACAGTCCTCGACTCTCTCTTTTCCTCTCAGGTATTTTTTGTGCAAGCACGTGTGCTTGTGTGCGGTTGTAATTGTGTGTGTGTGTGTGTGTGTGTGTGTGTGAGCGTGTGAAGGGGGTTAGCTTTGTGGTTTGAGTGCTAAGTGAACGTGTCAGTGCCCAGGGCAAGGGGTCTCCCCGCGGGGCCAAACTCAGTCACGGGAGCGCACAACCCACTGGTGGCGCAGACATTCTGCCCTCAGGGTATGTGCGTGTGTGCGTGTGTGAGTGAGCAATTGTGTGAGTTTCCTGTCTGTCTGAAGATGCTTATGTGAGTAAATTTGCCTTTGTATGTGTCCGTCTACGTCTGCGTCTTTTGTTTGTACCCGCTTACGTGTTCGTGCTTGTAGCTTTGTGGGTTGTGATGTGTGTGTCTGTTTGTTAGTCTGTGTGCGTCTTTGGGTGTTTTTGTCTGCGTCTTTCATCTGCCCCCGTGTGTGCTTTTGACTGTGTTTGCGCTGGGTTGTATGACTGTGAGAAAGCTGTGTATATTTGTGCGTGTTTCTCAAGCAATAGCGAAGGCACGACTCAGCCCTCAGGTCACTTTAACTTTGCGTATTGCCCTCTTGTTGTCGGTCTTCATGACTACATCACTTGCAATAAGAAACCCCCCCACCCCCACCACCACCACCACATGCACACGCACTCATCATTTACATGCATAAGCATTTTTGGACCAAATACAACCCCCACTCACAAACACACACTCGCTCTCTCTCTCTTGCTCTCTCTCTCACACACACACACACTCAGTAGTTTTTGCTGTATCTATGCCTGCAGGAACCATGAGGACATCTGCACAGTAAACACTAAAACCCCCTGAGTCCCAGTCCCAAATATTGCTCACACTTGCACGCACTTACTCATTCTGGCTCTCTCTATCTGTCTCTCTCTCTCTCTCTCTTTCTCTCTCACACACACACACACACACACACACACACAGACACGCTCACAAGCTCACGCTGCAAACAGATAATAGCCCATATTCTCCAGAGTGCATTCTGCAGCAACACAATGTAATACATTGTCGTGTTGTGTAGCTTTTTCTCCACCCACACTAATACATTCCCCCTCTCCCTTTATGTCCTCTCTGTCCATTTTCCTGTTTTCATTTTCTCTCGGGGTAAAAGTCCAACTCAGTGGATGCCAACACCTAATAGGGAGAGCATTAGGAGCACACCTTTGCTTTATTTCACAAGCATCCATGGGAACCCTGCAAAGAAATGAACATAAAGCAGTACAAAAAGCAATCAGGCGTCAGATCTCAGACTGCTTTTCACTCTTGTTTTGTGACAAACTCATTAGGCTCAGGCGTGTCGAAATAGGATTTTGATATGAGTATCATGGTGTAGGTGGAGTGTATTGATGTATCTGAGGGTTGTATTTTCTACATTTTATTATCATTTCAGTGTTCAGTACTTCCTTTTTGACTGTTTTTCCATTGAGTTTCATGATTGTGATTTGTTGTTGCTGGAGACCATTTTCCTCTGATGTCAAGGTCAGGGTGGGAAGCTCAAATGTCTTACTGCTGTGTTCCAGGTTGAACGTCGTTAAAATGTGGGGAATCTGACAAATTGTTATCATTTCACCACTTCCTGATTGATTAGCAACTAAAAAGGACAATGGAAAGTGAAAATCTGGAGGGAAATCAAGCCATATTAAAAGGTAAAACAGCATATTGGTAACCCATTGGCTTCTGTTAGACAACAGCTAACGTTAGCATTCAACCACTTCCTACCTAACATTGCTGTTTAAGTGATACCATAGGAAAGGCGTAGATTAATTCTAAAATATCACCACTCACCTAGCAGACAGTTATTCAAACCAGGAAGTAAAACACACTGGGTGTGTGGATCAGTAATGTTAGCTGGGAAGTGGCTGTAAATGGCTATCAAATATGTTGTTATACCTTGAAATATAACTTGATATCTCTCCAGATTTTCACTATCCATCATCTTTTCAGTTGGACGAATTGTAATCACTTTGGTGATCCTCTGACTTTTCATCTGGCGCCACCATCCAGTAGAATTTGGTGCGTTGGTTTATTTCCAAATACCTGCAAAAATAATGACATTCTTCAGCTGTACCTTGTATTTTTTGATAATTATTGCCGCCAAGGAGGCTATGTTTTCATCGTGACCATTGTTTGGTTTGTTAGCAGGATTACATAAAAACTACAGAACCGATTTCCATAAAACTTGAATGGAGGATGTGTCTCGGCCCAGAATTGACCCAATTTTTGTTAATTTCTCAGGTCATAATGCATGGATCTTGATGGTGTCTATGAGTGAGTACAAAAGGGGAGCGTTTGGCCTTGGCGGAGGTATGCACTCTACTGAGTGCCATTCTAGTTTCCAAATGTGTGCATGCTTAACTAATATTGTGAACATGGTAAACATTACTGCAAGCATCGCATAGACCCCTCCTCCTCTTCTTGTACCACAGCATTCGCTGCGAGTGCAGTGCTCTTTTTCCAAAGTGTTCTTCCGTCTGTCTTTCTGTCTGTCATGGCTGCTAGAAGACAGACTCCCGCTGTCCTGAAGACATGAGGCAGACATAATCTGCACCTAGACCTGACATGGATAGACAAGGTGCTAACACAAAGCAAGAAGACACTGTGATAGGTGGGAACAGAAAGTTAGATGGAGAGACTGAGAGAGCGAGAGAGAGGGAAGCACAATCTTCTTAAATGCATCACCTGTCAATCATTTGTCATGTCAGAAGCACTTTCAAGTGTTGCTGCGTGTTTTGTCTGCCTGTCTCGTCTCCCACCCTGTCATTCTTTTTGACTTCTCTCTTACTGTAAAGGAGGAAACAAGAGAGGCAGAAGGAGCGAGAGTGGAACGGCAAGGACGTCGATCATTCAATGAAACTCATTTCAGTGTCTTTCAGGAAAAGACTTTCAAGCAGTCGGCTGCCGTTCTTTTGATCTCTGTCCTTTGACTCAGCTGTCTTCTCAGTTTAGGCTCTTACCATTTGTTCTTCTCCGTCTGTACTTGTGGATCACCAGAAAGGACGAGACAATGCAGCTTTCAAACACTATTTCAAAGTCATCTGAGTGGAGATTTTAGCCCTCAGCCGTAATTATTCTCTTAATGTAACTTGTGTTGATTTCAATGTCACAAAGTATCTACATTTTCATTTACATGAACCCATCTGAAGAAGCTTATTTGGAGTTGGAGCCAGCTGATGGATGTGTCCCTAATTTGCATTTAATTTTCTGCAGCTTTTTATATGAACAGAAAGCTAATGAAAATATACAGCATCTGACACTATTTGAATGGTCCTGAGGCAATAAACTCCCTAGACTTGAAATTAATGTAAAGTTACTGTTTTTCTTACTTCTACCTTAGGCTCCTTTCTCCATGGTGCTGTGGGCCTAGGTGGGGAAAGAGGAAGAGTTAATTTTTGACACAAGACTATCCCCATGAATGTCTGTTTAAGTTACATGCTTATTTAAAAAGGCCTTTGCAGCCATCTGAAGCAGAATGTTTGCACCACAGTGGATGTGGGTGCCCAAATGGACAATCATATGTCCTCTGTGCCTTGACAGCAGTAATTGAATGATCAGTTCCCGGTTGTTTTCCCAAGCATGTCAGTTTCGTTTGCAAGTTTCTTTCACCTTGTTTACATCATGCAGCAGTCTATTTGGAGCTTTCTGACATGCAAGCCATCAGCGTGTCATCTGGATTTCTGCTGCCGCTCTGCCACATATCATCACGAAGATGAAAGCTCGGGGGATGTGATCTTATCCCCCGTAAGCCTGAAAGAAGTGACAGCAGCTTGGAGAGAATACATAGACACACACAGAAAAGGAAAGATAATTTTGGGAGGTGTTTTTTCCAACAGACAGCAGTAAAAACAATATCTGAAGGAGGGATTAGAGTATCTGTGTTCCTCGGCTTTGAAAGGATGACAGATAAAGAGATGTTTTTGACACCAGCGGTTGCAACAGATTTTGATGGATAATGGAGCTTGTAGTTGTCAGTCTAAATGTTTTTATAGACAGCTTTGATATTTCAGATGTAAGAAGGCTCCATACATTAAATCCTACAAAACTGAATGCTATTTCTGGACTTATCCTCAATTTTTCATTTCCTGATTAAAAAAAACAAGTAGTATTTTGATTTAAACATTCATTTATATAATAATCAACACACTTAAAGTGCTTATTGAACTTACAAATGTATAGTATAATTGCTTAAATTGACTATGTTAAATTGTGTTGAAATATTATATTCTTGAACAGCAAAACTCAATTCAATGCAGGTGAAAGATTAGCTGTCTTTCTCATATTTTAATGTGCAACAGTTCTTGCATGAGATGATGAACAAGATTTACGAGATGGAGATATCCAAAATATCTAACCAACAAAGCTTGGTCAAAGTTTGAATCATTAGACTTAGCAGCCCATCACACACTTAGACAAGACAGTTATTGCATACATATTATTAATCCAATTTATAACAAAACTACAAGTATTGAGTTGAACAGAAACACGTTATGTTCTCCTATAGTCATGAGTTAACTGTCCTTTCCATATCATAATAGTCTGTTGTGCGACAACAGCCCAAATATTTGCTTCTCAATAATGCTTTTCTTATAATTTCTAACAAATTGTATGTGTTTTTCCTTCAGATGGAGCGCAGTGAGACGATCTGTCGTTACTGCGGCGTAAGCTACCTCATTTTCCACGAGTTCCAGCAGCTCCACGCCCGACTGGCTCAAATGGAAACCGAGCTCCAAGAGCTGAGAGAGACCGCCGAGAAGGAGAAGGCCCAGCGAGAGGCACTGGAGCTGGGCAGGCTGGACTGGGAGAGTGCACTTCACCTGGAGGTGCAGAGACAGGCAGAGGAGAAAGAGAAAAGCGAGAGAGAAGAGCTAGAAAAGCGGAACAAAGAAACGGAGAAAGCCCTGAGAGAAGAGCTTGAACAAAGGAATGAGAGGAAGAAGATAGAGATGAAAGAGGAGTATCAGAGAATCAATGAAGAAAATGAGAGACGACTTAGAAGAGAGCTGGGCGACATGGAGGAGGAGCGACTGAGGAAGCAGAGAGAGGAGCTGAAGAGGGGCGCCGAGGAGAGAGAGAAAGTTCTGAGTGACGCACTTCAAAAGGCCAATAAAAATGTAGACGAGCTGAGAAAATACCTCCAACAGCTGGAAGAGAGGTGAGGTTTGTATGTGTTTGTCTGTGCTTCCCGTCCCTGGTGTGAAATGATCTCTAATACTAGGCTTCATGTGGGCAATTATCCTGTGAGTCATGCTGTTAACACAAAAACACACAAACACACTCTCGGGCAAATCAAACATGTATCCCACTATCTGGTGTGTGCATGTGCAATCTCCGACACAAACCTTGCTGTATAATTACAGATTCCACTGCCGTTTTAAATGCCTCCATAATCCAGTACCTCGAAAAGGGGAAAATAGATGACATACATGAGTTTTATGAGACCAGACTGTTTACAATATTTATCAGGTTTGTTCACTGGCTGGAATGGTTTTTCTCAACGACAAACATACTCATACACACTGCAAGCAGGGTCTGACTTTATATGGGGAGGAAACAGTGTGTTTGTGTTTGACAAACATCCTCCTCATTTTGTCAGAGAATTGACTCGCCTGCTTATATTTAGTAAAGAGAAACAAGTAGCCAAGTAACACCTCATTGATGCATCGCATTAGATCAGTGTCCAGAAGTGATACATGAGTGGGCAGGCTTCGTTTTATCAGGATGTGTGGAGGTGCTGGGTGTACAGAAGATAACCCTGTCACTTTCATAACATAGCGAGAGAGAATAGAGTTCTACTCAAAGGTAGAGAGCTTATTTTAGCTTTGTTTTCAACACTCCACATGCCAAAAACGATTATAATGTATTCCACTGCGCTGTTTGCTCTCTTGATCCTTATACTCCCATACAATATGACCGGCAGCGGTGGAATGTGCATTTACTGAAGAATATAATACTTCAGAGTATAATACTTTATACTGTGTAGTTAGTTCTCAGCCATGAGCCCACATTTTGGAAGGATGTAAAGAAAGGCAAAACTGGGAGAACAACAGCAAGCAATTGTGATACCATTTTGTAATGATTTTTCTAATGGTTTATGCCTTGAGGCTTTGTATAACATCAAAAGTGCACTGTAGAGGCGTACAGCTGCTCCCAAAAAGCATTTGGCATCCTAATCGATAACAAATGTTTTAGTCCTGTTCCTCCACGGCAGCGTGCACATAGCGTCTCCCTTCTTATTCAGTTGATGGGTAGATGTAGTCCTTCGATTGCTGTGAATTGCTTTGTGACACCTGTACATGACGCACCATTTCATGTTGATTGGTCTGCTCCATCTTCAGTTAAAGGCTAATGTTAGGATACTAGGCCATATCAGGTCCATGTTAAACATGGGGTCACTTTTTGCATCTGGCACACGGTTTATTATCTGATTGAGAGGGTTGTAGAGGGTTGTTTGACTGTTCTGATTCGCAGTAGTGTGTCAAATCGGTGTGAGCAGACTGATCACAGGACAACTAGGCTATTGACCACGATCTAGTCTGAATGTCTGCAGATGCACTTTTCTGATGACACGACATGGATTAATGATGTGTTGTGATGTGGGTGGTGTGTGTGTGTGCTGTTCAGGATCAACTGGTTTGTGGAAATTGGTGGTCTTCTTTTTAATGTGTGGTTCCAGTATAGCCAGCAATGTATCACACTGGAGCACTGACATCTTGAAACACACCTGGAAGTAATCATGATAATTCCACAGCCCTTTTATCAGCATGTGAAACTCTTGATCCAGGAGACCTGTTTTCTTTGTCTTTGCTCAAGAAGGGAGAGGACCACAAACTCATCTTCACATAAACTGACTTGGTGTGCAAAGGCCTTTATTCTCAGACCCTCTGAATTAGAGACAAAGGACTCACACCCTCACATTACCATTAAACAGTCACAGTGGCAGAATTTAAAAGACCATTTTCTCGATTGAAAGCGGGCTTAATGAACCAGAGTGCAACAGAGCCATGCAGCATGTCTATGTTTAAAATAATGGATACGGCCGTGTCCTTTTCTCTTCATTACTATGCTATCATTTACTGCTATTTCTCTCTCCACCTACACATGTTTTATATCTCAGCTGAATGCAACAAGTTCACTCATGTTCTTTGGGGGCTGCAAGAAGCTATTCTAGGGAATGTACGTATACACCAAGAATGGTCTTATAAATAAGTTTAAATATGCACTGATTCATCTCAGGATGCCTACTAACGTCACAGCCTCTTCTATTTCTCTGTCTGCTAGTGTGTGTGTGTGTGTGTGTGTGTGTGTGTGTGTGTGTGTGTGTGTGTGTGTGTGTGCAGTAGAATTTAAAAAATCATGGTAGAGATATTGCTGCTTTTTACTTTTTCCACTTAGCATGTCCATTTTCAAATTCAAGCATCATCATCATCAAAAGTATGTTCATATGTTGTGTCCACATTAAGTGCCATATGGTGTACACAAACACACGCATGCACACACACATGCAAACAGGTGGTGAAGACTCCTGTTGTGTCACTTGCATCAGCTTTAAATGGTTGGTTATCAAAAAGCTGGTGTGTGTAATCAAACAGCTATTAAAGGCCGAGTTAAGTTTCTGGGAAAACATGTATGAAATGCTGGCGTGCCATCAATCATGAGAATGCTGTAAATAGCCCCTAACATGTAAAGACTCCTGTTGAAATGCAAAACAATGACAACAATCTTAAGGGCTAGTCACACAACTGTATACAGACGTGCACGCACAGCCACACACACACCTGCAGCCTCACCCACAAATGCCCAGTGTGCAACATAAATAGATAATACTTCAGAGGGTGTTGTGGACACACAATCACACACACATGCACTCACACAATTAAAATGCTCTCTTATTAGCTCAGTTGGAAACCATTCAGGTAACAGCTCTATAGACCCACAGAGGTGTTTTCACTTACTCTGTCTGATTCACTGCATTTGATACACTGTCCACATAAAAAAAATGTAATTTAGCATGGAATTCTGAAAGATGTACCTTTCTAGCTTTTCTCCACTCGTTTTCAGTCTTTTCTCCTCTGGTGTTTATTAGAGCTAGACTGATAAATGGGCAGGCTAAAGCCTGATGTAGGCAAAAGCACAATAAACAATCCTGCAGGAAAATTGACTGAGGCCAGTTCGTCGGTATGCCAGAGCTACTTAGAGGATACAGGGACAGGAGTGTAGACACAGTGTTTCCCACACGTAAACTTTTCTTGGATGGATAGGTATATAAACGGCCGCCTAAGTATATTTGGCGACCCATTTAAGCATTTTTTACTTTCATTTTATTTTACAACACCATCCACAATCAATAAACTAGTTGACAATCTCGCCTCGCTCTACTCCTCCTGTCTACTGACATCAGCACATGCTCTGCAGAGAAACACAGGAAAAGAGAGAGAGGGTACACAGTAATTCTGTGGGAAACACTGGAGAACAGTTGGAGATCAGTAGCCAGATCCACCAGCTGCCACCAGTAAGTTCAAACTGAACCTAGTTATTATTACTAATTTGTGATTTATGCCTTGTGAAAATAAAAGCGGTTGCACCACAGAGATAAGTTACAGCTTAACTCTAAGTGAGACATAAATAGTTACACATGCTAGGGTAAATCATAAAATGTCACAGAATTTATTCTCACTAATGGTTAAACGGCAGTTTTTCTGCCACACAGCATCATTTCTTCATTACTTGCTCATCATTTTGCAACACAGTAATCCTGTAGAGGTCTGATTTATAGATGTGATATTTTATTGGTCTAACTTACTACAACATACCTCGATGATGGGTGGTTCATGCCAGCCAGAAATGTAATGTGCACGGTGACCTTGTTTGATGGACCTCTATCTGTCTTTGTCAATTGGCCTTAGTTATGACTTAAAGGTATAGTTGGTAATGTTGGAGAGCTAGCAAGATTTGAAAGTGGCACCTCGTCTAAGCTCCACCCCCTTCTCCCCCTCCCGTCAGTGCTCCGTCCAAAGCCCCGCCCCCACAAACTTTAACGCGCATCAGACAGTCGTCAGCAGGGCAGAGGAGAGCCGTTAGCATTGGGCTAATACAAGCTACAAAAGTAGCTAAGTTGGCTAACGTTACATATTTCATGAAAATAACAAATCCCCCCGAAGCAAAACAAATAATTACCTGTCCAACAGAAATGCAGCAACCTCTGCATCACTTCTGGAAGTGCTACCTTTGGCTGCATTTCCTCTGACAGTGGTCTCTCTTGCTAACTGTGCTAACTCTTCTTCTTCTGTTGTTTTATGGCGGTTGGCAAACAACTGTTAGGTGTGCATTACTGCCACCTTCTGACCTGGAGTGGATCTCCTGCTAACTCCATATGGAGTGTGCTGAATATATCGAGTAATCCGGCAACACGTGACACGTGATGAGTGCGCGCAGGGAGGAGGGGGGGACAGAGGGGGGTGCAGGCAGGACGAGACATGAAGGCATCTGATTGGTTCTTTCAACTCGGACCGAGAGGGAGGGATTGGTCAGAGTTTTTACAGGCCTGCAGCTGCCACAGAGGTCTGATTTATTTCGTTCCTTTTTCTGAACACATTATGTATGGACTACTCTCAGGATGGAAAGACCATTTCACCCAGTATAACAAACAGTGTTTCTGAACAGGATTACCAACTATACCTTTAATGTCCGTGGGGCAACCACTTTTAATAGCTGATTTACTGTAGTTACAAACTAACTACTACCTGCCAACCCTCTAGTGTTGACTTTACACCTTGCCTAGTAGAGAACTTACACAAGCACTCTACATTTACTAAATAGTCCACTACATGTCTGCCATTTTCTGTAAAAACGAAAAAAGTACAAACCCATCATGACATTACCCATCAGCCTTGAGTCTGGCATTACGGTCATCTCCATCTTGTTTTTTTGGAGCTAGAAGTGACAACATTTGGACAAGAGGGTGGAGCTGGGGACAATATCCTGATTGGATCTAACTGACAGTGAAGTCACCCCTTGCCGGTCATGAGAAAGATTTCAGGTTTAAGGCACTTCCACATTGGCTTCGTAATTCATTGGTTTGAAATTCATGCTCTTTATAGTACCCACAAAAATCCAAAAATGGAACAAAAAAGGTAGTTGCTGTGTCACTCAGTGGTGAGCAGTAAATTGAGATTTTGGACTAAATAGTCACAGCACATCAATAGATATCTGTCTATATGCTGGGCATTATATAACAAGAGGTTACAGAACGGAAAAGCCAGGCTTAAACATCCAGGACAGATTGGTTCACACTAGATATTGTGCTTTAATTTTTGCAGTCTTTGTGTGTGTATGCGTGTATGTGTAGGCCACAGCCGGTATGCTCATATGGCTTGCTGGGTTGCAGGTTGTCCGTATGTTGTTGTGTGTATGGTAGACTGGTGAGCCAATCCACTAATGTAAGCTGATTATCTCTCTGATACACCGCACGCAAACACACACACACAGACAAACACAGTTGTGCTCTGGAGCCTCGGGGCCAAGCGTGGGTCAGGAGGTCAAAGTTCAGTCAGAGATAATGATGCACGACACAGTGATGTGTGAGACGCCCGCATGGACTGACAGCAGTGAATACTTTCTTTCACTCGTTTGCCTTCTTATATATGTCTTTTGTCATTTGAGTGAAATATCTGTCTTCTGCCTTCGTCACCTGCTCACAATCTCACTCTCCTTCACTCCCCTCTGTTGATCCCTTAACACTCACACCAGCAATTTGCCAGTACTTTGCTGCAATTGCACACCGTCCCTCACACAGGTGGTAATGAACAGATTAAAAAGCAAAAGAGGGAGAGAGAAAAGATAGCATGCGAGTGGGAGTTAATGAGGATGTTCTGAACGGCTGGCTACACAGCAGGAGTGTGACTATGTTGTTATGTGAGATGTGTTTATGATTGACGGCTCTCCCCTCCCACACTGAGAGACTTAATACAGCTTTTGTTGGGAGATTATGTAATTTACCATAAAAGGACAATAGATTTTATACTGGAATGGATGTAAATGTCTCAAGCCAGCGGGGTACTTGCGAGGTTCTGGCCTTTTTGGACTTGAGCAAAGTTTTAATTAAAGATACTGACCTAAGAGCGACCCCACCCCCACCACCCAGGTTTTTCTCTTCTTCTCTTGACATGCCATTTCTTCCTTCCTCTATCTGACTTAGTAGTTTGACCCCACATTGGTCTGACAGGATAAGAGAGGTGGTTATGGTGTGTGTGTGTGTGTGTGTGTGTGTGTGTATGTGTGTAGTGGTAGAGCCGGACTGGTAGCTTGATAAAAACACACTCACCCTACAACCCAAGCCTGATTAAAATGTCACCTGTCAGTGTGTTCGTGACACGAGTGTTTAGGTGTGCGTGTGTGTATGACAGGTGCATGACAGAGGAGAAGAGAAGAAGGGTAATAATGTGCAGAGCGCAATTAAACCTGATTTCATAATGTCACCTGCTGAACAAGTTCAAGCACAGATGAGCTGGAGATATTTTGATATGTCTACTTTATAAGTTGATTAGCAAAAACGTTAGGTGTTTTCTAACATGTGAGTGAGACATGAGGTGGGTGGATATGGTTAGTGATGTCAAGGATGTCACAGTACACAGCTTTTAAGCCTGCTCTTCAGCTGCTAACCGAGTAGCACAAAGCACATAGCCCCTGAATCAAAGAACAGAGCTGCAGTGGCAGCAGCAGACTCCTTCAGCAGCTTTCATTAGCACAAAGCACACAGCTCCTGAACCAAAGAACGGAGCCATGGTGGCAGCAACACATTCTTTCAGCAACAGTCTTTCAGCGGCTAACTTTAGCACAAAGCACACAGGCCCTGAGCCGGACAAATCCACTAAGCACAAAGCACACACTTAGCAGTAAGAAGTAACTGCAGCGGGTAGCTTTTTCAGACTGAGGTATGTTTTTGACTGCTATTTCGCTCAGGTATATATGATTGCTTCATTTTGGCATATTGTAGAATAGTTTGTTCATGTATTAATTAGACAAAAAAATGAAGAGAGCTCCTCGAACGTAGCGAAGTAGCTGCTAACACATTTACCTGCTGGCCAGTGAGAGCTACGGGGCAGTCGATGTCTATGTAGTCAGGCAGTGTGCATTCACATGTTTCAGAGGAGTGGCTATGGAGGGAGGCCTGAAGGGAGTTGGGATTGTATCGGTTGGTAACTCTAGCTTTAGCTTGTTCTTGCTGGTTTCTACAATCTTACCAGTCCCAGCTTTAATAGTGACACTGGCAGTCGCCACCTAAAGTTGTCTGATAGGGGGATTTTTTTATCTTCTACCTCTACCTTCCACCCCACATGATGTGAATTTGGCAAAACCTCTTTCCAGCAGATGACAAAGATATACTAAATTTACTATCAGCTGTGTTTGACTTATTCATTTGAGACTCTAGACCAAAGTAGGTTTGGGTGCTCTTTGAGAGCCGGTGTCTGTACTCAACCAAAGATAATTTGTGTCGGAAAAGACTCACCACTCTGTAACACTGCTCAATGATCATGAGTAGTTTTTGTAATTCAACAAGGCCAAAAGAGTGGCAAATGATCTAGCTGATTGCATCACGTTAAATTAAGAAGAATCCCCTATTTAAACATTTAAAAGCTTATCAACTACATAAGATCTGGAGTGTTTATAAGCAAGCTACTCAGGGAAAATAAAGTAAAGGCAAAAAGTGTAGTTTCAGTGGCAGTTTAGGCAATTTCAAAGTGGTTGAATCAAAGCGTGAACATGTATACGAATGAGGAGCTGATACTGGTATAAAACAATAGAAAGCACAACTTATATCCTTTGGTAATTTGTTGGCAATTTGATAGTAACTAAATGAAGCTTCACTGATCTTTGCTCTTACTTTTCATATAGCAAGCTAATGTTTGGTAGAGAATGTAAGAGGTCTGGCTGTTTCATACTCTACAAGCAGGTCAACTAATATGAAACATGCTCTTCTCTCTCTGTCAGGATCCTGGTATCAGTATTCTGATCCAGTTGCAGTTTTTTAGGTTAAATCATGAACCAGTTGATTACCAAATATTAGTATAGACGGTATTATGGTCGCTCGTTAGCTGAAGTAATTCGATATTGTGAAAAATATTGAAGGCAAACATCGCAACATTCAGTAATATCTTATATTGGCCCAGTCCTTCAGATGATGTACTGCTCTCTTAAAAAAAGTATACAAGTTGAATCAAATGAAATTCAATAAGAGATTCAAAGCAATTAAGGTTTTGATGAGTGGATTGTATACTGATAAAATGTTATCAAACCTTTATCCTGCACTTAACAGCTTTACTAATTGTCATCAGAGTTTGAGCCTTCCCAGATACACCCATTTGGTATGCTTTCTCTTTCTGTCTCTATACCAGTTGAATGCCATTTACACGTCAATCAAAACTCAACAAGGGGTAAAAACTACCCCTTGGTAGAAGAAACTGCTAAAAATGTATGTCCAGACAGAGCTCATCTAACAAAAGACAGGTTGAAACACATCATCTAACTCGTGCACATGCTTATGGTGTTGAGAGAAGTGTCTGGGAATTTGATATGCTCTGCTCGCTTCCCCTTGGCTGGTCTCAGTCTTGATCCAAACATTGTGTCTGGATGTGAGTCTGTTTGCGTCTGTACCCAACTCTATGTGATTGTGTGTGTGTTTGTGCAATGTAGTGTGTGTTTCTGTGTGCACACACCTGCACACACCTTTGTGCACAGTTATAAAAATTAGATTTGGCAGGTATGAAGAATGAATCATGAAAATGTGTGAAAATGAACTCACACACACAGACACACACACACACCTGGGGCTGGATTGCAACAGTGATAAGACGACTTGCAGGTGGGAGAACAGGAGTGGAGGAGAAACAAATGATGGATGACAAATAGAAAGGCATCCATTTGTAACGAGGAAGTACTTTATGGCTAATTAGTTAT
>NC_140188.1:21480910-21768410 GCF_965226575.1 Pagrus pagrus | reverse complement strand
CTTGGTCAGAAAGTGGCAAACATACAAACAGACAG
The DNA here is from genome assembly GCF_965226575.1 of Pagrus pagrus. Taxonomy (NCBI): domain Eukaryota; kingdom Metazoa; phylum Chordata; class Actinopteri; order Spariformes; family Sparidae; genus Pagrus; species Pagrus pagrus. The sequence goes on along the minus strand of NC_140188.1, from coordinate 21,768,375 downwards.
GCTAAAATGCACGCAGAGAAGTCTTACTCGCTCAGTATCACACATATACGCACGCACACACACTCATACACAGGGACACATGCGTCAGCTAAGCCACAGTCACACGCATACTTATTTACTTGTAAACACGCACTCAGTATGAAACATGGCCTCTCATTCACACACACACACACACACACACACACGCACACACAGGATTACTAGAAACACGCATTCTCAACCCATTCTCACCTCACACTGCTCTTAACCTCTATACTGTCCATTCAGTTCACATATAGAGAGAAAACATGTATCTTTTATTTGACCTTGATTTAACCGCAATGGTCTCTTGCCAGTAAAAAGCATAAATATATTTACATGAGAACACAGAACCGACAGTCATAGAGAAAGAAAAGTGGGGCGTACTGTATATAACCACAGAATGTACATCATTTCTCAAGAAAGGAATAAATCTATGCATTAAAACAACCGCCCATTTTAATCCTTAAAGTGCTCATACATACACATATTAACTGACATTTTGCACCTCTGTTATATTTCACAAATCAGAATACAACCAACACAGCATCATCATCTTCTGCAAACAAGACTGCTGCTCTGTGCTCGGATGATCATTCTTGACCTTTGGGAACAACATGCTGCATGGCGAAGAGAATCTAAGCGGAAAGGCCCATTATTATTGATTCGAAGCTCTTAACTGCATCTTCATTCAGCGAATGGAGCTGGCTCAGATGTCATCACGCGACCCGAATGTGAACATTCAGTCAGGTGATAACAAGTGGTCATATATAGCAGTTGAAAGCTCTGAATGATCCTACAGTAAGTGCACTTTCAAGCTCGGATAATCTTTACCATAAGACTGCTCATGTGTTTTGTGGTCACTAATGTAACATCCTCTTTGAGTAAAAATGGACTGTAGAAGTAAATTGCTCAAGTCTTTTGACTCTGTATACGACCTCGACGTAATGTGTCAACACAAGTGACATTATCACTTCAACCTGGCAAACAGGACAAGCCTCTCTACGTCGCTATATAGTTTGCTGCCTATTGGGCAATCAGCATATTATGACATATTTTAAAAATAACTTGGCTTATGCATCCCAGTCGCCAGCATAAAATGTTGCCATTGTATGTTTTTGATACCTTAAATTTGTAAGTCACGTTACATCCAGATTAGCTAGGCCGGATCACTGCCACTGTTCGGGACCAGTTCACTTCCTGTTTCACCTGACAAAACCGGGTAATTTTAGCAATCATCAGGGACTTTTCTAGCATTCTTTGTGGCACAGAAATTGGATGGGATATTAGGAGATTTTCCAGGCATGTTTGAAGCAACAGAAATAGGTATTTTAATCCAAAACCTGCACAAAAGTTGTAATGGAAAGAAATGTCAAGTTGAAACATATCGTTGGGCCTACAACACAAACCAAATAGGAAATGGCTGGAACAACAGCACAAATGTAGGTTGCTTTGAGCTAGGGTTGGGCGATATTTCGGGCCATATAATGATATACGATGTACACCTCAGTATTTTGAAATCTCTTTTGAAGCCCTTCTTCAATGCTAGGACGGAGCAGCAAAATCAAACATCACAATATTTTTGACCAAATAGACCTTACTCGATATTGATACACGATTAATGATATGAATCGTATAAATAGTGCACGGCCCTACTTTGAACTATTCTGTATTTATGGGCTTCTCCTACACAGGGAATTTAGACATCTGCCTTGTTCACCACAAAGATGAGCTCTTGCAAATCAAAGGGGAATCACTAGAGTCAATACCTTGGAAACATCTCTCCTGCACTTTCAAATTGGCTTGCCTCATGTTTGTTTCGAAAGTGCTGCCAATAAGCAGAAAATCCCCTGGCAGGATCACTGCATCTTGTTCAAATTACACTTCATGATCACACTGTGTTGGTCGGGATTATTACCTGTCTGGTTTTAGTCTCTATTTGTCTAGTCTGCTCCTTGTGATACTTGCAGCTCATTATGTTTATTGCGCTCTCTGTCTGACTGTCAGTACTATTCAGAGTTATTTGTGTGTGGTGTTTTAGGAAAGAACAAGACGTGTCGTCTCTGTTTTCTGCGTGTCCAGGTCATACAATCTCACTGTTTATGAGTCTTGAGTTTGATTGCTCCTTGCTGGAATCTGTCCGTCTGATTGGTTTTCCCCTGCCTGGAATCAATCAGGCTGAAAACATCTCCTCAGTGCAGGCAAAAAGGATCCATCCCAATACACACCCTTGCTGTGCTGTATTTGTGAGAAGTCAATAGCCTGTTATAAACTTTTTACCGTCTGTAGATTGTTGCTGGTAATAAAACTAGCTAATGGGTACATTATGCCCAACAACTGGACTGTGGTGGTACAGTAGACCATGGTGAATTATGGGAATTACTCTTAAGAGCTCTCCAATAAGTGTGCATCAAGTGTGGGTTAAGTTTAGTTCATGTTAGGGTTAGTGGGCTACAGTTGCCTACTACCTCGCCACGAATGAATATGCACTTCACTGCTCAACACGGCGAGTGTGAGTAATGGATTTAGGGACGGTCCCTAACTTTCTAGTCTGTTACCATGCCTGAACCTTCGAGCTGCTCTCAAAATCTGCAGCTCTTTGAAACTAATTAGGTTACTTTCTTCTCTCCCCCTGCAAATATCTCACATTTGGGCTTCAGTCCTATTAAATATTTTGCCTCTCTGCTTCGCTGACTCTGCTCATATTCAAAAAATAATTTATTATGTATTGAATTATCTGAAACAAGATTAGACGAGCTGAAGAGGGAACCCCATCTCTTTAGATCAATTACCTCTGAGCAGCCATTTAATTTTTCATCTCATTCCATTTCATCACGATCGTCCTCCCCGCTCGATCATTAAAGTTGCATCATCAATAAGCTCATTTTACCCCATGGGAGTACAGTGGCATTACGTGAGGCTTACGTTCTCTAATGAGGGGAATATTGCTCATGATTCTTCGCCCTCATTCTTCTTCTCCTCTCTTCCTCCCTCCCCCCCGACAGGCTGGCAGTAGCAGCTTCTGCGAAGGAGGAGGCAGATCGGTTACTTGGAAAAGAGAAGCAGCAAGGTGACATTCTCAGGTAAGGACCAACCAGAGACGAAGAATAAAGGTTTAGTTAAAGCAAAACAGGATGGAGATAAAACACAAAAACAAAAGATGAAAAAAAGAAAAAAAAACAGAGCACAAGGTTTGCTTCAACCTGATTGGCTCTCAGCTCCTTGACCAGATGCACGGCAGGAAGGCAAGGGCAGATGGGAAACAACTGTGTGAGATGATAGAGGGAAAACAATAAAAGAGAGAATGGAAAAAACAGAGGAGAGAAAGTTAATTCAGCTGACCCACTGGGTATTTCCTGGAAATAAAGAGAAGAAATCGAGCATTTGGTGACAGCCGAGGAGCAGAGGAGAGAGGTGATGTCAGGAAAAAAAGTGCTTTTTTAATCAGGCCTGTTGACATCGAAAACCGCTAAATGAGTAAACCATGGGGTGAGCCAACGCGTGCCCTCTCCCTGTTTTTCACTATCTCAGTCTTATCACCGATGACAGATCTGGCTCATATCTGTTCCTCCATTTGGTGCTGTCAGCCTTATGATTTATGTCATCTGACATTATAAAACTGGCTCTCGTGACAAGCTGTGCCCATGCTTCTCCTCCGCTCCGCACGCACACACACACGCTCTCAGGCACTGCAGAGCGGCTCGGAGTCTCCCCTCTCATCCTGTCTCGTCTGAGACTCCGTTCATTTTTGATCACCTTAAGCCACAAACCCTGAATAAGAAAAACAACAACCACTCGAACCCCAGTGAGCTTCTGGAAAAAAAAAACTGTCACATCACTTTGCACGCAAGCTCGAGCCATGTTCATGATGTTTGTGCCCGTACAGGCTTGCGCGTGTTTGTACAGGTGTGTGTGTGCACCTGTGTGTCGTGTGTGTGTGCGGTTAGAAAAAAAGGAAACTGTTCGGTGTGTTCTCGCCCATATGTTCCTTCAAAAGTGTTATTGAAATAACAGAATGTTCTATTCTAGCGCACAAGTTTTCCTCGGCCGTGCTTTGCATGAGCTTTTGACTTGATTGAGCGTGTGTGTGTGCACGTATGTGTGTGTCCAAGACTTGTGTGTTAGCTGAGCTAGTGATCTTTCATGTTGCTTAAAGTGCTTTTCGTCTGAACACAGTTCTTTGTGGCCGAGAGAGATGGAGGAGAGAGAGGGAAGAAGGGAGAGTGCTGTAAAACATGGCTGTGCCCTTTTCTGAGGACACTGTGGTTACATCAGTCCTTTAGCTTTCCTCTGTTGTTCCCTCTTATGTTCACCTTTTTTTAATTTATTTTATGTGTCATTGCCTCATTTCATCATCATCAGCTTCTATTTCTACATTTTATGCCCTTCCTACATCTGCAGCAGCCAATAAATGAAAAGTTTACTTGAGTTCATAAAATTCAAGAGCTGTTTAGCCTGTAAGTCAGCATCCTTCTCTAAGTGTCATTTATATTATTCCACATGTATCTGTCTCACATATTTAAATGTCATGGAATTAACTGTAAGGCTGAAGTATGTGACTACTGCTATGATATTGACGTATACAGTATTTATTACCAAGCGGGGAAAAAACTCTTTGCTTTGAAGGAGCAGCTGCATTTTTAAAAAACCTTGATCTATCCAGGGAACGTTGTCACAGAACGTACAGTATGCTCCACTTCAAAAGCCCACAGTTACACACATTCACACCAGGGAGCGGTAAGCACAGTCCTCTGCTCTTACATACTGATAAACTCAACTGGAGCAATCTGGGATCAAGAGTCACAGTCAAAGTATTGTTAAGGAGGCATTTCCCTGACTGTTTGGGATTCTAGCTACAGTCTTTTCGAGCAACACCTTTAATGGTTAATGTCGTCTTCTTCACACACTTGTCACTCTAATAGCTCTTGTTAACAGCTACCTAGGTAGCTATCAACAGTCCTGTCTCAGCCTTTATGCGACAGCTCCCAAAGATAGATATTTCAGCCAGTTGTGACATAGCAATGAAATACTGGCTATTTATTGAGACAAAATGTTAAACAGGAACAGGAGTGAGGATCGAGATAGGGGGAGTCTCACCAAGCTCTGATTGAACTGTCTTACCTAAGCAGTGCTGATAAACTAATGTATAAACCAAGATGATGTTACTACTAGACCTATTTCTCCCCTAAAATGTTTTCAGAAACATATTATAGTTAACTGTTCAGCTGTAATACAATACTGTTAGTTATTAGCTGAAGTGAAAACCAAGAAATCGCCTAACTCGCAGGACATTACCCATCAGCAGGAGTGTTTAATGTCTCTATTGTGGTGCATTGCATTCTGGTTGTTGTAGGTTTCCTACCACTTGAGCAAAAGGGAATACTGCCGCAGTTTTTCTGTTTTCTCTAGTCAGGTAGTCACCATTTCCAAAAATATTTAAGTCGTTTTACTGCATAGACAGCCCAGTTTTATGCAGGGGCCATCTTTCCAGTGGTGAAATACTCCTTCAAGTGCCAGATTTTGAGTTTTCAAGCTGTCAATTTGTGTGTGTTCTTGTTTGGCAGAGGTGTGTGTGTGCGGCAGCAGCAGGCCCTGCGAGCGACTCTCTCCGCGCTCCGCTCCTCTGGCCATGAGCTCACAGATGCACAGGGTTTCCTCAGCCAGCTGATGGGGGCCTGGCAGGCCTTCAGATCTGAGATACTGCAGCAGAGCACACTGGTGTTCTCAGGTAACACACACATGCACACACTCAGGCCAATTTTTTCACATTTTAGGAAGTATAAACAGATCGAGAGAGAGAGAAACAGATATTCAGGCTTATTTATGTGTATTTTAATACAGAGCAGGACATGAAAGAGAAACGTTGGATAAAAAGGAGTCAAAGAGAGTCAAGCGAATAATAAATATTAGTTTAACTGTGCCGGGGAGTCTTTTAGTTCTGAGGGCAGCACCCACAGTGGATGACTATAATGTGTTTTTGTGTGTAGATGTGTGTTTGCAGTCGCTACACAAACTCCGGTAACCCTTTATGAGAATTTAGACGGGAAAGAATGTGTGTGTGTTCACGGGTATATGTGTGTTAATGTTGTAAACTGATGAAACTCTTACTATAAACTGTGGAGACTGTGAGAAAGAGGACGCACTGGAGGTGTGTGTGTGTGTCAGTGTGTGTGTGTGTGTTAGTCAATGACAGTAAATGCCCAAAGGAGAGCTAACCTCCAGCTCACCTCATGGGTGGGTCTTTTTCTCTCTGCTGCACGTTCCAAACAGCTGCCGTGTGTGTGTGTGTGTGTGTGTGTGTGTGTGTGTGTGTGTGTGTGTGTGTGTGTGTGTATGTGTGTGTGTGTGTGTGTGTGTCTGTGTGTCTGTGGAAGGGAACGAGGCATAGTTCGATAGAGGAAGAGGAAGAAAAAGAAAGTCGTCTGCTGTTTGTATTGATGCCGTGTGAGTATGTGTTTGTTCAGTGACGTGAGCATGAAAGGCAGCTGCTGCACGGACCAACAGATGTACTAAAATACACACCCAGGAATGCACACGCACATGCAAACACACATGGACACGGAGCATATGGTCACAGAAAGCTACATCTTCTCCCAAACAAATCTACACTTTCACAGTCGGACACTTAACTTTGGGCTAAAATCCTACTTTCGTAAGCTGTGTTTTGTTCTTTAAATTGTGTCTTGTCGCCCAAAAAGGCAACTATTTGTAACACAGGACAGATTTGGTGGTCGTCCTGGTGATGTGAAAAATCTAGAAATCTACAATTTTATTGTCTTGGTAAAGGAAACTGATGGGTCTGAAAACTAGACTATTGTAATACATCAGTCTAGATTTTTGTGGCTGAGCCTTAACTAAAAAGTGTAACTCAACAAAATTGCATGTGATTGCCTACATTTTCTGTCTTTAAATCAACATTTATGTATATTTTGTCTAATTTAATCACGAAAAAACAAAAACATTTTGCCTCCTGTGGTTTGCACGTGTATCAGACCAATCTAGGGGCTAACAGCTGCCAATTCTTCTGTTGTGAAGTAATTTCCCCTAATTAAACGCAAAGTATTTAAAACAATGAACCAAAAGAGACACAGTGCGTTCATGTGCTGTTGGAAATGCCAAGTTGACGCTGAAACATGGTGAACGAAAATAAACATTGGGTTGGTGGTAAGAAACTTTGAACACAGTCACGGATTGTGTGTCATTGCATTGTTTCCTTTGCGCTACTTTGTCACTCAAATACTGGAAGCAGCTGTCAATGTGTTGGTTAAACGCTCTGAGCAATAAACTGGAAAACAACTTCATTTTGGCATCCATGTTGCTCCCACATTCTAACATGATGCACATGAACGGCCCTACAAATTCAGGAAATGGGACCATCCGAGGAGCACGTGAATGCAGCAACAGTTAAATGACATCATAAACCATCCAGGAGGTATTGTATCGAACTTTTATTCACGTTACATTTAGTCGAGTTGTTCTTCTTCACTGTCTGATGTATCATCAGGTGTTTTCTGAGTTTCCCTGGAAGTTAAAGCAGCAGGCAACTAAACGAAACACACTGTTGCCCTGAATTAATTTATAGATTTCTCTGAGTTTGGACATTGTCAGAAACATTTTGGATAATGTAAGTACACAACTCAACAAAATATATAACAAAGGTCCAGTTGTTTTTGCACATTTTAATGCAGAAATGTTAAAAGAAAAGTTACTTAATTAGCCGCACTTTAGTCCTGCATGTTTACAGGTCACAATAGCACAAAGCAGGTGACAGTAATAAAAAAGAGCAACAAGGCACAGGACAGGACAAATGGGATACAAAATAGGACATGTGAAACAAAACCAGAGAGTGGGGCAGGATAAGTTACACGTGGCACAGAGCTTGGACCTGTGGGACCCTGACCTGCACATAGAAACTGACAGAACTTACAGTACAAGGCTCAGGACAGGCCCGATCAGTATATTAATCAGTGCATCAATCTAGAGCGGCAACCAGCTCATTATTGATTTATTGCAGATTATTTTCTCAACAGATGAATCATGGCAATTACAATTTACAAACGCCAAAAGGCATCTCTTAATGTTTGTTTTGTCTGGCTAACAGTTTGGCATCCAATTTATGATCACATGGGATAATGAAAACAGACATTTTTTGCTTGAATGAATCAATTATCCAAATAGATGCTGATTAATTTTTCTTTTGACTTCTTCGTTTTCGCATTTTATCAACCAAGTGTAATAAATGTTGTTGTAATCTCAAAACCGAACAGTAAAATGCATTTAGTGTTTAATGTATTTTCTTGCAGTATGTCCACAAAAATAGGCCGCAACCCAGCCTGAGTGTGTGAAAACCCTGCAACCTCTTCACACTTCATACTTCAGACCTATACAAAGCTCACACCTTAGTCACTCACCTGCACATGACTCCAATCTGATATGGGCGTTAGCTGGCAATTCAACTGTGCTACCTGTCTATCAGCGTTCTGTGGTTAGCGTCAAACAGCAGAAGAAAAGAGAAGGAGCGAAGAAAAAAAGACAGAGAGAAACACAAGGAGGTTGCCTAATGTGAACAGATGAATGCGGTTTATGGTTAGGTGGAGAAGAAGAGGGTGGAGACGAGAAAAAGACCTCAAGGGGTGTGGAATTTTACAGAGAGCAAGACAAAGACGAGCACTGAGAGCAGAGAGAGACGTGAAAACATGATTAATCTCTGTTCGTTTTGTGCCGATGTCAGCAGCTGACTCTTACAGCTTGATATGACGGTGACGGACATAGAGTTTGGAGAGTGTGGGAGTTTTCCCTCGGTCCTTTGGAAAAGAGGATAGAGGGTTGACAGTGAAATTAAGGTGAAAGGCCACAAGCGTGACTAAGGGTGTGTGAATCCGTATGTGTGTGACCGATCCTTGAACCGCAGCCATCTGCCAACACCCTGTGCCATCTTTAGTTTATATGATACCCATTTGCCTGGAAGCCAACTCTGTATGTGTGTGTTTATAGTGACAACAGCAATATAGAAACATCAAATATGTTCTTACACAACTTAGCAAACAGTTAACATCACCTCCGTGTCCTGTGCTGTCTCTCTCTGTCTGTGTTTTACTGTTTATTCCAAGAGTGCTATTACGAAAATGTTCAGGTAGGAAATGATGATGTTGAAACACACATCAATTATTGGGAGATTTATGGACCGCATCAGAAATAAACTGACTTCCAGACATACAAACAGTGATCTCATAAAAGGTCTCAAGCCTGTTGTTAAAAGCACGTTCCTTTGTTCGCGTGACACTAAATTTCTGGGAAGACAAATTGTAGATTCCATTTTCCAGTTAAGTGAAAATAATCCGGAGGCTGTAACAGCAAAACTCCTCCAGGTCTCCATTACTTTCGTGACGTCTTTTCCCACGCTGCTGTGGTTCAGAGGTATTGCTTTTATTACGCATAATAAACTAGGCAGGCACCCAGAAATGTTTGTGGTACACAACAAGGAAAGAATGTGATGTTATTGTTTTGTAGACTCTCGTAAGAATTCCACGGTGCAGCTGTGTATACGTCAATATGTAACTGTGAAGGTAGCTGTGATGTATAAGAATCAGCTAGCTCCTTATACGTTGCCTCATTCTATGTATATCCCAGCTTAACAGGAGGCTTCGGGTGTGTCTATGTGTGCTCATCTTTATGTGGGAGCAATTTATGTGTGTTGCAAAATATTTCATGTCGAAATGAGTTAATTTAAAGCCTTTTTTTACTGTAGAACGTAGTACATTGTGAAGGAAAACTCATCAATGACATGAATGTTATTTATATATATATGTATTTATTATATTTAGTCCAAAACCCAGTATACCATGATGACATGGTGACAAAATGGGAAAAAAACTGCGATCACAGATGCTTTTTCATTCTTTTGTATGTAAAAATGTCACCGCTGATGCCGTTATACTTCCACACTTGAGAACCTGAGATGGCAGCCGTTTTATTGACAGCTCATTCGAGCAGATAGGAGCGTCTGAGCCTGCCCTGTAGCCTGAAACTGCCAATGAGTGATTGTGTCAACAAGTGAGCCACTCAGACACACGCCAGTCTCCAGATGATTGGTGCATTATGTAGCCAATGAGATTTCAAATCCAGTAATATATAGTTTATTACAGTTTTCTGAATGATAAACCTGGAAATGAATTGTATGTAGTTTTATGCAATTTGCTCTTTGAATAAGCCTTCTTTTCCCAACTAAGCACCTTATCAGTAATGTGGTACTGTGTCTCTCACTGACCGATGAAACTAGTGAATTTGATTTAAATTTTAGGAAGCTATTGAGCTCAAAAGAACATGATGCAACTCAACAGACACTCTCGGTAAAGCCTGTTCTTTTTACACTTTATGTAACACAGATATTTTCAGGTAGGCATATTCAAAATCTTGCCTTAAATATCTCAGCATGTTTTACTTTGAGCAGTTTTCTACCTCAGCATTTATTGTAGCATCTGATGGGTTTACATTGACTAGAGCAGTGAGGTTTTCTTTAATGAAGTGCTCCTATTTTCATGGAAGTAGCTCAGCCAGGAGAAAGTCCCTGGAGTTTGTGATGAGGTGAGCAGAGACTAAGCTAGCTGTGTATGTCAGCACCTCTTTTGGTCATCTCTTAAAATTTTATGTTGTAGATTGCTCATAGGGTGACATTTTCTCCTTACAGTTTATTTTTTTGGATTGGTACAGATATCTATGGCCACCAAATTTGTGGCCAGCAGTGCAGTTTATCCACAAGGAACTTGGCACCTGATTATGCTCTAATGTTTTTGAATTGCCATAAATATCGGAAGTTATCAGATATGTTTCCTCTTAAAACCCTCGTCATAAAAGTGTTACTGAGAAAGGGTTGTTATGAGGACCGGTCAATATGTCAAAGGGGAGGAGCACACTTGTATATATATTACTGTGATTTACTTTACAGTAAATAAAACTGTGCTTTAACAGCACTGCAAACAACCTGCACAGCAACACTAGTGTAAAACTGTTTCAGTGCCTTGGTGGCAAGCTGCTGTTAAGTTGCTGTAATGTTTATAGCCACCTTGTTACACTGTGTGTGTCTGTGTGTAAGTGCTGTGACACATAACAGAAGCATTGTAGAGAAAGGCTGTTTTGCTTTCATTGCAAAGCCTCTCTGCTCCATCAAGCCTTTGTACAATTATTTCTGTTTGGACGTGTCTTTTATGGTGTGTATTTCCGAGTGTTTCTGCTGCTTGTGTGTCTTTCTGCAAGTGGGTCTTTGTGCGTGCATTCTTGTGTGTTCTGTATTTTCATGTGTTTCTTTCTAAATCTGTGTGAGTATCTGAGTGTGCATGCGCGTGTGTGCGTGTTGCTTTACCCTGGCGGACCTTGTCATGTCACAGTGACCAGAAAGCAATTATCGGTGTATTGCTGCTTTGAGGAGAACCTCCTACACTCCCCCTCTTCCTTCTGAGTGAGCCAGAGAGAGACGCAATGTGGAGAGAAAAAGGAAAACAGAGCCGCTAAAAGAGTGAAAAAATAGATGAGGAAGGACTAAGAGGAGAGAGACAGTGAAGAGAAGTACGAAAGAGAAAAAACAACAAGAGAGGGAGAGAGAGAGAGAGGAAAACAAAGACTTGGAGGAAGAGAATGTCAGGCTGACATTGCTGGATCGGTTTGAGAGCTCTCCAGAGCCACAGCCACTGTGCCCTGCTGCAACGCTCTGAAGGACCCTCACAGACCATTCTCTCCATATACAGTAGACACATACAGGCACATAAACACACACACACACACACACACACACACACACACATAAATACAAACATATTTCAGTGCACACTCCACTGTTCACACTGATAGCCTTTTGGCCATGCAAGGAACTAGTCAGACACCGACACATAACTTTTGTCTGTTAAACATGAAGAGAGGCGATTGTAACTTAGAAACCAATATATTTTTAAGGTGTTTCTCTACGATGCAAAGACATCCTATAGGAGCAGTTCTTGTCTCGACTTGCTTTTGAATTTTATCAGTGAAGGCCAGTATGCAAATATTTCTACTACTGACAGTTATGTGTGGTGTATCCAGATAATAGTGGTGTGTCTCAAGTTACTCATGATTCAGACTCTGAGCTTTTCTCTTGCGTGATATCCACTCCTGCCTGGAGTTCAGTAAGTTGAGCTCTTCAGTCTGACAAGTTGCTGATCTGACATGAGGCCTAAATATTACAATTAAGCATTTCTTCCAGGTCTGTTTTTTCACTAAGTACATTCTCCTGCCTGGAAACCTGTTATGTAATTGTGAATGCGACACTCCCTGTCTTTGCAAGGTCACAGTAGGTTCAAATTTAAGCAAGTAGAAATTAACCATATATACTGTAGTTTGCAACATGCTCACTTAGATGTCTTCTCATTTAAAATGTCTTTAAGAATTAATGTTATCTTATCTCAGTTTAGGATGACGCTTAGAAATTTCGATATTACAGAAACATGTTTCTAGACTTGTCCTAACTGAAGAATTTATTAAGCTAGGATGGCATTGACCCGGTCCTAAACTCGAAAGTACTGCTAAAAATGGCAGCACCACTGTTGTTAGGTCTTGTATGGCAATGACATTGATGATGAGGAACAACATGGCCACCAAAGTTAGAAGGCTACTCAGGCTGTAACTGTTGGAGAAGCTAACATCTATGTTAGCCTGTCGGAGAAGCTAACTCTGATTTTAGCCTGTTGGAGAAGCTAACATCGATGGTAGTCCTTTGAAGAAGCCAGCATCGATGTTGGCCTGTTAGAGAGGCTAACATTGGTGTCAGTCCTTTTGAGAAGCTAATATCAATGTTAATCTGTTCATTAACATTTATATTAGCAATGTGAATGAACATAATGTTGCCTGTCAGGCTCCTGTGAGCTCCTGTTGGAGAGGCTAGCACTGACGTTGCCCTGTTAGCTTTGAATTTCCTTTCTTGTCTATTATAGCAAGCTAGCTTGTCAGTGACAGGCAGTCTTGTGTATATTCTGAACACAGATACAGGCATGACAGGACGAGTGCCGTTTGAAAAATCAAGTTTACCGTTCTAGGATTTCTTAAGCTAAGATACAAGGTCTGAGATAGGATACGACACAGCAATGAGTTAAGGAATTGCTTCTGTAATATGTGGGTAGGATATTTTTTTTCTTTGAAACTTAAGAAGACAGGCATGAGGCCCCTGCTCTGCTCCGTCTTTTCTAAAGAAATACTTGGTTAATTAAATCACATCTTTCTTACTCATTATTTTATTCTTGTGGCCTTTTTTTTTTATTGACTGTATCTCCTTGCTTTGTGCACCTTGCATCATAACTGTCAAGGTGAAAGTGGAGAGACAGTGATGGGAGGAAACAGTAGCAATACAGCAGCTACTTTGTATCAGACATTCAAAAACAAAGACTACCAGACTGTGGTGTACTGTTTCATGGCTTCCCCTGAGCACACATTCCCTCTCACTCCCTTCTTCTCAACACACTCCCCAACTTCAACCGCTTCCTCTTGTCTCAGTTTTCCACCTGGTTTTTAACCCTACTCTTTTCTTACTCTTTCTCCTCACCTCTTGTTTGAGGTACTCTCATGTTTCTGTCTGGAACTTCTGTCTTTTCTTCTGTATTCCTCTTCCTCCGGCTCTTGTTTTGTTTCCCCGTCCAATCTTGTCACTCTTATAGATAGTTTCATTTGGTTTAGGGTTTCTCCTTTGCTCGAGTGTGAAGTAACAATGTGATAGAAAACTCTGCCTACTGTACCTGTCTGTGTCTTTTCGCTCCTCTGTCTCTCTCTTTCTCTAAATCATGGTGTGTAACAGCCTCTGGTGACAAGCCTGGCTTTGAGCCAGTATTATATGCAGGCAAGCTTTTGTAAGCTTTTACAGCATCTTCATCGTGTCAAGTAAACTCCATTCTGTGTGTTTGAACAGTGATGAAAGAGGAGCTGAAGCATTCCAGTGTGGGTTTTCAGAAATTGAAAGAAGAGAAAGAGCACCTAACTCAGCAGCTGATGTAAGTGTCTACAGTATGTGGTAAAACTCACACACACACACACACACACACATTTATGAAAAACATGCACATGCACAGATGGGGACGCAGGTGCATCTTGGTATGTGGAATATGCCGGGTGAGGAACAGGTCACAGCAGGGCTTGGCTTTATGTATAATTTTCCGCAACCAATCAAAACGTCCTGTAAAGCCCCACTGGCACCGCCCAAACCAGGAAATGCTCTTGTCCCACATACCGGGCCTGCTAAGCTGCAACAACAGAGGATTTGACTTGTATACACTCACACAAAGGTCTAGTCAGGGGTTTAGGACTTCAGAAAAAAGTATGTCCCTGTGGCTTTTGAAAATATGCTGATGATGAAGCTCTGTCAGTTCAAACATCTTGCAGCTCCTTTGACATTTTTTTTCCCTTTCTTTCCTTACAGACAAACACGCACACACACCCTCAACACATACTGTACAAATGCACCTTTAAACTCTAAATTCTCAAGTTGAAATATTTCAACAGCTATTTGATGGATAGTCATTACATTTTGTAGAGGCATTTGTGGTCCCCTGAAAATGACTCCTCCCACTTTGATGATCTCCTGACTTTTCCTCTAGCGCCACCATGAGGTTAACGTCTGTCTTTTTGTGAAATGTCTTTATAACTACTAAAAGGCTCACCATTATATTTTGTTCACGTGCACATGTCCATCTGAGGATACATTTTAATGGAAAAACTGCAAAACTGATGACATTTCGATCAGCCTCAGGTGTACTTGGAGTTTAGTGCTAGCAGGTTAGTAAACGTTAGCATGCCAAAAAGCTAAACTAACATGGTAAACCTGCTGAACATAAGCATGTTAGCACTGTCATTCTGAGCATGATAGCATGTTGATGTTAGTATTTAGCTCAAAGTCAAATTGCCTAAGTACAGCTTCGCGGAGCCGCTAGCATGACTCTAGTCTGTAAGTCTTATTTATTCTGATTTCAAGAAATCAGCTTCAAATGGTAGCATTGATGCTATATTTAGTATTTTGTACCTCAAATATGTACATCGTCAGTGTTTTGTGTGAGCCCATTTTTGGTTCTTAATGCAAGTTCCAAAAATGTAAAATTAAAATGAAGGAAAATAGATTATGGCACAACACGGGGAAATCTAAATGTTTTTAACTTAGTTAAACAGACTAAAAGCCAGTGTACTCCTTAAACAGAAGTACTGAATGCACACAGTGTACAGTCTTCTCTATTGCTATTTACAAGAATACTTCAGCAGGTCACTGTTCAGGTCATTCGGCCATTCTTTTTTTTACTCTTAAGAATTTACTTGGATACTTTTTTTCATATTGGGTGCTGTCATGATGACACTGGTTTGCGCTGCACACTGGAAACGCTTTCAAGTGTTCACATCACACATCACAGTTACTCTGATGTCATTTATAATATGTGTAAAATAGACCACATCAAAAGTGCACACACAGACAAACAAATGGATAAAAAACCCCAGAAACACACATAAAGATAGATAAAAACACAAACTTCCCTCCACATGTAAGGGGAGTAAATGTTAAATGTTGCTTTTATCTGATAATCAGTAAATGAAAGGACTACTTGACCTGACAGACTGCAGATGACGCACTTATTTGGTCACTAATGTTTCCTCCTTTTCCTTCTCGAACCTCCTCATCAGTCTCTCTCTCCTTCTGGCTCGCCCAAATGTTTTTGTCATGAACTTTGTTTTTGACCTTTAGAAACTACTAATGTTTTCTCTCTCTCTTTCTTATCAGTTTCAAAGTGCTGTTGCCTTCACTTACAGGAAAGACTATCTTATGCAGTATGTGTGGTGAACTTGAATTTGTGCATGTACATATAAGACTTTATGCAACATGTGTCTGTGTAGAAGGGTATTGCAAGGGTTTTTGTTCCATCACTGCACATTATAAACAGTTGTTTGTTTGTTTGTTTGTGTGTGTGTGTGTGTGTGTGTGTGTGTGTGTGTGTGTGTGTGTGTGTGTGTGTTTGGAATGTGCACGGCCATCCAATACAGGGATCAGGGCAGAGACAGCGAGGATGGAGGGGATGCTTGCAGTCGCACGCGACCCACCCAGACATGTGGACATATGCTATAGAGAATCAGCCTTAAGGCCATGTTGCATGTTGAGGTGTATGTGGAGGAGGAGGAGGGGCCGGGAGGGTGCTTAGGTCTGAGACTTTATTGCATGATAAGGAGTGTGTGTGTGAGTGTGTGTGTGTGTGTGCAAAGGATTGTGGGAAAAGAGGGGGCTCACAACAGCAGCTCTAATGTCGACACAGCAGCACTGTGTACAGTATTAAACCTAAGCTGTAGGCCTTTTCTTCCAAATATAGTTATATGTACCTTCACTTTCTGCTTAATGATGATATTTCCAAACAACAAAAAACCTTTATGTCATCCTTTTACATGCTGTAATGTATTTGTCATGGTAATCATATAAAGTAAATCAACTACAGGACAATATTGAGTAAATATTATTTCTATTAGGGGTGTATCAGTACGTGTATTCGTTAACCGAGTCGGCATGTACGTCACAGTTTGATGCATGCAGTCATACGACAAATATGAAGCAGCTTTTAGTTTCTGTGCTCTCCACCTGTGGAACAAGCTTCCTGAATACCTGAGGTCTGCTAAGACTGTCAGCTCATTTAAATCAGGATTAAAGACATTTCTGTTACCCTACTGGCTTTCCAATAAATTAGATGCATAACCTTTTTATAATCTGTATTTATGTATTTTCTTGCTTCTGTTACCGTCTTTTAAAGGCAACTTCTTTAATCTTTATCTATTTATTTGCAAACTTTTCCTTTGTTTTATTGTCCTTTTAAATGCAATTAAATAAAATTGCAATGTCTTAACTAGGTGGAACAAACTGTAACTGCACTACCATCATTACGTAAGTGGGACCTTTTATTACTTTTTGCCTGTTGTACTGAACTCGTACCGACCCGTGACTTCTGTGTGCCATTACACCCCTTCTTACTATTGTATAATCAATCATTATATTTATATTATTATTAGAGTTTTAGCCAAATATTAAAGTTATGACTGTTATATTAATTTTAATGAGTTTTTTTTACTTTCTTTTTCTTCTGTAGCAATACCACACTGTAAAAATACTTACTTACAACTTCAGTTGAAGTACTATTAACACAATGTACTACAAAAGTAATCAGTGCAGATGGCCCCTGTAAGTGTTGGACTATTATATCTTATATTATTAGATCATTAAAGCAGACCCATAAATCTGAAATTAGCATTTTGCTGTTGAAGCTGAGCTCATCTTTACTATTTATACACTGTTGACTAGTTTAATCTACAAAAAATGTATCCTATTTTATACATTTATTATATGTTAAGGAAAAAAATCTTAATTTGTAATCCAGATAGTAACTATAACTGTCAAATAAATCTAGCAAAAGTATGAAGTAGCATGAAATTAAATAACTCAATTACAAACACATCAGACTTGTACTTGATTACAGTACTTTCATTCCGGCACTGACAGAGTTAAAAACACCCCCGACTGATTTCTCTTTCTGTGCCATGCGTGACAGACAGTCACACAAGGTCTAGACTCAGACCTCCAGATGGGATGTCTGAGTTGATTGGCTAACCCTCCTTTCACTGTCCAGTTGATGCTGATTGGTCGTCTGTTCAAACACCCTCTTCCACAGCCGCTCTGTGTGTGTGTGTGTGTGTGTGTGTGTGTGTGTGTGTGTGGGTCTGTGTGCGTGTGTGTGCGCTCTGTATCCTCTCGGTCTCACTATGCATCATATCAGCTCCAGAGCTTCCTGAACCTTTGATGCTCGCTCAAGATCCAAGAACAAAAAGTACCAGACTGTTTGTGTGCAAGGGCTGTTGCCATGACAACTGCCCAACCTCTGACCCACACTTCCATCAAACATCAGTGTTACGCACCTGTTGCGTTTCCGTGGCGCCAGCCCCGTTGCCTTGGAAAGGCACACTCACACACATATTTCAGGGGCGGTCTGAGGACAGAGAGCGGCTGTGGAATCCTTCTGATCCTAGCATGCAATCTGATCAGCGTGCCACAGAGACACTCAAGGGCAGCTTGTTTTGTCATGACTATTTACACAAACTCATGTATCTTTTTAGCTTATTTATCATGTTTGTGCCCCCGAATGATTCATAATGGACTTCCGCGGCGGTGCTTTTTATGATAACAAGCCCACGGGAGTGATGGGCAGCTATAGTGTTCACTTTACCTGAGGGCACTCAAACTAACGCAGGAAGCGTCACAGCCCCCTTCCTGCAACGTTTGAATGACACGTATGTCAAACGTGTCGAGAAGCTTCCTGCTGCATTCTGATTGGCAGGAGATGTTGAGCTCATCCTTTCATCAGAGGATGAACACGTGGATCATCCGACACAGACGCGGACCAGGTTGAAAGGATGGATTAGAGGGAAGAGAGGGATAGATGAAAGACAGGATGGATGCGCTGAGCAAGGGAGGAGAGATGAAAGAGTGGATGATGGAATGAGTGAAGGTCAAGAGAGAAAGAGCAAAGGATTGATGTGATTGATGTGATACAGCTTGTTTTCATAAGGCTGATGCACGCTGACTGCTCCGTGCCTGTGCATGTCGACGTTCGCGTGTGTGTGTGCGCGCACGGTGTCTCCGTGTCTGTGTGACGGTTGGCAGTAAAATAACTATTGATCTCAGGGTGTATCCAAGGACCTCATTTCTCACAAGAGAACAAACACACACACACATTCACGCCTCTCTGTCTCCCTCCCTGACCTCAGGCCTCTGTTTATCTCATACTAGATTAAAGCAGCTGAAGCCCTTATGTCTTTTTTCTTCCCTCTTTTCGATCTCAGATTTAAAAAAGTCTCACTCCTCTTGTTTCTCTCTCCCTTCTTCTCTCTAGGCTCTGTTATCGCACAAACACATGTAGCATAAGAAATACTATTTTCCTGAAATGCAGAGAGGCTTTTTCCTTCTTCTGTGGCTGTTTGGTGTTTTGGTGACTTGCCATGCACCGCAGTGGGAGGAGAAGCTCAGCAGGGTGTCACTGGTACTCTACAATTTTAGTGTCAAGGTTCACCATGTTTTTCGCCGTCTGCTGCCCGTCTGCCTGGACTGGATCGGCTGCACACCATGCACACTCTTCTTCACTTTAATTTGCGGGTGTTTTTCTTGTCCGTTTCACTTGTATGATGCATGATCGACGGTTGACACAGCTAATTACACGGAAAACAAAACATTTTTCTCATGATTATGGCCAAGAAGGCAGAGTGAAGATTAATGTTTGATTCCTATCAGCGTCTGTCATACACAACAGCTGATTAACTCTCTTCGGAGTCAGCTGAAGGCAGCAGGTATGTGCTCCATCTGCAGTCTATAATTTGAGCGAAGCGTCTTCTCAGGCTGTGATTACGCGTGCCAGATCCACTGTGGTTGCTTCGTTTCAGTCTTGCCAGCTCGCTTCTTTCGCTCTTGTACACGATGATTCATTATTCTACACGGTTTCTGTGTTTAGTCCTCAGGTCACGTTGGATACACATTTCTAAGGAAATTTATGAGACAATTTTAACACCTCTCCTCTCAGGAACCCCCAAGTCATGATTGGAACCTGCCCCAAACACGTTCAATGATGATGCGTGGTGATAAATTCTTCGAAATCTCACGTTGGTACATCACGTGCCCGGAGCCAAAAAAATACCCAAAACACTCCCCGACTCCGTCACTGCAAAGTGAACCCTGCGCCCTACAGTAATTCACAAAAACACCAGCCTCTCTTTTACTCTAATTGCTTTGTCTCTCAACTGCCTTTTCACTTCTGGAGACAAAAAAAAAGTCAGGAACAGGAGAAGGCAGCTGGGAGTCAGATATCACGTCATCTCTGACCTTGAAGACGCAAAGTAGGAGTGGGACGGATAGAGATGAGGGACAGTACGCCGCAGTGTGGGAGCACTCAGGGGCCTGCTCTAAATCACCAGTAGCTGTGACAGCACAGGGAGGAAAAGAGGGTTAAAAAAAGAGAGCAAGAGAGAGGAAATGGGATGGAGATGTGTGATGAGAGGTACAAAGAGAGGGAGGCTGATAACTGGTGCCAAACAGCTGTGAGTGTATTACTCTGATTATGTGTGTGTCGCTTTCTGTGCTTCTGTCTGTCTGTGACTGACCTGGTACAGTTGAGATGTTGTACTTTTACTAGCCTACGGTCTGTTCCGATGCAGATATGATAAATTATTAACGGAGTGATGAGCTGCTGTGTCTGTTTCAATGAATCCCCTTTAGTAAAACGTCCCAATAATTCCCCACAGCCGCAGTGAAAACAGGCTGTCTGATTGTGAGCTCAGACGTGCGAGCCCTCTCACTCTGTATCCTCATTGCGTGTGGCTGCAAGGTCACAGGGCTAGACAGCCCGCTACTCACACACACACACACACACACACACTCACACACACACAAACACATTAACTGATCATGCCGCCAGGGAGGGGATTAGGCTGAGAAGCCGACAGGGTTAGGAGGGTTAGGGTAAAGTCTGTGTCTGTATGATTGTGTGTGGGTGTGTGCACAGGAGGCGAGAGTACCACATACTGTCATGGCACGCAGAATTAAAACTGATTTCCAATTTACTTTCTCAAGAGCGAGGTGCCAGGTGATTTCTGACACATGGCAACAAACACAGCACGTAGCGTATTTTTACCCTGAATTCAGCAACTGATAAAAAAAAAAACCTAAGTTACTCATGGAAAGTTGTTCAGTTGTCAAAAATGACAACCTGGAGTCATGATATGCAGGAAGCTTGGTTGAACTTTTGCTGATCCCAGAGGGAGAATTCATTGTTAAGCTTCTTCCACATGGAGATTGAAGCGTAGGAGTACACAGAGGAGCAGTTGTATGGATTTGGTATCTTGCTCAAGTACTTTTCAATGACAGTTGAAATTGTAAAAACATACTCTGGGAGATTATATTTCCCTCTGCCTGAATGTGAGACGTGGGTGCAATTAATGTGAATTACATTTTTTTAGGGAGGGAGGAAACTATGTAATCTGCTGGCTCAACGAATGGTGGAATATGAATGACCGTGTCGTGCACTGTGTGTCTCCAGGGAGCAGAAGAGACGGAGAGAGGAGCAGCTGTGCCAACAGACAGAGCAAAGAAAAGAGCTACTCAGGTATATCGACCTCTCCCCTTTCGTTTTTATCTTCTGATACTTTCCCATCCCATCTCTCCTCCAACTTTCCCACAATCCCTGCACTCATCCCACTCATTTCCCTCCAAATCAGGCTCTTCCTCTGCTTCATTTCTGGTCTCCACCTCCTTCGACCCGGAGAGAGGTGGGGTTATTAGTGTCAGCTGAGATCTGCTCTTGGATCAGTTGAGGAGATCTTAGGCTCCATAAAGTGCCAGTGACACAGCGGAGAGTCTCGTGTGAGGCTGGCGCAACAGATGGAAGCACTCCTTAGTTGGCGTGGAGTCATGTTTCTCACAAACACACAAGCACACACACACGCATCTGTGCACACAGGCACGCACATACTGTAGATATGCAGAGGCGCAGTGGCGCTTCCATTGGAGTGCATCGCACTAATATGCAGGCAGACACATGTGCTTACACACCCAACCCACATGTGTACACCCACAGACAGACATATACACACAGAGCCTCTCATCTTTCTATGCAGGCGTTAGATGTATGTGGGGTGTGTATTTTTTCACATGGTATCTGCTGGTATTCTTTTTCTAAGCCACTGGCAGCCTGGTGTGTTCAATTACACTGTCGATTTATTTCCCTTCCCACACAGCAGTCTCTGATCTCACCCTCTGGCTCCTATACAGCTCAACATATGATAGCACTCCGCTGGGGGGGCGGCGGAGGCTATTTCTGAAAGGATGAGAGGTTGGGGGGAAGGGAGCGCCCCCTCCATAGCTGTAATGGGAGACAACAATTCAGCAAACTGTCCAAGATTGGAGAGCATAGGTGGGGGAAAAAATGAGCTTATCTGGTCAAGAAGCGTTGGCTTCTGCAGAGAAATCAATAGGTACAATCACTCTCGTAGTTGCTGCTTTAAAATTGAATGGGCTGTGAATCTTTTCAGTTTCACTTTGCTCTAATGGCTTTATTGCCAACATTTCCTGGGAGTACAGAGGAGAGATGAGATGAGAAAACAGATCTTCCTGTGTCTGATATCTATGGAAACCCTGAGGGGCAAGTGAAGAATGTATTATTTTTTTCTGGTGATACATTTTCTAAGTCTGATCGAAATTGTTTTCTCTCGTGTGTTTGTGACTTGAGAACTGTTGGAAAAGTTTTGCAAGAATAATCTTAAGTTCCTTCATTTTTTTCTCCATTTTTGAAAACCTGAAAATTCTGTCAAAATGAGTCTTACAAAAACAAACACTTAATCCTTACAATACATGACAAAAACAACAAACTAACCCATACTAGATTAAAGCAGCTGAAGCCCTTGTGTCTTTTTTCTTCCCTCTTTCTATCTCAGATTTACAAAAATCTCACTCTTGTTGTTTCTCTCTCTCTTCTTCTCTCTATGCTCTGTTATCGGCTCTGTAAGCGCATTAACATCTTTTTTTACTTATTTTTTTACTCGAAAGAAATTCCCCTCGGTTTCACACATGAAAAAAGCCCCAGTTCTCAAGTCATGAACACAAGAGAAAAAACAGTTTAGATCAGACTTAGAAAATGGATCACCAGAAAAAAAAAATAGACACTACTTAACTGCTCAGTCTTTCTTTCTTTACTCCAAAAACATTTAATCCACTTGTCCATGCCCTGATAAAGGAGTAAATCTACAGATAGAAGCAGTAATGTTGCACTGAGGCACACCAACACAGATACAAAACTATATACGCGTTCACTTGCTCAGTCTGCTTTGTGTTGTCACGTACCAACAGAAAGTGTTTTTTCGTCAGTGCTACTTGACATACCTAAGTTCATTGTCAAAACAACACTGCAATGATCTGGTACTTGACCTGCGTAGATAACCTCGCCTGTCTGTTTTAGTAAAAAGACAAACAGCATGTGTGTTTGAATTTAGTGTGTGGCCCATTTCTGGTGTGTTTGTGTGTGACTATACGCAGCCTGATAGGGTTGGAGAATAAATATCTTCTCTCTTATGTAACAGACTCACTCTGACGCTTACACTCACCTGTTGACCTGCCAGCACAGACTTACTGTGGGCCTGCAGGTGTGTGCATCTGTGTCGTTTGCTCAAAAGCATGCTTGCACATGTCCTACATACATGCAGGTGAAACATATTTCCTTCTAGAATATCACAGTATAGACTGTCACTGTGTGTGTGTGTGTGTGTGTGTGTGTGTGTGTGTGTGTGTGTGTGTGTGTGTGTGTGTGTGTGTGTGTGTGTGTGTCAACAGGTTAAAAGGGGAGTTTGAGGAGAAAAACGAGATGTGGTTGTCGTGCCAACAAAGGTGCGACACCGCAGAGAAGCAGCTGTCGTCATCGCAGCAGAGAGAGGAAGAAATGAACAGGAAGTGCTGCGCAGCTGAAGAGGATGTGGTGCGATTGAAGGAAGCTGTGGAGAAGGTCCAGCAGGAAACGGGAGAGCTGAGGAGAGAGAGGTGGTGATTGTGATATCTGCTCTGCTCTGTTTACATCGACATCTATTCAAAAATCGTTTGATTCATCTGATTCTTAAGCACCAGTAATAGGCTGGGACACAAACAGATCCGTCTTAGAGGCCCTTAAAACGTATTTCCTCAATCAGCTTCCAACCATGTGTGATAAAGTCATACACTTTCATGTTACTTTCTGCCAAAGTCGGAACAGTTTGGAATATTTTGACTGTTTCAGTGAATCTGTTCCTCTGATTCAAATGTTCAGCTCTGATAATGAAGATTAACGGCATTTCGTGTGTTAAACTCTTATTTAGTGGTGCCACAAATCACAAAGCTGAAGAAGAAAGAAAACATTCCCCTGGTGCTGGTTCTCTAAGCTCCCAGTCCAAGCAGAGTCAGCTAATAGGACTGCTAGCTGCGTGGCCAACTGAGCTATCTAGCGGCAGTTAGCTTTGCTTTGGTAACTGCAGTATCTTTACATCAGGAAACTCGTAAAAGTAGACATCTGTCTCGTCTTTTCACTGCAACTCTGCATCAAGATCTATTATTATTATATTAGCCGACGGACTGCTGCTTATGCTAGCATTAACATGTAGAACGGTTACAAATGAGAGAAACCAAATATGAGGCAGTGGTGATTCAGTCACAAACACGCTTGTGAGTTTCTCTCATGTAACACAGAGTTGACTTTCGTGTAGCAGTCCTTCTCAAAGCTCGTCAGAAACCCATCATGGGAAGGTTCTGTCAGATATTGAACCGCAATGTCAAAAGTGGCTGATTTGGGTTGACGTGAGTAATTGAAGCTTACAGAGAGCCGGGTTCAGAGCTTGGCTGTGCTTTGTGACACCGCAACCACAGACTGGTGGCTGTCTCAGTGCCTGGCTGGCACTGTTTTGTTCTAATGTTAAATATTTACAACCCTTTTGTGTCTGAGGACAGGGGGTGAGCACAGGCAAGAATCCTGTGTATGTGTTCTTGTCGACATATCAACCCAGGGCCTGCCACTGTCTGAGGGGGCAGAGTGAGTGTTGGGAGCTGTTACCTCTCTGTGTGGCTGGTTCACACACTGCCCAGCCCACCGCTCAATAGCCTTGCATTTATGGGTGTTTACCCAGGTCAATACTTTTTCTATTTTTTCTTTTTTTTTGACTACATGTCCCTGATTACACCGTTGCAGATAAAGCTGGACAGAGGGGTGTTACATAGTGCTACATTTAACCTTTGGGAAATGTAGCACTGTGTCGGGAGCTTTCAGTCGAACTGAAGTTAATTTCTCTAGTAAAGATGAGGTTGTGATGTCACTGTCGGATCAATACAATGTTATCTCCAGTATCTTAATCCTTTTTAAGAGCAGAAAAATGTGTCCGCTTTTCTTAACCTGTAGGTCTCCTTTTTCCATCTTTTGTATAAATCAGGAAAATACAGACACGAACAGGCTGCAATGTCTGTTAACGCGCTTTTTGCATCCTTTTGTATATTTTTCTCCAAAGGTTGCACCTAATATAACTTAGGTTTCATCTTAATAACCCCAAATAACAAATGTAAATTTAAGGAAAGGACCGATATAATAAAACATGAATTATATGAAAACACAACCACACATGAAAGACACATTAAACAACTCAGATGCAAAATGTTAGAACTGAGTATTTCCTGTGTGTGTCTCTCCACGCAGGACCTCCACTATATGGTCGTAAGTTACAGTGCTGCACCATCGCTCAGTATGATTTACTGGATATATACCAATAAACAAATCTTTCATCTATTCAGCTATCCTGCAGCACGGTATATTTTCAGTGACAGGCGCCCTCCTGTTACTCTTTCTCAGCTCTTGGAAAGAGATGTTTGTTGGGTGAGCTGAAGGTCATAGGCTACGGTGCTGTCCCATAAACCCATATAATATTTATATACAGACACACAAATCTGCCAGGTATTCAGCTCTCTTGGGCTACAGTACATGACCTCAGTGTGAAGAGCAGACTTATCTCATATCCAACAGCACCAGCCAGAATCTAATAAGAAAAACACCCTCGACCTCTGACACCAGACAATAAAACTGTGCTCCTCTCCAACATAAGAGTCCTGGAACAAATCCTCAGGATATTTTTGACATCTAGTCTTCCCAGCACCAGAGCTCTGTTCACCAGGACTGCATGGTTGGTTCAAATCAAGAGTATGTTCTGGTGACAGACATGAGAAACACAAGACAGGGACGGCGGAATCAGCTTATTTACTTCCAGATTAAGCAGTCAAGCAAAACAAAACTGGCTTATGACCCCAGGACACTCTATTTGAGCTGAGCCCCTCCAGAGATTTCTGTGAAAACAAAAAATTCACCAGTTTCCTCTGCAACAACGCTGAGGACCAAGGAAACGCTACCACCATAAGAATCATAAAGCCAGCTGAGATAAAGCTACACTAAGGCCTAGTCCACATTTACATGAGTATTTTTGGAAACAGAGTTTAGAAAAAGTCTGGCTACAGAAAATACTATAAACAGACAGGGAAACGTGACTGCTCTTCACAGAGTCTTCTTGGATAACTTACAGTAGATAAAACATTGTATGCAGCTGTTTTTGATTCTCCTTTCCATCATCGTATCATCAATGTCAGTTTGTGTCTTTCCAAATATAACGTCAAACAAAATAACATTCATTCCATCACCACACAAACCGAAGTACTGTGTGTCTAAAAACCTCTGCTTCTTCCAGTCCAGACGTAAACACTGAAAATGGCATTTCTGAGTAACTTCACCCTGGCAGGAGTTTTCCAAAAGCTCTGTTTTCAGTGACCTGAAATGCCGTTTACGTGTGTACAAAAGGCCAAAACGCATTGGAAAAGCTTCATTTTGAGAAAACGTGTACGTGTGGATAGGGCTTAAGTGTGTATTCACACTAGGGCTATCTATCGTAATCGACGTCCAAATCCGAATGTTTTCTTTTAAGGTGACGGATGTTGCATTGGTCACAGAAAAAAAGGCAAAAGAGTGACAAAGAGACAGGGACGATGGAATCAGCTGGTCTGTGGCAAGCGTAAGATTGACCCTTCCCACAGGCATGCAGCAGGTCAACACTTGCACGTTTGTCAAGTTGACTTTTTAGATTTGGATTCAGGATGAGTTGGACGTGGCTGATGTCTTCCCCTCATGTTCTTGTCTTTCATTATACTCTTTATGACGGTAAAAGTATATAACATGATATAATACAAGTATTACAGTACAAGCTTTGAAGCCCTAAAACTGGTATTCGAGACAGTGTATGTATTTGAAAGCAACTTGCAATTTGTCCTGGTAGCGTTATGAAGAATTGTGCTCCAGACTCAGATGATGCTGCTGCAATGACAGGAAGTGGGTCTGTTAAAATCACAGAAACATTCTTTATACCGCAGCATAGGGATGATTACACTTGTGGGCCTTATAATTTATTCTGCATCAAACTGTTATTTTCTATCTCTCTGAGAAGGGATGGCCTGAAAACCCCATAATGGATTACAGTATGTGAAATGCTGTCACACCGTGAAACAAATATGAAAGATTAATCATCGAAGGTACAAGCAGAAACACTTACACATGGTCATGGGAGGCCATATTTCCCTGAGTAGTTGTTTACTCCACAGCCGTCCCTCCAAGTAATAAATTGAGGACCAAGGAACTGAATAAATATATCCTGTAGTGCAGGAGTGCCAAAGAGATGACAAATTGATATACTTGTATATGTACTATATCAAAAAAGTGCTTTGATCATCAGTTCGTCTGTGCTTTACTGTCACAAGTTCAAACTTACCATTCTGTGTCCTTTCTGTGCTGTTGGCAAGGAGAAACAACAGTGAGCATTGCTTAATGAAGTCAAAGTCTGATGATGGGTAGGGATCAGCAGTCATTTGTGAAAACGTCCCTTGATTAAAACATTCTTCTGAACAGTCCGTTCAAAGAGAATAAAAACAACCGCACTTTTTGCTGTAGATAATTAAAGGTGATAGAATCAGATTTTATTGAATTTTATGAACCAACAAATTGCAGAAATATAAGAAAAAAAACCCAAATATCTTGAAGCTAAAACTCAGTGGCAGACTTGAAAGTGGACGCATTCCGCTCAAGGCTGAAACAGTTATATTTTTCCAGTTGATCTCATTATTCAAATAAATATCAATGGCTCCGTGGGACACAAAGAGACTCCCAAGCCTGTGTTTCTGAGGCGTCCTCAGCTGAACTGGGATCCGTTGTTGGAGGTCCGATGGTCAATGTGTGTGTGTGTGTGTGTGTGTGTGTGTGTGTGTGTGTGTGTGTGTGTGTGTGTAAAAATGTCCTTTCCTCAGATGTTTGGAGAGGCTCAAAGAGGAAAAGGCTGGATTACTGACTCTTCTCTGTACTCACTTTTTGTGACCGGCCGCAAGCATTTGCACATACACACATAACGCACGCACACACATTCCAACACTTTTTTTTTAGCCCTCGTTATAGAGTCAAGAGATTTGAACACGTCCAATGACCTCCACTGACCCATGAAAGGACGCGCTGTTCCCTTGTACATACATCTTTCCTGCAGACTCACACATGCACCGATTTATTCTGCCCTTTTTGCCTTGTCGTCACTTCTGCTGTGCCTTACCAAGCCTCCTGTATTCGTCTGATTCCATCTTTGTCCCCTTGTAACCCCTGTTATCTCATTCACACGTGCTCCACCCTCTGTGCCACCCTGTCACTGCGTATCCTCTGTGCCAACCCCTCTCTTGCGTGACCTAACCAGAAACAGGCCTCATCCCCCCACCAAGGAACTGTTTATGCAATACCATTAAAACGGTCTTGCATTCTTTTGTTCAAATTCATGCAGAGGACATATCACTTGTGTAATCAGCCCTCTTGGGGGGTTAATATGGCTTTTAAAACTCCATGAGAAGGCTGTGGAAAGAGAAAATATAGCTTTATTATAGCTTCATGCACATGTAATGTTAAAACTTCTATATAGCTTTTGCTATTGTCAAGACACTAAAACGTTTCTGACGCTGTATAGAAACTCAAAGCAGGCCTTCATTCATTGCATGAATGCATTAGACATCAGACAACACTAGATTCTTTTAAAATAAAAATGACAAAATAAAACACGAGGAATGAGCTTGCGTAGTAATGTATCGAGCACTGTATATGACAGTTAGGAGATAAATCTGTCCTGCAAAACTGTGTTTTTAAAATAAGGGACGGCTATATAACACTAACAAACTTAATTACAGTCAAATGACTTGAACCGCTGGAAAAGGTCACTCAGTTACACTAACAAGGGAAACTTTCCCTTTTGTCTATAGGTTGACTTGGACCTGCAGTAACTGTATGTCTTGTAAAATGGAACAATGCACATGTTGATGAAAACCAGTTGTGAAAAGACAAACTTAGTAACCATCAGACAGTGGTTTCCCCGGGCCAGGGTAGATTGTGGGTTGGTGGGATTGTGGGATGGAAGAAAGTGAGGGAGAGAGTGGAGAGGGAGAAAGTAACAACTAGAGGGAAGAGGATAGGAGGAAGCATGAAAGGACAACAGGCAGGGAAGGAAGGATGGAAGGAAGGAGGAAAGGAGATTAGGAGAGAGGGTGGGAGGCAGGGGTTGAGGGAGGAGGGATGGAGACCGTGACTGTGGTTGCAGTGGTTACTTCACACACTGTCTGGCTCTCGCATGCACACAGCCTGGGTCACAGGGGCCGCACACGATCCACACACACACACACACACACACACACACGAAACGTGACAGCTTGCCCTTGATTCGGCATAACTGACGCAAAGTTAAAAACAGAGAGACAGCGCGAGAGAGGAAAAGAGGAGGGGGGGGAGTGAAAGTGGCAGAAAGTGGAGAGAGTAAAAGATTTAAAAGTCAAGAGAGGTCAGGAGTATCTGTGCGGTTCCTCATCCATCTGTTAAATGTGAGAGGACTTGTTTCAAGTGGTTTCAAGCAGCGGAGGAATGTTTTTCGTGACAGAAATTATGATCCCAAAAAACTCTCTCTTCTGTCTGCCTCTACGCAGAGAAGTGGTTTAAAGCCTCAGGCTCAACACAATTAGGCTAATAAAAGACTTTAAAAGATTAATGTCAGCAACGCATCTTTAAGATGCTTCCTTCAGCTATGTTTGCGGCTCTCTTACGGCTCTCTCCTGTTTCTATATTTTCTCCATTTTTCAGCCTTTTTCCCATAGTGGAAAGTATTATATCATCACTGTCTGGGTCTTTAGTTTTATTGTGGCTCTCAGTCCTTTTTTATCCACTTGTCATAAATTGCAATCGCTGTAAATTCATATGTCAAACTTTTACAAGGCGGCCCGATCCTGCTTTGAAAGCCAGGGCGAGTGGTGTGAGAAGTACTCCTGACTTTGAAATCTTAATCATCTTTCCAGGTGGAGAGATGCGTCCCT
Organism: Pagrus pagrus; assembly: GCF_965226575.1. NCBI lineage: Eukaryota > Metazoa > Chordata > Actinopteri > Spariformes > Sparidae > Pagrus > Pagrus pagrus. The sequence goes on along the minus strand of NC_140188.1, from coordinate 21,738,365 downwards.
GAAAATGGCATCGAGGATTATGAGATGATGTCAGCAGAGATTCCTGTTAACTGTTGATCTGCATTGTTGATTCGCGCACAGTAAAAAATCTATTTCAAATCGCCCTTGAGCTCGGCCGTAAAAATCGGATACCGTTTGGAGTCGAGTCAGCCTGCTTTGTCTGCTTGGGCACGCAGAGATCGTATCAGCATAAAGTGGAAAAATGTTCTATGCCTTTTGATGAGGTAGCAGCCGCTCACGCTGCACACACACACCACACTGCACACGGCACACACGGCACACATACACACACTCGCCTGTCCTTAAAAGCAGCCTGGCGTGTGAGTGAATGAGAGAGTGCTCCCAGATTTTCCCATCATTCCTCCCTGTAATCCCCCCAGACCTCCTTCTGAGGGCTGAATTTGCACGCTCACGCTCCCCGGGGGGTCACACACACGCACCGACACACACGCGCACACGCAGGCTCAAAGCTGATTTTAAAACTTCTGGTACCTTCGCAGGGGTCTACTTTTTTTGATAATCAGACAGCCGGAATTATATCTGACAGTGGGACACCAGCACGCAAGGCACTCAGACACACTCTCTCGCACAGACACACACAAACACTGTGTGCATCAGCACTTTGTTACATATTAAAAAGGCTTCGGCTTCATAAAACTGTCAAATCCTCACTTCCAGGGGTTTTTCACCAGCTGAGACTTCGCTGCAGAACTGGTGGGTAGTTTCATAATGCTTGTTTAACAGCAACAGCCTTTTTTAAGCTCACATCTCCTCTCTGAGTCCCGTCTTTTTAACAAGGCCGGGACACATTTAAATGAGCTTTAGGAGTCAGATCTTGGCATCAAACTTGCAACTCTTGGGGAGCGCTCATGCGTAGCTGTCTGTCTGCATCTATTTTTGTGCTTCTCTCAGTGTGTGTGTGTGGTGAGTAGGCTGATGTGATTAGCCAGAGCCAGTGGAGTGAATAATATTGTGTCTGCCCCGACTAGGAAGAGATGGAATGTAGCTGCTGCTCTTTATTATACTGTAGATCATCTAGTCCACTATCAGATATACACATTGTCAAGTGTGGCTGCGTGTGCACACACACAGACATCAGCTCGCACGCTTTTTCTATACAGATGGGCCCACTTACACACACAAAGTGCTACAAGGCAGTGGCTGTGACACATAAGGCTACCATTTTTTTACGTGTATGACTTGAATGACTTGCTGTTCATGACTCTGCGAGGATCCAATATTCACACGTGTTTACAGCTTTCTCTGCTCTTTGCTTGCAGTAGTTTTACTTTATTAGTTTATTAGTGAGGAGCAATTACAGAAAACAGTGACGGTTGCAGAAGCAGTGTCCAACGCATTGTTCATGTGTAGCTGAAGCTAATTCTCGACAACTGTCCCTTGATTTATTTGCGAGCCAACTGGACTTGCTGGATCGTGTGATTGTGAGGCGTCAAGTGACGCGCTTGTGTCCAAACCACAGTGGTTTGGACCAATCAGCGTCCTAGGTCCTGGTAGCTACAGCCGAGGTTTAGCTGTAACGAAGCCACTGTTTGTTTGAAAACAACCATGTCCGCTCCTCAATGGGTTAGTGTAGATGTAAGTATATGTTTATGCTGTTTTCCCGACAGGCTTTGGCAAGAGTTTGATTTAGCAGCTGGCTCTGCTGGTAGCACTCTCCTACTCTTGACCCGATTGGTTGAAGTTACCCCAAGATGGACGATCATAGACATGTTCATCCAATCACCTGCAAACTATTTTTTGAAATTGCCAGCCCTTGCCCAAACAGTTTCCAAGGACAGATTCCCAGATGGTTCTGTGTGACAAACCATCTGGTGCATCAGGTTATGATAATTCAAGCAATCATTAAAATCACATTATATTTTAAAATCTGAAAAACAGTCTTAACAACCAATAAAAGAGCAACCATCCATGACCAAACACAAACAAAACTTAGAAACAGACAAATGAAACAAAGCAACACCCAGAATTCTTAGGGCATTAACTCAGTACAAAATAATAACGTCTTGCTGTCATTATTACAGTTCTGGCCAAGTTTTAATGTGTTTTATGTCTTTGTTTTTCGGTGGGTTCTTCCAGCAGAATCCTAGTTGCTGCTCACATTCTTTGAGAGCTCCCTCAAAGTGCCTTTTCCGCCAACTCTCACTGTATAAACATTGTTAATAAACCGTCAGTTCCTCGACTTGTCTCGGGCTGGATTAAGATTTATGCTGCTTCACATCTTATCAGCCGGACCAGCTGCTGACATGACATATTGTATTTGGACAGACGATCAACAAACCCATGAAATTCACCCTTTCTAGCTATCTCAACTCCATCTCTGTCTTTTTCTTTCTACTTCCTCCCTCTCTCCCCAGAGACGTTTGGGAGTGTTCTCATTATATATTCTTTATGCAAGCTGACATGCTGAGAGGATCATCAAAAGAGAAGCATGTGTAAATATTATCAGAGCTTTTTGGGTCGTGACTGATGTAGATGTGATGTTGGCATACTTACTTATCTATTCAGCTGCAGAAAGTGCTGCAGTGTAAAACTGCTTAATGCAAACTTGCGTGCGTGTGTGTCAGAGGGGTGATTTTACACTTTTTCCTCACTGCATGTCATCTCCCTTTTTTTTGCCTCAAGAATATTTAAATAAGTCAACGAAATATACACAGGAAACTTGCAGAGTGCACGACAGCTATGACAAGTTCATCTGTGATAAGAGTGAAGTATCGTGCAATCCTGTTCCAATTGCCCGCACCCCACTAACCCTGTCTAGAAGCTAGAATACCAAATATAAATCATCCCTGAAGTAGCACTAGAAGGTGCTGGAAGTCGGGTTTAATTTTTGAAAAAACGAAATAGAAGACCATATTACAGGCAGAAATTAGCGGAGAGACAAAAGAGGAAAAAAAGAGTGTCAGATTAAGTCTTTAGTTTGAGTGAAGGCTCTGAAAGTATTTGAGGAAAGGTGGCTTCACCTTTTGGAACTTTTCAGCGGATCTTTTCAAGATTTCGACAGGTCATAATGTCCCTCAGCCACTGAGCATGGGTGGGCTTTGATGTGGGGCTTTTTTTCCTTTTCCGCTTTCTGTCTGTATTTGGGTCTCTTTTGGGCACAGAGGGTCTTTGTAAAAGTCCAGACGCTAAAGCAGCCAGTGACTGTGAAGATGTTATTTGGTCTCATGTGGGAATCTTAAGGCATTTACAGCGGAGCGGTGAGGGCTTTAGAGACAGATGGAAGAATGTCGGTCACTGCTGTATCAAGTAAGGGAATGAGTTATTCGGTCCTCAAGGCAGTCGCCATTTGAACACGTTTTCAGATGTTGCTGTTGACCTGATGCTACGTATTCTAGAGGAAATGTTATGTGTACAGAACGTACTTTAATTTCAAAATGGGATATCTGAATGACTGAATGCTTCAGTGTGCGTGTGTGTTGCTCAGAGTATTCATATTATTTCTGTTCTCCTTGTGTGTGTGTTTTCAGAGAGATATTGATGGAGTCCCATGGCAGAGCCCTGACCAAGATGAAGGAGGACTACAGACAGCAAACAGCCTCAAAGGTAATTCTTTACCAATACTGACAATAAGGCAATTACTTTCTTTTTATTATTTAAAAAGGATGCATTACTTTCCCTTTTCACTCTCTGTAGAAAGTAATTAGTCACATTACTTTTGTGTTTCTCCGCAACTTCGCCTGAGATGAATTGTCATGTAATTGCCAAACCTCAAATATGCCCACATATCAGTGGGCATTGAATTTGAATGTGTTGAATTTCATGAATATCTTGATTGTTGAGTAGGCGTGCATGAAACGGCATGTTTTTTTCCATCCCCTCATTATGCTGATATCTGAGAATCTAGAACACAAGTAATGACATACTTGTTTGATTAGTAACTATGATGTGATTATCACATTTAGCAAGAGTAATGCTTGAAGTTACTGCAGTAATAACAACAACAAGAAACAAACTCATTAAGTCAATAAAAGGGGATCGGGATCTGTCCTGATCCACGTATTTTATTTTGTGCTTTGTATCAGCTGTATAAAGCCTGATCCATTTCGACAAGGTGTTTGTAACGCAGAGGGAAATAAACACCGCGTGGCCCAGTGTCAGCAGGTAGTCATTAAGGACTCGGATTGGGATTTGGCGCAAAACAAAAACATGACCCAGACATCCTAATAACTAGCTTAAAGTTTTACCAAGGCAAGGTGAGTTTATTTATACAGCACCATTCAGACACAAGGCAATTCAGAGTGCTTTACAGAGACATGCATAAAGAATTAAGAAAATGTTTGAATTGCATTTCAAAGACAACAAACACAAAAACAAGCTAACAAAAAGTTACAGAAGTCATGAATCTAACTTATTGTAGTATAATCTCGTTGCCTAGTGTGTCTTGGTATTGGTTATATATGGTCTATATAGATCTAATGTTTCAAGTATGTATGTATGAACTCAAACAAATCAAACCATGACTCACAACACTCAGTGGCTGTGGGTGTATCGGTTTATGACTGGCAGACATTTCGTTCCAGTGTGTCGGGGTAAATAGGCGTTAGGACAGCATCCAAGCCATTGTCACAGTTCACAGGAGTTTAACAGGGAGGATCCTGACACACACAATGTGGATAAGATTATGAGGCTCCAAGACCACCAGTCTGTTTGACACCAGATAAACTAAATACACACGCTCACAAAACCAGTCTGTCTTTTATTAGTCAAACAGTGCGCCAGTGTCTTTTGCACTGTCTGACTGTCTGCCTGTCTGGCGGCAAGAGTCACTGAGGTTTAGTTCCATGTCACAACAAAGACGAAGAGACGAATAAAATCGAATTACTGTTGTCTCATATTTTGTTTCGGTCGCACAATTTTTTTGTTACTGTACATTTTAAAGGGCTGTGCCTTTGCTTAAAAAAAGGGGTTTGAAGATTTAGGACCATGATACAGATGTTGAGGTTGGGGTACAATGCTCCAGCTGTCTACCATCATGACTTGTTGTTTTTTGTAATTCTGTCCAGTCATGACAGTCTTTGTATACGAATTATAAAATTTAGGAAAAAAATGGGAGTTCTCTGCACTAACACAGGTAACCTAAAACAATCAGCAAAACAAATGTTGGCATTGTACATTTCTGAAACTTTACGTATCTTTAGGTTCAATTTTAATTTTATGTCGTGACAACGTTGTGCTTATGATCTGGTTATGTTTAGGCACAAAAATTCCTTGGGTAAGGTGAAGAAAAAAACATGTTTTGGCTAAAAATACCCGGTTTTGTCGGCACAAACGCGGCTAGAAAATGTCCCGAAATCTTGTCAAAAATATCCAGTGCTGTTGCCACAAAGATAGATTCAAAATATTCAGACGGTCACAAAAATAACCCAGTCAGTTGCACTGACTCGCTTGGCAGTTGTCTCCACTATTTTCTGGTTTTGTTGGTGGAAATGGGAATCAAACGGTGGTCTTGAATTGTTCTCGAATAGTGGTCTCTCACTTAGCTGTCATGTCATCGCCATCCTCTCCTCCTCTTTATAAAACAGTCTGCTAATAGACCACATTCACATGGCACCCATTTTCCTTTGACATCACGCTCAGGGTGGGAAGCTCGAATATTGTACTGATGTGTTTCTGGTTGCGAGTCAAAACATTTTTTGTAATGTCAATGCTTCCTGGTTGATAAGCAACTGAAAAGACAATGGATCGTAAAAATTAGGAGACATCAGGCCATTATTTAAGGTAAAACAACTGTTAGACAACAACTAACGTTAGCATTCAACCACTTCCTAGCTAACATTACTGTTTGATAGTGTTAGTGTTAAAATATCAGTGCACATCTTTGACACTATTATACTATAGTATATATTTTAACCTGAAAGTGAAACAAAGTGGATGTAATCAAACGTTAATGTTAGCTAGGAAGTGATTGAATGCTAACATTAGCTAACGGGTTATCAAATATGTTGTTTTACCTTAAAATCTGGTCTGATGTCTCTCAAGATTTTCTCCATCGTCTTTTCAGTGGCTCATCAGTCGGGAAGTTTCCACTAGTCAGCCAGAACAACAAGATGTCTCAGATACTTACTGCACATATACAGTTTATTGCACCGATGGTTGAATTTTTTTTCTGCTAACTGTTGTGTTGTTTGAGCTCTATGTTTCATTTGACACATATTTGATCTTAACCACTGACACAGTTCTGCAGCAAAAACATATTTCACCCCACAAATTGCATCATAGAAACCCACTATGTCATCAAGCGTTTTTGGTCACCGTGATTAAAGAGAGATCCCAAAAAGTGCCAACCATACTGTAAACTGTAAAAATGTCACATGCAGTACATTTAGTATGACAGATGAACGCACACAGTAAAACATGTGCTGCACACGTAAATACTGTGATGGCTCCCACACATGTCCATACAGGTTATTGTTCATTATGGGCTTCCTGACTTAAACTCGTAGAAGGGAAGTGGTCACTCTTCTGCACTTTTTTAAATACAAACAACAGCTGTGTACATACACACAGCACATCCAAACACACACAAAAGGATATACACACATAAACCATCCACACTCTTCACACGTACATTCACCCTGCAAAGAGGAAGTGGTGTTTTCTCATTTGATCCAACACACGCAATCTTAGTCTTTCATGCAGTGTCTCCAAACCACAAGCATAATACACACGCACACACAGGCCCAAATATACACATTTTCACACGCCAGTCCGCCCTTTTCTTTTTGACGCCCACATCCACTATTTCTCTTTTTTCACACTCGCACACACGCACAGATAAACACATACACAGACACACACACACACACACACACACACTCACTCACAGCCCTCACAGTGATCCCAGCCCATGGTGCCGACACTCAGTTTGTCTGATCTTTAGAAAACAAGGTATCCTTGGCCAAGCCTGAATAAAAATAAGTGGCATTCAACTCCAGCCCCGTTCTTACAAAAGCCAAAACTGGCGTTTTCATTTTTTTTTGGCTGCCAGTATGATGACAAGGTCAGTCTCATTCTGTGACAAAGCTTTGCATGACCAAAGTCCCACTCGTTTATTTTGAAAGAGGTTAAGACATTGCTTCTATTTAGAGCGCGCACCAGCGATAATATATATAACCCAACATGGAACAATAACACGTTTGTCTAGTGTCTTTTAGAGGTTAGACACTGTGGATAGAAAAAAGTATTTTGAGATTCAATGTGTTTACAGAAGCACTGATGTGTTTTTAAAGGGTTACAGAACAATGCCAACTCTTTTCACCAACCTTTCCTGGCAGGACAAAACCTTTCAATGGTTTTCATTAGATGTATTTCACATTGTGTGAGTGTTTTGTACCCAGCAATTTGATACACCACTGCTGTCTCCTCACGTCTGTCTCAGAGCTTCTTGTTAAACTCTGTGACAAAGCTGTGTGTGACCTTCCTCCTTCCTGTTTACATCATTGAAAAATCAACACATCATGGCCTCTTTTAGGTCCCTGAATTAGAGACAGGCCTGAGGATGTGGGCTAGACTGAATTTCTACTTGGAGTTATCATCACACACTAAATGTACACTAATGTTATTGATGATGAAAAGTGTATTGGATATTGTGGTAAAGTCTTTTTGCACACTAGTGTTGTGTACTGTGTGTGACAATCAACAAATAAACTGGTTTGTAAATGCATCTTTGACTTTAAAGCTTTCAGCTGCTCTGGAAGAGCAGAGAACCCAGAATGCATTGCACCTGAGGGAGCAGATGGAGGAGGTTCGCGGGGAGGCGGAGTTAAAGCTTATGATTGACAGGGAGAAGAACCAACTGCTGCTTCTTCAGTACCAGCGAGGCAGCACACAGCTTCAGGAGAAGGTGAATACCTCTGCTGAACATCAACTGTACATGTACTCAAGTACTGTACTTGAGTACAATTTTGAAGTGCTTGTACTTCATGTACTTTACATGAGTATTTGCATTTTCTCTTTATTTATACTTCTACCACGCTACAATTCAGAGGCAAATATTTAACATTTCATTCCGCCACATTTATTTGATATTTTAGTAACTGTTTACTTTTAAAGGTGCAATATGTAAGATTTTTTGTTAAAACGTATGCACAGTATGTGAAGAAACAACTAAAATAAGTGTTGACGTTATGTTAAAGATGTACATGTTTTCATGTTGCAGAGTTGTCTGTTGAAGATCGGATGCTAACCAGTTAGCCCCAAGTTTATTAAAATGTGATTGTCCAATATAAACAGCCCCAACACCAGTGCTCCAGTGCTCTGAGCTACCAGTAAGAGCAGAGTCGGCTAATACAACCGCTAGCTGCACGGTAACTGAGCTTATTAGCTTACTACTAGCAGATAGTGGTCGCTCTGGTTGTATGCTGCCCCCTATTTGTTTGGAGTATGAATTTTACAGGTGGCCAAATCTTACATACTGCTCCTTTTAAGATTAAGTCAAAAAAACACAAGCTACTCATCATATAAACTACAGTACATAAAGTACCGACCTTTACCAGCTTCAACATTTAAGTGATGAACACAATAATGCATCACTAATTAAAATGCACTTTAATATAATACACTTTATTAGAAACTTTTCTTTTGGTACTTTAAGTATTTTTGATGGTAATACTTTTGTACTTTCACTTAAGTTGAAATTTAAACGCATGACGGAAAATACAATTACTTACAACACAATTATACAATGTAGAAATGAAATTAATTTGTAAGAGACAGTGTATAATTGTTATTTTCATTTTATTCTTTTCAGTTTTTTTCCATTCCCTCTTCTCTAGTTTTTCAGTTTCCTTCCTGGTTTCATTCACCATATTTTGAGAGGAAATCAGAAAAGATGACGTGAGGACAGTGATTGCAGAGGATGTATGATAGACTAGGGCTACACTGACTATATTTATGTTTTTCTTCTCCATCCTTCTTCTTTGGTTGCTTCACTTCCCCTTCACGTCCACTGTCTGCCTGTCTGTGACTTTTTGCCTTCAAGGAATTTTAGACCGGGAGTTCCCACTTTGTTCCTGCGTGTCATTCCTGTCTGGTCAGCCTATGTTACTGTCTGTAGGCCTATTTATGCTGTGTGTATGGTGTGTGTGTGTGTGTGTCATTAGTTCCCTTACATGCCTGCCACATCATGGGAAACACCATTATGAAGAAACACTACATACACACACACATGCATGCAGACAGTGTGGATGGTGGTTAGTCTCTGCGTGAACTGATGGGATAAAGATGGAAGAGAGACTCGGAGAGAGAGACTTTAAATCCAGACAGTGGGGGTGATACAACAGAAAACAATGACACATTAGGTGAACTGGCTTTTACCCACACCCTGAAATATAAATCCGCCCACAGAATCCTCTCTCACAGTATGAGTAATGACCAAAACACGAGGAAGCTTCAATAGACTATTAATGTGACAGGTAGTGAAATCTAGCATTCCAACTCAACCTCTTCAGCTCCCACTGTGTCTGGCACTGCAACTTCCCCTCCTACCCACTTCCTGTGCAAACTCTAGCCAAAAAAGCCTGGTCACATTCACGTCATCTGGATTCCCCTGTAATTTTGGAACATATTTGGTTGAGTCAGTGTAAAAAACATTAATTGTATAAAATATCGACGGCGCCTCGAGGTCTGCAAAGTGAAACTAATGTAGAAGTTCCTTAAATAGCCAGCCAGCAGATTGGGACTTCACTGGTTCCAAAAAGACGTCAGATTTTATGGAAGCTTATGAGAAAATGACCCTACTTCTCACTTCATTACTTCAGATATCAGTTTCCTATGGAGTTTATGGTCTTAATCGCTGGTTTCAAGTCTTCTTCAATGAAGCATGATCTTAATTTTATAATCATGGTCCCATTCAGGGTAAAATAACAAACACAAGGCATGTTTTAAGGGGTTTTTCACACCGCCGTGTGGTAACCACCCTTACATCCGCCTACCTGCAGAAGGATTTCCCCGGAAAGCGAAGTGTTTTTTTAAAGCAGCTGCTGTCTCTGTGGTCTGAGGCTGCGATGACAGGCGGGAAATCCGAAGCCGTCCTCCTAGTTACTCTACATTTCAATGTTTTAGGCCAAACACGTCAAATATCCACAAATTTGGATCTATTTTGTCTCTTTCTCTAGCTGCAGGAGAGAGAGCAGGAGCTACGAGGACTGCAAGATGAGCTGCAGGAGGAGAGGAGGAGCAGGGTGGAGGAGAGGAGGATGAGAGAGGAAGAGGTTCACCAGGAGCTGCGGCGCTCTCAACAGCAGGAGGCACTACAGCTGAGCCGAGCTGAAGCTGAGCTACAGCTGCTGACTGAGAGGAATGCTGAACTGCGAGAAGAGGTGTGTGTCTGTGCATGCATGATGCTGATGTTTCTCAGTTGTGTGGCGTTCGATTGTCCTCACAAGAACAGAGAGACAAAAGCAGCTGTCATTGTACATGTAAAAACAAAGAGACATTTGCATTTGTTTTATATATTCTCCTGGTGGGGTTTCTGTGCCAGTGCTATTCAAACAGAGCTGGATTAAATTTAGTCAGTGTGTGTGTCTGTGTGAGTGTGGTCACAGCTAAAGGAAGTGAGTGAGAGGGGTTTAAATGGAGAGAGAGCGAGAGAGATAGAGGCAGACAGAGTTCATATTTGCTTTGGCAGCAGAGAGTGCAGTGATGGATTTCTGTGCCAGCACCATCCAAGTGGAGCTGAATTAAATTGCGGAACAAAAAGGGAAAAGAGGGAGGCAGTACATAGGGGGAGCAGGATGAGGCGTACATATGAAGAGCCTGAAGGAAGGAAGGAAGGAATGTAGGAAGGCAACTGTGTGTGTGTCCGTGTGTGTGTGTATGTGTGTTGGGGAGGGAGTGAGTGAAAGCGAGTGAAGGAACGAGAACAAAGACAGGACAGGAAGGAGAGCATCCTAAAGCGATGAGCAAGAGTGACTGATAATTTTGTGTGTATGTGCGTATCTCGGTCTTTGTATGTGTTTGTTAACAATTTCACCAGAAGAGCAGTCACGACACAGCTGCCCGACCACTAATACACAAAGTCATAATACACAAACACACACACTTATGGTCTTCTAGCTCAACCTTCCCCTCGAAGGTAAAGTACCCCTGTGGTTGAAATGTGTTTTTCTTCTTGTTCCCACAGTTGAATGTTCGAGCTTCACTGTGCAGAATGATGTATGTGCAGAGTTTGACACTAGAAGACTGTTCTTACATTCATCTGCTGAAAGTGTGAAATATTTGCTGTGCCCAGTGGAAACCTGATTTTAAGAGGCAGGCCTATGAGCATAATTTGTGACATCATAAAATAGTTTAGGAGCCAATCCTGTTCCAGTATTCAGCAAATAAAAAAGTGTGATGTGGAAACCTGAAGCCTCCATATACAGCACATACAGAAGACATCTTGTTTCTAGCAGTTAAACTTGTGAAAGGAAAACCTTAATATATGTGTGGATTAGATCTTTAATTGTCATTTCTCCTAGATTGTATCCTGCTTCTTTATTTTTTCTTGTTCTTTTACTCACATAAGCCTCATAATTAGGGATTTGGAAATTGGGCCAGCAAATTCTTCAAGTGTAAAATGTTATTTAAAAACAGTGTTAATTCATCTTTCTGCCATAATAGCAGCAAGGGGCATCCTTAGGGGCAGCAAAACAAGCTTTAAACAAAGCATTTGCCTTATAAAGTGATGCCAAGAGGGCAGTATAAACAATGTTACAACAGTAAACACAATACAGAAATACACATCCAACTGTTGCACGTTAGCAATATTCAGCTAAGTGCAACATAAGATCAAGAAAAAACAACAACCTGATACATACATACAATTACGAAGGGAACAAAATTGACCTAATTCCCCCATGATAATCAACTCTGACAATTTCAGGTCCTTCTGTGGATTATTCCAGGAATTTTGGCCAGTGTGTTTCAAGACTTCTGTTCTAACTCAGGGGACCAACGACTGTAAAATATATTACAGCAATGAGCAGGCGAACAGTTGCCTAATTACACATCGAGCACATAAGGAGCAAAATTAGCATTCATGTTGAGTCATGTTTATGTTCTTTTAGCTCTAGTTTTGTTCTCCACCAACTCAGGAAGGAAATATATGGCTCTTTGCTTGCTAAATGCTCTTGTTCACCAGCTAGTTGCTAACTATATCTGCTGTTCGGTGCTGGGCAGGCTGATGAGAACGGTGAGAGTCAACCTAAAAAATATCGCTGTAAAAACAAAACAAAGGGATGAAAGATGCTAACACGCAACTGAGTGGAAACTCAGATCCGATGATAACTGACTGTTAGGCTGTCAATACAAATGACACCTTTCACATTACATCCATTGTTAATATAATATATAATTTACTGCAGCTTTAAAAATGTAAAATCTTAAAGCAAACAGCCGTTTTTACTTGTGTACAAACATAACACGTTCGAACAAACCTTTAAAATCCTGAAGACATATAAAACCGTCAGCCAAACACCATATTCATTTGTGCGAGGATGGCTTCTGTAGAAAATGTAAACACTACCAGTTGAATTATAAATGAGAGGGCAAAGATCCCACTGAAAATTCACATTTCATGCCGAACAGTTGACAGTTGTTCATATACTGCTCAAACGCGACTATACTGTCCATTGTGTGCCACCATAGAAGATTCATTGAAAGCTGCAAAACAACGGGGTCTTTTCTATAAAATTCTGTTTGGGAAAATGGTTCAGTGTCAAAGCTGGAGGATGAGGAGGATTCAGTAAAGGCAGATGATATGTAAATACAAATAATATAACAGAAGACTCATCGATTAAGGCGGGAGATGTGCATCCATTTGTTCACTAAGTCAAATCAGTGTCTCTATCTTCTACCTTCATCACATCCTCCTCCTCCTCACTCTCTTATCTAGCCTGGCTTTGTACTGCTGCAGTTCGACAGCCTTCTACCAGCCCTCCCTTTTTGTCTCTTTAACCGTCTCCCTCTCAGAGTGCCTGTCCGGATAGGTTCAGCCAGTTCAAGGTGCCCTGATGCCAATTTCACAGCTGACATGCTCTTTTATGTCATTCATAGACCTTCGGCACAGCGGCTCCTTCCCCCCACCACCCTTTTCTTTCTGTTCCTTCTCATCTAATTTAAAAGAGGTCATTTTTTTCTGCTCTGTGCTTGTAGTTTTAGAGCAGATCAATCAGTATAATCCCACAGGATAACCTTTGTGTTCTCTTTTCCTTTCTTTCTGTAGTCCTCGCCCTTTGACTCTGTTCTTCTGTCCTGTCTCTAATGATCTCTCGCAGTTGTTATCTCTAATTCAGACCCAATCTTCTGTCAACCATCTCTTTATAAAAGTTTTATTGATCTATCTGTGTTTGTATGTGCTTGTGTGTTGGGAAGAGATAATCAGGTTTTGATCATGACCTTGTGATATCGCTCTGTTGCCAAGATACTGCTGCAACGTCAAATAGGCATTTTCATTATTAAGTGTTGAGGCGTACGAGCGACCTTTCGTCCCAGGCAGTTTTCAAGACATCAAAGTAATAACCAGGACGAAAGTGTCATTTTAGGACTGAGCAACAGAAATCAGGTGAGAAAATCTGCTTCAATTTCACAACACTGAACAAAAAGAGTAGAACTGTGCTACTGTAATTTAAGTGATTAAAGGATAAGTTTGGCCAGAAATGAAAATGTTGTCATTATCTCCTCGCCCTTGTGCTGATGGAAAGTCAGGTGTAGTTTCGTAGTCCACAAAAGATTTCTTGAGCTTCACAGCAAAACAGCGTCGCAGGATTCTCCTAAACAACTGAAGCAGATTGGGACTTATTTAAAATTTGAAAAAACAACCACAAAAAACACATAAAATGGCTCCATACTGCTCATCCAGTGTAATCAAAGTCTCCAGAAGTGCCAAGATCCCAAACTGATTTGAAAAAGAGTTATTGAAAAGACCCTTTTTCGCACCAAAATTATCACTATATCTGAAGTGGGTGCACAAGCCTGATCAAGGGTATCAGTAAAGTCTTTTATCATAACACTTTGGGATCTCTGGGCTTCTGGAGACTTGGAATGCACTGTATGAGCTGTATGGAGCCATTCTGTGTGTTTTGTCTGGTTGTTTTTTTTAAGTTTTAAAACCCGTCTCCGTCCACTTCAGTTTATGGGAGAATTCTGCAATGCTGTTTTGCTGTGAAGCTCCATAAATGTTTTCTGGACTACGAAACTTCACCCAACTTTCAGTTTTTTAGTTCAGTTTTTGAGAAAATTAAACACATTTGGATGGACTGTTGCTTTAAAGGACATTGCCATTATTTCCCAATTTTTTTCCATGAACTTGGACATTACTTACAGTTTTATCCAACAAATCATCACTTTTGTTACTGAATGTCTGAATGGTGTATACCATTACAATATCATTGAACACATTAATTTTATCACATTTCTTGTGTTAATGTGTTTTGTATCAGCCCACCAATGGCTTTATTGACAAAAAGGAAGGAATTGAAAAGTTAACATTATGTTTGGATCTTAAATTGAAGAGTAATGTCTTTAAGAAATAGCATATAACAGTAGTACTGTTAGGGATAACCAAAACAAAAAACACTTTTATATATAATAATGTACACGCATGTTATTCTATGAATAACACAGTGTAAAGATGACGTTGGAAATTAGTAACACACACCCAAACACATTCTGGTAGCGCCCTATTCAGTCTGAAACTCTTTTTGTTTTCGCTCTCTGCCCCACCCAAGCTCTTTTTTCTGTCTTTCTTTCTTTATGTTTTCTCTCTCTCCCCCCTCCCTGTCTCTTATAGTCTCCTTCCCCCTCCCCTCCTCTCGCTCTCTGACTTGTTGTGCCGCAGATTGACCAGGACGAGAGGAAAAGGTCACTGTGTCTGGGGGGAAAAGACGCCTGACCTTTAACCTCCCACTAACAGCACTGAGGTCACATTACACAGAACACAGAGCACACGCAAGGTCGAAAATTAGCATCTGTGCATCATCGAATGTTGCATCTGCGTTTGGGTGTGCCGGTCACTTTTAATGCAAGCCTGAAAGCAACCCTACATACAGTATATGCTGTTGAGGGTCTTTGATTGTGTTTTTTACACATGTGGGTATGTAATTTGTGTGCGTGTGTGTGTTTTGCCGGTGGAATGTGGTTTACAGTGTTAGATTAAAAGCAGGGGCTCTGTGGGTCTGCGTGTGACTTCCATCTACTAGCCCTATAATCCTGCTCTCACTAGGAGCCCCTAATGATGGCTGTCTCTCTGTACAGCTAGACTGGCATGCACGACATCACACACACACACACACAGGATCTCACACATGCCTGCATATAAACGAGCAGGAAGGGGACTCACACTCCAAGTCTTGCAGACACATGTACTGCCTCCAACACATGTGTGCGAACTGTCACACACACCCTGACAATGATTGCATACAATGGCTTAAGGCGTGACACACTGCACATGGAACATGGATATAGTAGTGGCATATAGGCACCTATTGACACAAACACACATGTTGACAATTACAGACGCATACGAAGAAAACCACACACAAAATTTTAGTGTAAAAAGAGAGTATACGCACTTTTACTATGTGTCTGTCCTTCATCAGTGGCAGATTTCCCCCATTGAACAGATTTGAACATACACGCACGGAGAGATCCCCATGGTAGAGCTGTATGTATGTACATCGACAGACAGATGTGTACACTGACAAGTCAAGAGTGTTCTTCGGACATATGTGCATACGGTTGTTAAGCACCTGGCAGTGAAGAGATACATGCTATATTTTACCGTCAGGAGCACACACAACTCCCACTATCACAACATATGTTTTGGATCATCCTCTAACCTATAATCATTCTGCACTGCGGCAACAGGGAGCTCCTTACACAGTGTCATACATCTGACAGGACCACATTACTGGGGAAACTGATGGACTGGTCTGGCTTATCAGAATATTAAAAGTCTCATACTATGTCTAATCCGTCTAAAAACACCATATTTTATTGTGTTTTCTCTATCATGCAATTTAGGCAGACTATATCGCTGGGTTTCATGTTGACACAGTTCTGAATGACATGATGAACAACACAGACCAAGTGTGGATTACATTAATGTTAGCAAAGAGGTGTACTGATTGGAAGCTTAAAGCAACATTATGTAGAAATTGGCATTTTGTGCTATTTGGTGCCCCCCACAGTTTCAGCATTGAAGCTGTTATATTAAGGCCAAAAAGTTACATAATGTCGCTTTAATATATTCTCTTGAAATAAGTCAAATTGTTTCAACAATTTAAGTTGAAGTTTAATTGATTGGCAATAAAATGCACCATTGATCAATTCAATACACTCAGAGGTTTTGCAGCTACAGCCTTACATGGTCTGGTAGGAGGAGTAGCTTATGGTGGCTAATGTTAGCAAACTATAGATAGATATTGTTGTATGGCTGACATTATTTAGTTATTTTTCTGACTTCATTATCTTTTTCCTGAGCTACAGTAACTACAGACGGGTGACGAATTAGAGGGAAAAAGGTAATGAAGGTTCTCCCTCAGAACAACTTTTTACTGATTTGCAGTGACCCCAAGTGGGCCCAAACCATGCCACCAAAATGCCTTCAACAGCATAACACTCCACTCATTTATACAGGTTCTCCCTTTAATTTGTCCCTTGTCTGTATGTTTAAGCATTCACCGTTATCCTGTAATTATCACTTGCGGCCTCAGTGGCTCCTGGTCATCAAGATTTACGTTGTGTCATTAAAGTGTAATTTCCTCGATGAAAGTGAAGTGGCCTTGTTTTAAATGTGATACAATTAAAATGTACTACAGCGATTATATACTGTTAAACAATCTGTATGTCACTATATTTCCTTAGGAGAAAATATGTGCCAATTGTGAGTGCCAGTGACTTATGATGACTGCCAAAAGGACTCTGCCTGAAACTTCTGTTATATTCTAGTATTCAAGATTGTCGGCCGACCATTTTGGGATGCATGAAAGACGCGTCTGTTATCAAACAGCAGATGGTCGTAATGATGTAAACCATTCAAATGGCACGTGTTTGTAATTAAATGAGCCAGTGATCAGTATTCATGGCCGTGCGCCATAGTGGTAGGAAATGCATGTAGAGCGATGTGAAAGCTATGAGGGGCCTTGTTACTTTGGCTCGGGACTTGAAGTGAGCAGCTTTTCTCTTTCTGTCTGGCTGTCACATAACAAGAGCTGCAGTTTGTTTTAATCAGATCTGACTCGGTGAGAGGCTCCGTTTCTCAGTAGACCTGAGGATGTAAACAACGTAACGTATCACATGACGACCTCCCGGCACAGACGGTTGTTTGCTGATTCTGTAAACACAAATACAATCCTGTATGTCCTGTATGTGTGTATTTATTTTTCATGCATATCTGTATTCCAGTCGGTGGATTGTTGTGTCTGTATGCTGTCTCTCTCTGTGCAACATCGTGTGCTCAGGTTTTAGTGCTGTACGTGTTAGTAATACTGGATCGCTGTGACTGTGTTAGGGTAACTTGCCTGTGTGGGTCTTTCTGACCGCGTCTCTTTGATTGTGCTGGTTTTCTCAGTGTCAGCGAGCTGCTCTGAATGACCACCATCGTCTTCTGCACCCCAGTCTCTCTTTATATTTTAGTAAAACGTTTTCCTTCTTTGTCTGCTTGGTTTTTGCATGTCCCCTCGCCTGAATCTCTTTTGCTCTCTTCTTCCTCCACTCTCTGAAATCATAATCTGTGTTTATCCCTCAGCTTACGGCCATCTTAAATCATGCAGCCTCATATTTAGCTGTAACATATTAGTAACTAACACTCCACAGCGTATACGTACATGCACTTTTGATATTTAAGTGCATTTATTGCCAGAAAACTATTTTTGATATTTGTGGTTTAGGAGCTATTTCTAGCCGAGCAACAACTTCTCCTTCCACCAAGCATTCCTGTGCATGTGCCGACACCGTCAGTGAGCACCGATTTAGTTTTTTCGCCTCTGTACACAAACGATAATAGCAAAACCTAGATATGTCACTGTGATATGAAGACTCGTTTGTTTCTGATCCAGCTGTTGTTTGCCAAGAAACAGTTACAGCACACAGCTCACACAGATACAATATTTAGGCCTAAATTTGTCTATTTTAGAGGTTTTGGTGGATGTGTTTTTGAGCTTTTGAGGCCAATTTGTATGCAAAGCTAAGCTAAACACAGCTTGTACTCATTGACATGAGAGGATATCACTTATCTCACTCTTAGAATGAAAGAGAATAAGCTTATATAGAATTAGCCATTATTTTTACTTGAAGGGAAATTAAAATTGTTTAAGAAACTCTTAGTACTATATTTAAAACACTTTCCTGATCTGCTGTCTCTGTGTTACCGCTCTCCAGGTAGCGTTACTCCAGGAGACAGTAAGAAGGGAGTGTGAGGAGAGGGAGGGGCTGACCGCTGCTCTCTCTCAAGTTCAAGAGGAGCTCCATGGGCTGCGATCCCCAGCGTCTCATCAGGGACCCTCCAGGTCTCCTCTGAACCCCATGGAGAGACGCACACCCCCGGGGAACAAGCATTTGCATCTCCATAGTCAATCCAGGGTACCTCTTAGTCGCTCTTCAAACTCCCCAAACACACTCCAACCCTCCCCTGCCGGCGGAGACAAAGACAGAGGTTGGGGCAAAGATGGAGGAGGAGCGGCGAGGAGTTTGGAGCTCTGGTACGGTGGTGGAGAAAAAAGGCAGGAGGTGACACTGCCCAGGCTGAAAACAAGCAGCACAGTTAACAAAGTCAAATGTAAGGTTAGTGTAGTGACAGCGAGGAAGGAGAGACTGTAAAGAGCAATCTGGAAAACATGAGTGTGTTAAACACTTATTGCACCTGTGGAAAAACCTCATATGTTGTAGTTTTAGTATATTATTAAATAGTATTTTCAAATCAATTGTTTTATTTGAATCTAAAATCAAAATCTGAATGTACTCTAAAAGCCACACAGACATTCACAAACACACACACACACTTTATCCACAAGACACAAATACTGAGTCCTGCTCGTACACCAGTGCACTCCCAAGGCACACACTGTACAACAGACATGCACTTGTTTTCTCACAACCCGGCTCAGGCGGTCTCAGTGGCACGCACAGGATTTCACAGACAAACACCCACACGCGCTCGTAGTATTCACACACACATGTACACACAGCCTGTCACAAGGGCAGGGCTGAAGGAGCATGACAGTGTGTCCCTCGCCACCTGTGGACACAAACAAAAGGCAGGCAAACACAAAAGAAACTGTAAGGCAAGCACCACCACACACACACACACACACACACACACACACACACACACACACACATTCAACAATTACACAGCACTCTCCCCTCAGGCATTGTGTGTTATTGACATCATTCACTCCGTGCAAGGTCTTTCCATCCCTCCCTCCCTCCCTCTCTCTCTCTCTCTTCCTCTCCCTCTACATTTGGGATGAATTGGCATGATGGGAGAAAGTGTGTGTGTGTGTGTGTGTTTGTGTGTGTGTGTGTGTGTGTGTGGCATGGAACTAATTTCCCCACTCGCTGGCACACATGGAAAGCTTTTAGTTTGA
Organism: Pagrus pagrus; assembly: GCF_965226575.1. Lineage (NCBI taxonomy): Eukaryota > Metazoa > Chordata > Actinopteri > Spariformes > Sparidae > Pagrus > Pagrus pagrus. The sequence continues at coordinate 21,718,776 of NC_140188.1, read as the reverse complement.
CTTCCCGTGTCCCTCTCTTCCAATCCATCTGCGAGACAATGCACGTGCACGTCGCTCACACAGAAAGGTGGGATGATAACGATTTTGTCGTGCCAACGTTTCCTCCGTTTGCCAAAAAAACACACACACACACACACACGAACACAAAGTGTGGTTTATCTGCTGAGAATCTCGGCCTGTGTGGAGAGGACGTTCTGAAACACAACAGAGAACATTCAGTGCCATTAAAATCTAATTTTCTACACTTTTGTCAGGGGGTTCAGTGGAACATTTCCTACGACACTAACAAACCAGTCGGGGGGGGGGGGTTTTCTGCTGTTGACTCTCAGTAGAGAAATTAATTTGATCAATTTGGATGCAGGAGATTTTTTAAATCAGATTTCCTAATGAATCTTAATGAACCTTGATTATTTCTTTTCATCCTGATTGAGCTGACTTAAATCCCTAATGGCCTCTTTAATGAAAACAACAGGTCATCTTCCCCTTCATGTGGTAACGGTAACATTTTCTTTTGTGCTGTGCAGCTGACTTCTTGTTGCCTTCCTGTGTTTGAGTGCGTGGCCTTGTGTGTGTTTACTCATTACAGGACTTTCTGCCATGTGTGCGTGTGTCTGCGGCGAGCGATTGTTTTTCTCCTAACACCACCATCGCTCACTCTCAGTAATCACGCAATGTCGTTGAAGGACATCAATTGTACGGTCTTTACCACAATGTAGTGTATGTGTGTGAGAGGCCTTGACTTTCTGGGACACTTTGTGGCGTGTAGCCATCATTGATGTGGTTATTTACACCTGGGCTTTTCCTGCACTGACAGGTCAGAATATCTGCCGTGAAAGGCGTCTATTCCAGACTGACCCTTTGACAACTGCTCCCATTCTCCCTGCACATGCAGTCCTGACCGTTGATCTTTCCTTTTATTCCTGATCTTTCCTTTTATTCCTGCTCTGCACCGTGACCTGTGTGTCCGCTGTGTATCTGAGGAGATAACCTCTTTCTATGCCAGTCCCTGCTCCCGCTCAAATCCCACAATACTGCCGGAAAGAAGACGCCATCATTACACCAGTTTTTTTTTTTATATCTCCCACTTGTGGGTTGCACACATAACATGTTGTCAAATTTTCACACCGCTGCCACCTCGCCGGCTCACTCTTTTTTCTACACAGACATCGATTCAGCGCTGTCACCTCTGCTGCCTGCTCAAAGGCGGAACAACAACGATCCCCCATTCCGTCTTCGTACTTTATGTAGAGAATGGCGATGTGGAATAAAGGCACAACAGTCCCCCCCCCTTAATCAGGCTGTGAAAAGGGTTTGCTTTCTATTTCCTGTCTCCCTCGAAACACAACCCCCCTCCCCCGTCCCCTCTCTTTTTCTCCCTTTGTATCTCTGTCTCTACATCTCTCTTTCTTTGTGTCATTATTCGTTTAATCTCTTTGGCCTTCTTCTGGTATTCAGCCCCTCTGACTCCGTTGCTAAAAGGTGATTCCCTCTCCGCCTCTCCTCATCGGCTATCTCTGCCTTAGCTTCATTTTTGATCCAGTCAGCTCTGTCTTTTCTACTCCCCCCCTACTCTGCTCTTCTACTGGGGCTTTTTTCCTTTGCTCATGCCCTTGCTTTGTAGCCCTTGACCCGGTGTCCTTCCTGGTTTGTGTGCGTGTGTTTGAGAAAAGAGCCACGGGGCATGTGTGTGTGTGTGTGTGTGTGTGTGAGCGATCTGGCCTGAATAGATACATCTCCTTGAAACACTACTCGATATGTGCGTAACAGGCACACAGTGTGAATTACCTTGACATGAATGACGTTTTGATCGTTCTCAAACATTAAAATGTAATCACCCTTAACAAAACCCACACGCACAATCACTCTTGTGTACACACACGCATGCCGTGCGTGCACACGCATCCAGAGTATGATCTCTCCGCAGTAATTATCATAGCAGGGCAGGCATGCACACGTGTCCCTGGGGAATCTGTGCAAGTTGCTCATAAACACACACATACACACACTCCAGGGAGTGGCGTGTGTGTATAACTAAGCCCTTGTTCGTCACTGGGCGTCCCTGAACGCCTCTCTCCTGCGTCGTTATGGTCGTTCCGGAATTCTGCCGTCCCGGGAGCCCTCCCACACCCTATAATTAGTGTCACCCGGGCAACCGGAGAAAGAATGCTCAGTATTCTTGTCATCGCGGTAAGTGCGTAAGTGCGAGGGCCGGAGGTGCTGGTTGTAGGTGTTGGTTAATGACAGGGACAAGGAGACCTCAGTCTGCCACCTCTTGTGCTGTATTAGTAAAACCGAGGAGGTAAATCTGTGTGTGTCCTTCGAACAGGTTATGAAAGTAGACCCTTATGCTATGTTTGCATTATTACAGCGAGACACACACATGCAAACATATATATAACCTCAGGAAATAACCGGCCATGGCAGGATTAAACTGTTAGTGGAACCCAGGGTAATAATTTGCTCTTGGGCTCCTACAGAACACCACATTTCCTCCCTCTGCGAGCCGTGTATGTACCCTGCTGTCCCCGTGTACACCGCACACAGTGCACTTAATGTGGCGGCTTGACTATGTTTGCCTGCGGACCTGAATAAAAACAACATACTTCTTGGTGCTGGAAAATAATCTGCCCCCAGGATTACCATGTGGCAGTTGTTTGTGGTAATTTGATTAAAACCAACTTTATTTATCATGTGAGCATATAATGTAAACCAGTGAATCATTGTTTTCGAACCCTGAGCCACTGCAACAAGGACAAAGCCTCTGCACACGGGTTGCATGCTCTACCATCTGAGCCACTTGTGCACCTGCACTGCTTCACTGTAATGGGGCTCAACCAAAAATGGTGGAAACCACTAGAGCCCGACCAATACTCGATTTTCGGGGCAGATGCTGATACCAATATTGGCAAGTAAAAGTTCCTATATCGACATATCAGCTGATATACACACGTTTTTTGTAATGATCCCTCAAATGAGGCAATCAAACGCTAATGACAAAGATATGTCACGGAGGCAGGATATTTTACAGTTTAAAACTGAACTTTATATTCTACAATAACACAAGTGCCCTGAAACAGAGAACTCCACTGGGAATTTAACAGTTATAAATGATCCCAATCATCCTTTTCTTTATTATCATATTTGCTGTTACTGATATATCTGTGTTAGGCCAGAAACTAATGATATAACTACATTTGTTAAGGTCTCATAACTGGCTCTCTTTGCCAACAAACCAACGGAGACAGTAGACCCCCAAAGTCATGTTTGTGAACTTAACACTCACCGAAACACACAGTCCAGTACAACACACACACTGCAGCATTGTGGGCGCAGTGTGGTCAAACATTGCAGTCATCTGAAATGCAGCATCAGGTCAGAGATGGGGACTTGGTACAAAGTGAATGAGTCTTCACAGAATAAACTCGACAAATGCAGGAAGCCATCCGCTTAACACAGTGCACCCAATTTTCAGAAAGCTTGGTGTGCCTCCACTTCCCTCTGCTGTCTGTTTTCAGTGACTGCAGGGCTCAAAACTGATGAACTGAAGAAATCTTAGGGGCTGAACAATGAGTGAACACAATGTTCCTTGTATTGCTTCATATGGAGCTCCACCTTTCTTGACACAAACAATGCAATGGAGCCGCACCTTTATCATTATCACAATCAATGGAGTCTTCAAATTCAGTTCAGAATTTCTCTTGCACCAGTTTGGTCTGCTCTTCCTCCCTGGGTTTATGTTAAAGTAAATTAAATATGTTAATATAAAAGTACTGAGTAGATCTCAATGATTTCCTGCTACCCTCTGTGTCAATGAGCCATACAAATACATAAATCAGGGGCATCACTGCTATGATTTCTTTTTCTTTTTTTAAATGGGCGGATGGATATGTTCCAGAGGTATCGGTGAGAAGTCCGGACTTTCCCGTAAAATACGTCACAGAAACCGTTGGTGGTGATTTAACTTCCTTCTGCTGCCTTCGCGTGATGTCGGAAATGACTACGTCTACGGCTTGTGTTGCCGACACGTGATGTGACGTTTAAGGAACACATGGGAATATAATTAAATGGCAAAACTGAGCCTCCGTAAAACAACAGCTACCACAGTTTGACTAAATTAATTGAGAGATGATAGTCATACGTGCCTAATATACAATTCTCCACAATTGCGAGCTCAAAGAGTCTGTGACGTTTTATTATGACAATGACACTGTTAAACCAACAGCTATTGTCTGGTTCATTAGTCATTATTTATTAGGTTAAGGATTAGGTTAAGGATACTTTAGTGTCTCCCATGAGAGACACTTGTCTTGGATTAAGAGAACTGTTGCATCAGACCAGACATCACAGTGAAAAAACACAAACGCATTTATTTATCCTCTAAAATACTTTTGAAGTTTAGATAACGAACTTTGCGTATGGCTCTGAAGGTAGCAGTAGATAATTTACCATTTGTTATGAGGAAAACGAAAAAAACATTTTACACTATTTATCTGTTGATACGTTATCAACTTTATTTAGACTGTGCTCGAGTTGTAATCTATACACAGGTGAGATAAATGAACAAAGACAGAAAGGGTAAAGTAGTTACCAATTGATTAACATTGCGTTAAGTTTTAATACATGTTACATTTCAGTACAATTCGTGTTTATTTTGTTCAATTACTCAATGTTGCGGAACTATTTACCGCCGCGGATGTGCAAAGTCTCAACAGGATGGTGACGTCACGTACTTTGTCAGTCTCCCTGCTCCGCTGTCGTTTCGTCGAGGCCGGCTGAGCTCACAAGCTGTAAACCGCTCCTTTTCGGATGAAGATGGCCGCTGGTCCTCTCTCTGTATCTTCCAACGCGTCCACAAACAACGATGGCATTCTCATCGGTGACAAAGTTTACTCGGAAGTGTACCTTACAATCGATAACTCGCTTATACCGGAGGAAAGGCTCTCTCCGACGCCGTCGATGCTCGATGGCCTCGACCTGAACACGGAGACCGACCTTCGCATCCTTGGATGTGAATTGATTCAGTCAGCGGGCATTCTTCTCCGGTTACCCCAGGTGAGCCTTCTTGAGTAATTATAATATTCAGCATCATACATGTGTGAATGTTTTCACAGCGAGCGTAAGTTGATAGGGTTTTCTAAACCACAACACGGCTCAGCCCGGGTGTTAGCATTGTGTTAATGTTAGCTTAGCTCCTTGACGTTGGCGTGGTGGAGGTAAAATGGCGGCGGTCCATTGTGCAAGGTTAGGCCAGCTTATACAAGACAAAGTACAGACGTAATGCCCTGCGTTTTTCTCGACAGGTGGCAATGGCAACGGGGCAGGTGCTCTTTCATCGTTTTTTCTACTCCAAATCCTTCGTCAAACACAGTTTTGAGGTAAGTCCGAGCATGTTTATGGATCATTGTCAGGCCGATGCTTAGCATATAATGTTAGCATAGCATAACGTTGTGGTTACGTTCGTGGCAGCCATGTTGGCAATACGTTGTACCAGAGTTTATGATCAGTTTCAAGACAAAGAGGGGGTGCCTTGAAGATCAAAACGGACCAATTCACGAATTCAAACTTATAAAATCAAAAACGTTATTACTCTAAACTTTATGAAAGGCATCAGTTCAGACACCAGTATGTAATTTAAACATATCTACCTCGCAGTCAGGTCTTAGACGTTTTCTTGTATTCTAGTGGTGGTTGGTTAGCTCCTCTGCGTGATTTGATGCATCACTGCCATGTTATGTACACATTTTTATCAATCTTTGTAATATATATTGCTATGTAGTTTCAACTAGGTGTTTGAGATAATTAAACATGAACAAAGTCTGGTCTCTAGAAAAAACATGGGCACAGTTTTCTGTAACGGTATATTTGTATGGTGGGCGGTGTACAAATCATTTTAGTATTAAGTTGAATCAGTCACAGATTTACGTTGTCCTTCATAATGGGTTAATCCTCCTAGAGATATTGAAATGAGAGATGCCATAGTTTAAACAGGCAATTATATGACATCTCTTGGCTCTTAGCAAATGAATATGTTGTATTTATATATATTTTGTCCCCTCGCCTAACTCTACTTGTCATTTGTGGGCACCGTATCTCTGGTTGCATGTTCAGTTATTGAACTCTTCCTTCCCACCTTTTTGCTTCAATTATCTTCTCTCCAGATTGTCGCCATGGCTTGTATCAACTTGGCCTCCAAGATCGAAGAAGCGCCACGACGAATACGAGACGTCATCAATGTTTTCCACCACCTGAGGCAGATCAGAGGCAAAAAGTAAGCATCGACATTGAATCTAGTTGTCATTTATTTGAAATAACAAAGTATGTTTTCTGTTACAAGCAACATGTTGTATTGATTTTGTTTTTGTATAATCCAATATGATGTATGTTGTATGGTGATGATCTGTTTTTGCTGTGAAAGTGCTCTTCTGTTTATCCATGTACTCTAAACCATTTTAAAACTTTTCAGTTTCCGCTTCACTCGTAGTCTCAGAGTGTAATTGTCTTCATATAACATCAAAGTAGTTTGACATTACACTGGAATTGATACCTCAACAAACTCTAAAAAGAAAAAAAATTGGAGTGCATTTTAAATATTGTAAGACAAGGCACCACTGCTTAATCTTCTGTGGTGCCTTTGTCTTCATAGAAATCTGTACATGTCAGTATTACAGGCCTTGGCATTAACTTGGCTTCTTTTTTCCCTTGCAACCAACTAACAGCGACCAGCTACATTTACCAAACCCTGGGTGATGTGGAATGGTACGTAAGACGAAGCAGTCGGCATGACAACCATGATGCAAGGGGGTCTCTCCTCCCCCAGGGCCACCCCACGCCCTCCTGTGGGAGAAGCCCGTGGTCTGAGCCACCGTGGGGCACTGGGATCGGGGATGACAGGTTGGCCGAAGGTCCTTGGCCCCCGGGGCGCCTTGAGGACTCCTGTGGTTCAATCTTAAGCTTTGGGTATCTGTCCGTCAATCTGCGGACCATTGGGTAATGTAGTTTTCTCCTCTGACTGCTCCTCACCATGCATTTTGTTTGTGCTTCAAGAGCAAAACTCCATTCACCAACTGTTCCTCATGGCTTTTATAGAAATATCACCTTGTTCGTTGAAGTTAGTTATAAATTGGATGCTTGTGGTCGTTTAGGGCTTATGTTTTCGTTGAAGGTCAGTGCATGCACCGTAGCTTTAATAGTTTGGCCTTATACGTTGTTAAATTGACTCAGCGTTGAAGTAAGTGTATCAACAATCCTGATGTGCTTGTAGTAAGTCTGTTATTTTTTCTTCGAAGATGTAGATTTGAGGTGTGAAGTGTAATGTTTAGAAATAGATATTACACTTACCCTGGGAATTTTTCACATGCATGCGGTTTGTAGCATGACAGTATTCACATTTAAATCTATTATTTGAGACATCAAAATAGGATTGGATCTGAAATTTGATTATCAGTTCTGAAAAGGGTTAGTACTAGTTCTACTCACAGGCATAGGAAGATGTCATTCAGGTTTTTTTCAAGTTCTGTTCTACCCGTTACAGTTCTTGTGGTGTACATTGTATATTATGAAGAGTATTAGGTGTAAGAGGCTAATGGTTCATAATAGGGAGGTTGACACAGTCTGTGAACAGTTATAAATCAGAATGCACGTAATCCAAGTTTATTAATTTAGAATGATGAGAGGTTTCTTTGTTATAATTATTATATAATGCCATGTTTAGATCTGCCTGTATGTCGCAGTAGCGTTTTGAGAAATCTGCTAAACCAGAAGTGTGTTTTAGGTTGGTACAGAACTGTTTGCAGTGAAAAGTAGACATAGAACAAAGAAAATTGTATTTTTCTGATATTTTCTCCTTTAATTCTGGCTAGCCCGCTTTTCCATAAACAAAAGAGAAGTAGTCAGTTTTTTGGACGTATTATGTTATACTGGTGTAAACAATACAGGAGAATAGGTGATGATTCGTGACAGTTATTTAGAGTAGTTCAGCATTTTATCACAGTTTAAAGATTCAAGATTGAAGACAGTTTAAAGTATTTGCATGTTGAGTTAGTGATGTGGGCAAGTTGATATTTCTGTTGAAGCTGTGACACAGGGTGATGGAGGTTGAGGACCATTCTCAGATCCCATAAGCTTTCACTGGAACCACAGGAGTCCACAAACCCCAGCAAAATGTCAGGCATTTTAACAGTTAAGCCTGTTGCTCAGAGTTGGTTGAAACGGGAAAAAAGAAAAGAGTACAAAGAAACAAAAGGGCACTTTCTTTTTTAACTTTCATTTCGAAGGGGGGAAACATTATTTTATTTTGATTCCTTTATAAACTAGGACTCCAAGTTCATTGATACTTGATCAGAACTACATAAATACCAAAAACCAAGTCATCAAAGCGGAACGGCGGGTCCTGAAGGAGCTGGGCTTCTGTGTCCATGTCAAGCATCCACACAAGGTGAGTTAGTGTAATACTATTCACTATTACACAGTTGTGAAGTGTAGTTTAGCTATTGCACCTTCAAGTTTGGTCCTCCATGCAGATGCAACCACACAGGAAGCAGCTTTCAGATTATTATCACTTCTCAGAACACACACGGAATGACACACTTGAGTCTGTTTCTGTGTTTTCATGAAATCATTTTATGATTCCAGATTATCGTCATGTACCTTCAAGTCCTTGAATGTGAGAAGAACCAGACACTGGTCCAGACGGCCTGGTAAGTTCCTTCCTAGTACTCCACAAACCATCCCCCACAGCAGCAACCTGTCATGTCTGCAAGAAGCGCCACCAGACCTGGGCTAAAAAATTAAGTTGAACGAGTTTCAAATGGTTGAATTACTTGAAGAGGACTTGATTTATGTGCTTGCAACACACATCCATATGTGGAAACCCCATCTGTCAGATAAGTGATATTCAAGTACCCTTCATGTGTTTAAGCACAAATTTGGAAAGCATTCAACAACCATTTTGCCCAGGTCTGACTGAGACATTCCCTCACTCCATTGAACCCGTCCACCTCTTCTTTTTTTCCTTTCTGATGGAGCAATTTGTTTTATTGTCTAATCCTGTTACGTGTCTCACTCTCTTGTCTGCCCTTACATGGCTTTGCTGTAAAGTCTTTTTGATTTGCAGTGTCCAGGGAACTTGGTTTAACTTTGTCCTTTCTCTCTACTCTTTGATTAAAGGGTAGTCCATGCTGGTAAGTCACATAAAGAACCTCTGAACTCTGCCTCCTCCAACCACATGACCTCAGGAAGCTCCCCCCATTGGCTGGCTGCCCCTCTCCAGACAGCCAATCCCAATGCCAAGATTCACTGAAGGGGGCGGGCGGGCCTTTCCCAACAGCCAACATCGTCTTGTTTTCTCTTGGGTGTCCAAAAGGATTTGTATTTTTTGGTCTTGCTACAAAGGTTTTAATTGTAATACCTATTTTTGCCAAGTAGCTACAGATACATTAATATTCTGAGGTTTTTTTTCCTAGTTTACTCGCATCTAGGAATGAAGTAAACTTAGCCAGAGTAGAATAACTTTTTTGACCAGTTTACCTGCCATTTTTTGTATATTTACAGTAGTATACTGTGTCCTGTCCCCAACTGACATGGTGTCCAGACATGTGTCTGTCTTACAGGCTGATCCGGTCTCAGATTTTGCCTCCAAGGACCTGTCTCGCCCTCGCAGCAGTCAGAATTCAACAGCCATGTGTTATCTATAGTAGTGTTGGCATAGCAGTTGACACCAACCTGCCAAAGTGCAGGTCAGGTCGTGTTTTTAAGGCAGGTTAGACTGGAAGTTATCGCGTGGCAGGTTTTTCTCCAATTACTTGAGGAGAAGAACGTGATTTTGATGGGTGAAAATTGACATACACAGTGAATGCATATGGAGAAGTGTCACCACTTTAGAAATGACGTCTCACTGCTTTGTGATCAGTATTTTTGCCTTTTTTGGGCCTCTTGTTAGTTTATTGGGGTTCACCATCATGTTTCTGTTCACTTTTTTGTCTCTCTGACTTCTATGTTTCTTGAGGACATAGATGCTCACACCACCCTGTACTCTCCATATTGTCTTTCCTAATGCTCTCTAATCTAATTTATCCATCGCCCTAGACAACCCACTGACACATAATCTGTTTTGTAGCACAGAGATTTCACTCTGCCTGAGTAGCGAGGCATAGATTGTCGGCTAATGTTTTTTAGTGTCTTACAATGCCACAGGGTAGAATGGGGCTTGCAGTATCAGCGGTCTTATGGGGCTCAGTTTCAACTCTTGGTTGGAAAGCATTTATTTAAAGTGGAAAGCGGTTGCTGTTTTGTGGTTAAACTCTCTAACCTGAATGCCACGGACCTCATGGTTCATCATACAAACTTTAAAGTTGTCAGAACATTTGTACAGTGTTGCATCATGTACATCTACCTGCTACTGTCTCTAACAGTCTAGCTGTCGTGCATGCCACCATACATGCTGTGTCTTCCTTTTCCCTCAGAATGCATTCTCAGTGAGTGTGTTACATCCGTGTGCCTGCATGTGCCCCCCTCCCATCCCCCACAAGGCATGTGTCATTGTCTTGATCATCACATTTCTTAATCTAGTTACTCCCAGGTCATACTGTGGTAAGGTGGTCTTGGCAGGTCTTCAGTAGCTTTTTCCCCATTTATGTCTTCATGCTTTACCTGTGACATACAGCACTCCCATGGATGCCCCAGAGAGAAATGGACAAAGTTAAACTCTGCAGATCTGGATGCATATCTTTCGGCTCTGCGTAATTTAAAAATATGTAGCTGTTTCTTAAATATTTATCAGGGCTTCTGATTAATTTGAAGTAGTGGTTGTGCCTCTATTTATAATTATCATTTACAGTATTAATGTTCAGAAGGCACTGACCTCCGAATTCTTGGTCATGAAGATTTTAGTTGTAAGACTAAGCTTGGGCTTAATCGGTAATGGAAAAATATAAATCTTTAGCAGACAATATATAAAGTTAAATAAAGCCCTGATCAGGATTTAGTTCTATAGATAATGAATGTTTCGGAGCATTGACCTACAGTGATAACGTGTGGTTAAAGCTGTGACATGACTTAAAACGTGTGTATGAGTGTGAAGTGGCTTTGTGTAGAGAAGATGCTATGTTTTTGTTTTTGTGATCTTTTTGCCTTTATAGGAACTACATGAATGATACCCTGAGGACAAATGTGTTTGTGAGGTTCCAAGCAGAGACGATCGCCTGTGCCTGCATATTCCTCGCTGCCCGCGCGCTGCAGGTAAGAGGACACCTTTTCCATCTTCCCATGAATGCTTATTGTGTTGGTCTTGTTTTGACACTAGATGCTACCTGTCACTCATTCAACATAGCAGCTTTAAATGTTTTAACCTTTTGTGCCTGTTTTTCCCAGATACCTCTGCCATCCAGACCTCATTGGTACCTGCTTTTTGGAGCCACTGACGATGAGGTCAAAGAGATCTGTGTGACCACCCTCAGACTCTACACCAGGAAGAAGGTAGGTTTTGGGAGGTGGTTTTCTTACCTCTGTATTGATATGACCATAGGTCATCACATTCTACCCAGTGGAAATACAGTGACACAAGTCAAAGACTCCTGGGGAGCTGCTTGTCACAACGAATGTCTTAAAATAAGCGTGCCTGAGTGTTGTCAATGTGTAAAGTGACAGTGATTTTTTCTTTTCCCTTCCCCAGCCCAACTATGACCATCTGGAGAAGGAGGTGGAGAGGAGGAAGGTGTTCTTGGCGGAGGCTAAGCTGAAGGCCAAAGGTCTGAACCCTGATGGTACCCCAGCGCTGTCGACACTGGGCGGCTTCTCTCCTGCTTCCAAGCCCTGCTCCCCAAATGTGGTCAAGGTGGAAGAGAAGTCCCCGAACCCCCAGACGCTCAAACCAGCTAAGAAGGAGCCAGACAACCGGACTCAGGCCAACAAGAGTCCACACAATGGGTAAGAAACACGTGTACATTTTAAGAGCTGGCTCTTATTGCCAGTAAACATCCAGTGTTTGTATAAGTGTGTCTTTGAAAACTCACAAGTCTGATCTTTTTTTCCAGTTTAAGGAAAGATGTGAAGATCGGGAGGAACAGCAGGAGTGGAAGTCGATCTCGTTCTAGAACACGCTCCCGGTCTAGATCTCGATCCCCTCGCAGACAGTAAGATTGCCGACAATATGTAAAGACATTCTTAGTCTGATGGTTTAAGTATTAACTTGTGTGATCAATAACTTTTATTACAGGGATTGTTAACAGGTACTTATGTGTATCTACCTGGATGTGTGCCTCATCTTCCTCCTCTCTTTTCTGTTTCCACAGTTACAACAGCAGACGCAGTCGCTCAGGGACCTACAGTTCTCGCTCACGATCTCGCTCTCACAGTCGCAGTCCATCGCCGCGGCGGCATCCGCCCTCACCCCTCCTCCCCCACCTCAAGTCCAAGACCAGCCACCATGGCAACAGCGACTCGAAGCCCAGCGGACGCCACAGCAACAGCGGGGGATCTGGTCACAAGAGGAAGCGCTCGCGTTCTCGGACACGGTCCCGCACTCCGGTCAAAGTAGACAGAGACCGGGACAGAGAGAGGGACCGGGAAAGAGACAGAGACCGCGGCTCCTACGACCTCTCCACAAAGAAACACAAACACGAGCGAGGAGGTGGTCATCGAGGAGAAAGGAGGGAGAGGGAGAGATCTCGGTCCTATGACAGGGACAGAGAGAGGGAGCGTAGCCACAAGAGCAAACACCACGGCAGTAGTGGGCACTCAGGACATAGCCGTCACCGGCGCTGAGACACACACACACACAGACGAGCTCTAGGACTGATGGTCACTGAAGTATTTTCAGTATACTTGAAACTGAATCAGATGTGGCGTGTTCTGTGAAGGCTGTTGAATACAGTTCACTGTGAGCTGGAGTCTTGTCAGCAGACACATCTCGCATTTTCTTCAAAAGATTAGAGATCCCCTCCAGACTTTTTATAGATGTACATACCTTTTGTCTAATAAACATTGACTAATAATTTGTTTATAATGTTTTTCCACAAAAACACTCTATTGTTAAAATCCTTAAAATTACATGTACTCATTAAAAAGACCCTCCATCTATGATTTTGCAAATGCGTCATTTCTAGTTTTCCTGATGGACACGATGTCTCCTGCGTCACTGTAGAGTCCACTCTCAGAATATTGACTCATGTTGAAAGTAAACCAAATTCCTCCAACCATTCGTGTGACCGAGAATTTGCATAAAGAAAAAAAAAGTCAACACATTCAGCTGCTGTCGAAGACAAATGCTACAATTCAGCTGTCATTAAGAGAACACGCCATGTTTGGTTTAATTTTGGGTATATTACCAACCTAATACCAACAAAGTTTTGTTTCTGGGTTTCTCTTATGCATCCTGAACCTGTTAGTTGGAACTATATAATTTACAGGAATGTTGATTTCTTTAATTTGACTGGCGTGAACCAAATACCACAACATTTAGTTTTGTTATTATAAATATTTTGTCTCTGTGAAAAACTAATAAAGCCTCGACATTGAAGGCATTCATGGAAACATTGTTGGAATTGCCTGAATCCTATAATAGCTTCTGCATGCACAAATGTCTTGGCAATAGACTTTTCATTGCTTTGACTCTCAATCCACACAGCAACACACCTGTAGCTGATATTTAGCAGAGGTGGTTGATGTGTTTTTGTAGATTGAATGTGTGCATCTGAGCAACCCAGGCTGCAGCAGTAAATACAAGCATGCAGTGGTTAACTAGCCATTTTTTCACCCAGCTGGTCAGACATGATTAGTGGTTGAAGGAAGGCACCAGTGCAGTATGACATCAGTCCCAGGCTGTCAGTCTCCTCCGCCTATAGGTTTTTCTTTCTTTTCCCATGATACACCACACACCACTACCATCCCTCTAGCCTATCTTTGTGTTATTGGTTTTACATGTAAAGTTATTGACTTTGGGAAAAGGAACTTATTTACAGTGTAAAGATGGATTGATATCCACTGACAATACGTGAACGCTTTGATTTATAAAAGCCAACTGCTCAGTGGAAGGATTGAATGAATAAATGTAAAATAAAAATGATCATTCAGGAAAGATCAATATGTTTGCACATTAGTGGACAGGCAGGAGAGTGGTTTTTGTTTTCCTTTTTTTTTTGACAGGTATGTGTTGCTAAAGCTGTGTTTTGTACAGTTTAAAAAAAGCAAACGTATAGTAGTATGTTTTTCTTTTTTTTTACAGCAGGGGATGCAGACTTGATTTCAGAACATTTTAGGGTCGTCGATTTGTTACACTGGTTTTTAGTCTGCACGTGTTCATGTTCAATTTTTATTCAATAATAAATGAGTTAAGCCACTTAACTGTATTGTCTTTATTATGTAGCCTGTTGAACAACATTACATACTCTGCTGGTGAGAGAAGTAAAGACTCATGACTGGATTTGTATTCATTTTGTTGTATTGATACTTAAGCGTTCTTTTAAGTATCGCATTATAAGGAGCTGCATGAACCCTCATGGTACGATCCTGGTTCTTGTTAGAGGTACATTTAATTTGAGTCGCATCTACTGCGGCTGTGAAGCTGAATACTGCAGCAGCAGGTAGAATTAAACTCGGTGTAAGTTTGTATTGTGGCAGCCAGAGGGCGCTGCTGGCCTTACTTATATCAATACTCATGTCTTCCCACAGACATAGCATACTTGTTGATTGGACAATTCCTTACACTAGGTTTGAATAAGAATATAAGTTGTAATAGTATGCAGCACAGGATTAGTCACATGTAAAGTCCCATCTGGCCAATTTGTAGATATTTGTTCCAAACAGATTTAGCGTTTGAAAATATCCCAGGGACCATCTTTAGTCTTAGTGCCAGAAACATCATGTTAAGATATCCTGTTAAAAGTAAAGGTCAACCATATGAATAGTACGTGAGTAAAGTATCTCATATTGAATTTACTTCAGTATCAAAGTAATTTTATGGCAATAAATCCACTTTAAGGATAAGTTCACCAAAAATAAAAAATTCAGTCATTATCTATTCACCCTCGTGATGATGGAAAGTCGGATGAAGTTTCATAGTCCACAAAACATTTCTGGAGCTTCACAGCAAAACAGAGCTGTAGCATCCTCCTAAACAACTGAAGCAGTTGGGGACTAAAAAACACAATATTATGATATCATAGAACAACAACAAAAAAAACAAACAAACTGAAATAGCTCCATACAGCTATCCCAGCGTAAGTCAAGTCTCTGAAAGCCCTGAGATCCCGAACTGATTTTTGAAAAGATGTTATTTACACCTTTTTTTTTAAACCAGAGTCTTTACTGTGACTGTTTAGCTAAAAGTGTTAGCGCCCACCACATCTGAAGTGGGTGCACAAGCTTGACTGCGCATCGAGGGTGTAAATAATGACTTTTAAAATCAGTCTGGGGTCTCTGGGCTGCCAGAGGATGGATAACGCTCGGATTTCTTTTGGGTTTCTTTAAATCTGATAGCAGATAAAATTAGTTAATGGTACTCTGAACCAGTAACTGAAGTTATCAATCAAATGTGGAGTAAAAAGTATAATTTGGCATCATCTATTAAACAAACATTTTCCAGTTAAAGACAAGTTGTTAGAAAAGAGCTTAAAGCGACTGCTCTTTAAAATCAAGAATCGATCAATCAGTAATCAACCACATTTGTTTTCGTCATTTGTCATTGCC
Source organism: Pagrus pagrus (assembly GCF_965226575.1). NCBI lineage: Eukaryota > Metazoa > Chordata > Actinopteri > Spariformes > Sparidae > Pagrus > Pagrus pagrus. Next base: position 21,703,095 of record NC_140188.1, on the reverse strand, counting down.
TCCGTGTCGTTCTTGTCACCTCTCCATCTCTCTTCTGTCAGGAAGCAGTTGTGTCTCAGAGTTTCAGTCTTTGACACAGTAAGTGATTATATCTACCAGAAAGCCCACTGACATGAACATACCACACACACATGCACAATGACAGCACTGCCAGGACGTCTGCTGCTTTACACATTGTGCAACAGGAAGCCTGTGCACTCTGCCAACACATTGGGTCACACTCTCTCTTTTACTGTGTGATGTGCATCAAAGCACCTTCACATACACACAAAATTAGATCCGCAGTGTGACCTGACTGTTGGCCTGGCTGATTGGTAAATCTTTCCTGAGCTGGTGAAGGGTCAGAAACATCACCGAGACAAACAGAGCTGGCCTATCATCATTCAGTGTGCTCAGTGTGGGTCTGAGTGAGATCCCACCTCACAAATCCTGCGCAGCGATAAACTAACTCAGCATTAGCCCGGTCTTACAGATGCTGTTGAACTGATTTGGTCAGGTTTTGAGATATCCACTACGTAGACTACTGCCTCCGCTCTGATACACTGGGGTCTTATGAGGAGACCATGTTATCAGATCAAGTGAAGCTGCACTCACAATGAAGTATTATTAAAAACAAATATTAAAACCTTACCCGAGGTGCTCCAGTGAATCTGTCCCTGTGGTCAACAATATGCCAGGAAGGATTTGGGGCCTGTTCCTGAGCAGCAGTATGGAGTTGTAAGACACTGTATTTAACTTTATCTCACACTTTTGTTTTATGAGCTGTTAGTCTGACATTAATATGAGTTAACAGCTTTAACACTCCTCTGATCAGTGTGAAGCCCCACAGAAAACAGAATGGACTGTAAATGGTTTCATGACTGCCTGTAGCCATTCACATTTAGTATAATACACTCACAGACATGCTCACACAACTAGCCTTATTAATGAGACCGCATTTTTTTATTTTAATAACTGCAGAAGTGCCAAATTAAACATACAATATGTAATGTTTGCAGCGAGGGGGCTCTCTATCAAAGCAAAACATGTTACATGTTTGCCGAATGTCGAGTGGAGGGCCAAAGTGTACGGTACTAGCAAGAGACGCTGGCTACCAGATCTCTGAGTAGGTAGGAAAGAGTGACCCAGAGTTTGTCTCAGTTATTTCAGTATTAAAATGTCGAGAATCTGAAATATATTACATATTATATATCCGCATTAACCCTTTGTAATATGTGTTTTGGGGTAGTAGGTAAGTAGGTGACGGTCAAGGGTTACTTTTTAACTTGAAATAAAATCATGTTGATGGTACAGTGTCCTTTAATAGGGTGAATGGTGTCTCTGTCTCAGCCACTCAGCCCCCCATCACTTGTTTCTGCACTATGTAACTTCAGTGAGAGGGCAGGATCACAGCGTTACATACATGTTTACTTCAACATTCAAGTTTTCAACACGACATTGTTATGACGTAATGAGTTTTGTCTGTAGTTAGCACCTACATGTCATCTGAGAAACTGTTACAGAGCTGGGATTTGTATTTACAACAGTGGTGTTGCACTCAAAAACTGTGGGAGGCGCCAAATCCCACAAAATGCCATTTCCTACACAATGTTGCTTTAACATGGCGAGGAAGAAGATTTATTTTCAGGTGAACTGAAATAACCTACCGTTTTACGGACTTTTGCAGTAGGTCTACACACAACAATCAGATTTGTTGGTGAGTTTGCACAACTTTAAAAATGAATGCTTCTTTCCATGGGTAACCTGCATATTTTATCTTAAGAAAATACTCAATGACTTTATGTGCCAAACATCTGTGAAGTAATATTTGTTTATCTTGCTCTACAGTAAATTTAAAAAGACTAGACAGAGTCAAAGGTCATGAGGTATAAAAAAAAGTTGGAAGTTAAATTAGACTCAAGATCTCCCCAGCAGATCTAACATGTATCACTGTCACAGCCAAGTCACTACATTGTTTTCAGGTATAGTGTATAATTTGGATATTATCTAAGAAGTGCTTTTGTAACATCAACAACAACAAAAATCTGCTGTTGGTATCATATTTCACTAAATACCACCTGTTTTAAAGTTGTTTATTTGTTTTTTAACATATATTTTAAATTCTCACCGTCACAGATTCTAATTTATTCTAATTCCATCGCTTTGAAAGAGCAACCATGGCTTTGATTCCATGTGTTGTTTTGGAGACTGGGCAACATTCCTCATCAGCTTTTGTTACTATAGACGAGAACTTACTGCAGATATTCGGTCATTTGCAAACTCACCTTGGATATCACAGCCAGATTGACAAGAGCGTTTCCAAACTTTGACAAAGTCCACTTAGTGTTGAGAGAAGTGCTGGTCAAGATGTTTTTCGGACGTCGCAAACAACAGCAGGTATGTGTTTATCTCTTGAAACTGTTTATGTGGGCATTGAGACAATGCCCACATAAACAGAATTTTGACAATCTTTGTGTTTTTTTAATAATATTTCTCTGTGAAGCAGTTGATTATGTGTCATATTTATTCATGTTTGTTTTTGTGTATATTTAACAGAAAGACTCTCGAGATGTGGAAGTTGGAGATGAGTCAAGCTCCGACCCACAGAAGAGGTAAACTCATAGTAGAAGTAGAAGTATAGTATTTTTCTCCTAAATGTAGTTCAGTGGATGTACCGTATGAAGTAACAGAAAATTGAGTTATTCAAGGATTAGTTACAATACAAGTTACAGTACAAGTACACTTTGCCACATTGCCATTTTCTATTATATTTTGATCAGTTGTGCGGCCTTCATTCAGGCCAGTCTTCTTGTATTTGTATTTCAATCTAATACTAAATACACAAACAAATTATGATAAAAAAAGCTGTTCTGATGCAAACCTCTAAAACTCAATTTCTAATGCAGTAAGAACATTTTAAATGCAGATCTTTTAATATTAAATTGAGGTATTGATGCTTTGACTTAAGTTGATGATTTGAGTAACCGTGTACCTAAACCAGGCCAGTGATGGAAAGTAACTAAGTGCATCTACTCAAAGTGTGTATAATTTCAAGGTACTTTTACTTAAGTATTTTCATTTTAGGCTATTTTGTTATTTTATTGCACAGCTGGGACATTTTAACCATAGTATCTAAGTGTTTTAAATGTATTAAATGATCTGAATACTTTTTCCACCACTGACTGAAGCCTTGCTTTGAATTCAAGTTGAATCTTGAATATTATATCATTATTCATTTTACTATGCATTGTTCACCTTCTTGGTTTCATTACTGTCACTGGACCAGACAGTAGAGTAACATCTGAGTTTTCCTTTATCATCAGTGTTGACGCCATCAAAGAGTTTGAGGGTGGAGAAGCTGGTGTCACAGAGGATTCACCCAGCCCTGATCTTACAGTCTCCTCTGCAACTCAGACTGAAAAGGAAAAAAAGAAACACTGGTGGTGTCGCCCTTTCCGGTTTGGCCACAAGGTATGTACCACTGAGCTGAATGTCACTAGTGGTACCAGCTGACCAAACTGGTACAGTAACATGTGGATTCTGCATGTTGTGTGAACTCTCGCATCAGGCATGTAGTTTATTTTGCTGTATTTAACTGTTTTTCTGAACTTATGCCAAACAGAAAGAGAAGTCAGAGTCTCCAGCTGAGATGCACAAAGAATCAGAGATAAGTCATCCATCTGTGACAATGAACTCATACAGCGAACAAGACAAGATCTCCAATGGCGAGAGCACAAAGGCCGACTCAAACGTCGAGTCAATGGAGATCAACATGAACATTGAGTCTTTAAAGATCGACTCAAACATCGATTCCACGGAGATCGACTCTAATGTGGGGTCCACGAATGTTAAGTCGACTCAGGCCTACTCAAACGTCGAGTTCAGCAACCCGGACTTTAGCTTCATGACCAATTATGCCAAGCAGTACCTGAAGAACCAGAAGGTTGTATACATCAAAGACGTCCTCCCCCCTGACGCACTTAAATACAGGCCATACGCCCAAATGTGCGGGAGTCAACAGGCCAAATCAGAATCAATCTATGGAAATCCAACAGCCAGGAGAGAAACGCTCTCCACAGAGAAGCTTGTTTGCCTCGGGTAAGCACCTGTTAAAGAGACAAATATACACACACTTTACTGTTATTATACTTGCAAACAAGCTCCAGTCTAACTTTGCTCCTCTGTCTTGTTGTGTTTAAGGCTCCCCAACCTGGCGCAGACTTGCTACATGAATTCCACCCTGCAAAGCCTCCTGACGTTGACTCATTTCATGCAGGAGGTCCACAACCAGCACACGGTGTGGAATTTTCACCCTCAGTCTGAGCTTATCAGGTGAAGCACCTCCACACACACTCACACAGATCACTCTTTGGTATCTGTTAAGTTTTCAGGTCAACATGAAGCAGGAAAAACTAACAACATACATACCTACTTTTGTTGTTTTCTAGATTGTTTGAGAACGTCGAACTCTGCCATTCCTCCACCGACCGGATGGAGAAGAAATGCCTCCTGTTTGCTTTTAAAAAAAGTATTGCTGAGTTGAACTCTCAGTTTGACGACGACAGTCAGAAGGTTTGTGTGCTTTTTATTTACAACACGCAGAATAGTGCAACCCTTAGTCAAATTTGCACCTTCTGAAGCTCTTTGTTCGGTGCGTTTCTCTGCAGGATGCGTATGAGTTCCTCAGCTATGTGCTGACTAAGATGAGCTTTCTGTCCGTGGATCTGCATCAAGCAGCTGTCGACATGGACATGACCTACACCTGCCCTGTTAATGCTCACATGGCCTTCCGGATGCTGAGTACCAGGACCTGCATGGGGTATGAACTCAAAGCCACAAACTGTTTCAGTACCAACAGTTTAGAAATTCCTGATGTTGACTACGTGCATTATTTTGTTCCAACTTGTCAGGATGTGTTTTTAATGCTTTTAGTTTGAATTGTACCTTTATTGTGCAGATGTGGCATTCAATCCAAGAGCATCGGGGATTACGTGAACCTGTCCCTGGACCTGGCACGTCGAGGCTCAGTGAGCCAGTTTCTGCAGAGTTACCTGAAAGTAAGTTTGCACATTTGCTCATTTACTTTGAATTTTGTTTGTCATAAGAAAATTTCAAATAAAACCTGCCTCTTGCTCCCATTCCCTCCTGCAGAAGAACCAGTTGGAGTATTGCTGCGAGTCCTGTCATACTCAGGAGTCATCGCAGCAGTGGTCGTTTGTGAGTCTGCCAAAGTGAGTAACATTATCCGTCATTACAGTGCAGTCAAATGTTAAGCTAAACAGTTTCTGTCTTCCTCTGTGAACTCGGGAGCTGACCCTCTTCCTCCACCTCTTTTCTGTCAACAGTGTGTTGATCATCCAGCTGCAGAGATTTAGACTGACCAAGTCCAACAATCTGAGGAAGCTGGACATTCGTGTGGATTTAACAAGGGAGTTAGTGCTTAACTCTGACTCCAACACCCCCGAACAGGTAAAGATGACATTCAGTAAATAAAAGGCAGCTTTTACTGTCTGTCAGCTTTGTTTTCTGGATATACACTGATCCTAGAGGAACGATTCGGCATACAGAAATCAGCCTGTCAAATATACAGAACCAGCAGTCAAACTACATGTGCTGTAACTGTTGGTAACTGTGTTTTTTCCAGACCCGCTACTCTCTCGTCAGCATCATCAGCCATTTGGGCTCCTCAGCTGGTTCTGGTAAGTGTTCAGTTGCGTCTGGCAGCCACACATGTCGTAAATAAGACCTGAGGTCAAGGAATCAGAAGTACCGACAACAAATAATGTCCTATCCTTTCAGGCCATTACATCTGCGACGGTGCTTACAGACAGCAGGAATCAGGTGACATGACCGACCGTTGGCTCACGTACAATGACAATATCGTAAAAGAGTCAACCGCAAAATCGATCCGTCACCTGCGGCAGAAAACAGCATACGTGCTGTTCTACGAGAAACAGTAGAAGAACCCAGCCGATCAACGCCTCTGTACATTTTTTCATCTGTTGTGACTCTGTAAATAAATTTTAGTAAGTATACTTATCTCAGAAATGTAATCATTCGGGTATATAATATAAACTGTATAATAATGTTAATGATATGTAATCAATTGCTCTTTGTTTATGACATATTCTACTCTGCTGCCGGTAGACTTCATTCACAATCCATGATTGTGATTGCAGTGGCTCGATGTGGAAAACCTAGGTTAGGGTCATCAAGTTGATAACCACCGTTCATGTGAAAGCTTACTGTGATCGTGATTGTTAGTGAAGCCAGATAACGGAAACATTGGGTTTGTTGAACTGACTTGATTGTACAGGTCTCAGCTGCTATGCAGTTTTACCCTTCCTTCCTCAACTTGTCACTGCTGTCACTCACCGCATACAGGACCTAATGTGGCACACCTGTTTTCACTGTCACTACTTAGCAGATGATGACATGAATGTGATAACCTTCTGAAACACAAATGAAGCTCCATATGTACAAATGTATCAAGCTTTGTAAGCATTATTTTAAAGATATCTTATTGCAGTCTCAGTTGTGTTTGCACTGTTGATTATGTCCTTCAGTTCAGTGTTTCCCCCCTATGGCCACAACTGTAATGCTGCCCTCCATCGGACACATCATACTGTTTAAATTTAATCTGTAAGTCGTATGCAGATTTCTGAATGTAGAAAGTTAAGCAATGCAAATGCATCTAGTGCAATTTTCTTTCTCTGCATGTCATCTTTAGTTCTAAACATTCACATACATGTTTTCAAAATTTGTACATGTAGCTGAACTGACAAACCCTGGCTTATATTTCACTTTACCTACTTTTTATTTGGACATAAGCAGCTGCCAGACTATTGTCTCAGTCTCGACACACCCTGCTCTCTGTCATGACTTGGTCAACAGCTCTTCAAGGTCTTGTGCTTTCTGATGTTAACACCACAGAAATGATAAGAGTCATGCATTACTGCCAAAGTGTCTGTCTTCGCACTGAATCACCCTGTGGTCTAGCTGGTCTACCTAATTTCCCCCAGTCCCTTTATGACAAATCTGTTCCTTTAAGTGCTTTTGGATGCTTGAAATGGGACATAATGTTTTGGGAATGTCAAGTATTCAGCTCTGCCAGCCTCAGTTCAGCTGATGTGTGGAACTGATTTCTGGATGAGACCGATCACGACAGGCAGAGAGAGAGACAGAGAGACAGAGAGACAGAGAGAGAGATCCCATCACAGAAAGCTCTTTGGATCGCAAGAATAGTGCTGAGATACACGCACGGAGGAAGGAATGATTTGGTTTACTCTCTGGGCATATGGAAGAATTTCAGTGATTCTCTCTGTGTCTCTGCGGGTGTGTAAAGTGCTCGCACAGCATCTTCCTGTTCCAAATTAAATTCTCACATTACATTTGGATGTGATGTAGTGATCTCCCGGTGATTATAACCATTGTGTTCAACCTCTGAGGAGTTCTGCTGAGAGCACTGAAGCAACAGATACGAGCTTTTTAGCTGGAGGATCCCTATCACTGTGGACAACGCTCAGTGAGTCAGCCCAGTGAGTGAAGTCGACTGGACAAATGAGCTAAAGCTGGACATGCCCGGAAGCAATCCCTACTTTGTTCAAATCAATTTCACCTTTTCTTCCTGTGAAGACCCAGGAAACTGTTATTCTCTCTCTTTAATTCTCTCATTAGTGAACAAAACCAAAACCAGGCATGGAAAGAGACTCAGAGGTTAATTGATTTCACTGGTAAAGATTTATTGTACAATTCAGTCAAGAAAAAAGACGAGAAGGCAGTGTCAGACATGCAAAAGGTGCAACAGGCAACTATATAGTCCATTACAATACCAGTTACAGTAGTCAATAAAATACAGCGTTTGTTTATTGCGGTATTAATATAAAAACAATGGAAGAAGAAAGGGAAGACACAGAGGCGACATCAGTCTCGACATGATGTGTCACAATAGTGCTTGTAAATAATAAATATTGACCTTTTATTAAAAAAAATCAGACATTAAATCAAATGTAATTTAACAGCACACTAAAGTAAAAAACAAATCCTATGATTCTTTACACAAGGCGGATATTTATGCTCAAAAATGTTTTGATACATTCAGAAACTTTAATACTCGTGTGGATCATCTTCACATATACAGTGTGTGTGATTGTTGAAATCTACACTAGTGTTTCCATCCATTTATCTGCTCTCTATACTGTTAATGTAGTCTCATTGTGCTTTAGAGTAGTCAAAGGAACAGCTCACTATTCTCCAGTGTGAGACGAATATAGATAGATAGATAGATAGATAGATAGATAGATCATATTGGTTCAAATACTGGCCCCACAGGCCTGGAAACTAGGCCAACATGGCAGCGTTACAGCAGAGTGTTTACATTAGACAACTTTGACATTCATATGATCAGACATTCACTTCAAACACCATGAAATCAACACTACAACTAAAAGGGTAAAGTCAGCTATGGCACATTTAGAGCGAAGGGGAGAAGACTTTCTGAACTTAAGAGTGGCAGCGGAGTTAACGTAGTATGTGTGTGTGTGTGTGTGTGTGTGTGTGTGTGTGTGTGTAGTATCATTCACTTATTTTGTTTGTTCCGGTTAGATTAACTACGCAGATACAGTAGGTGGGGTTTTGCTACAAGACAAATACCAGAAAGAGTGTTTGAAATTTCATGTGAATTTCTATATCTGACAGGAAGTTTAGTCTTGAATTAAAAATGCTTTTGGAAAAAATCTGTTTTACTTGGTTCTGTTTGTTTAGGTGCAAATTACAGCGGATATGTGTTCAATGTGATAGTCACGGTTAGCAGTGGTGCTTTAAGCTACATGCTAACCTCTGCAGGCAGACATCTTCACAACTATTTCAATCAGGGCTAAACTGACACAAAGACGGACATTGCCGTCTCTAAAGCAACACCACTAGCAAGGCCAAAAAACATTTGTAGTTTTTTGACAAGCATTGTTACTGCGGGAAATCCCCCTGACGTTGGGGTGCAGCGCCAGCTGTAAGTAGGTCATAAATGTAAAAAGGAAAAAAAAAAAGAAAGAAGGGAATCAAAGTGTGACAGAGAGGCATGACGTAAATAATATAATGTGGAAGCAGACACAGGTCAAATCTGGTGTGTAGAGGGACAGAAAAAAGCTGTGGTAACCTGACCCGGTGGGAAAGGCAGCGTTATGACTGCTTGTACACAGCAAACAGGGTTGTAGCTGTGGGACAAACTTAGACCAAAGAAAATGTGCCTGTCAGTCACACAAGTTAAGATTAACAGCACCTTAGGCATTTATAAAATATTCTCAGCTTAACCAAAACCAAAAGCGTTTGATACGAAGGAGGAGAGCAATGTTTCCACCTGTGGGCAGACACACAGCTCAGATGTGGATCCAGATAAAGATCAAAATCAGACATCATACAGAATAATTGATTTGCCACAGCTGACCATGAATGTTTGTCTGGTTCAAGCAGTTCAGAGCTTAACTGGATCAAGACATGTTTGTCATCTGAATCCTGGTTAGTGAGTAACATAAGGGAGTTATAGGGCTCCTCATATGTTGTGCCACAGGCTGTGAGTCTTCAGGTGGAACGCTGTAAAGACAAGCAGGAGCTCAGGTTTTAACAGTCGGATGCTCACTTCCATTTCTCCGAGCTCACAGTCAGAATAAAAGACCATAAAACAAAGCTTTTAAACTCTAACCTTTGGTAAGTTTTAAGATGACAGAGATGGAGATTGATGCAGCCTTTCAGTGAATCATCATAAATCAATCTGACTGAACTGGCACTGTTTCTGAATCTGCAAGGAAACCACTCATTTACGGCAGTGTTTTCTTAGAAATCTGTGGTCTCACTCCATTATTAAGCAATAGTTGAGCTGACACTGGAGTGTAATACTGGATTGTTGTTGCAGACGGCCGGTAATAGGCCAATCCATACAGTATCAAGATTGCAAAAGAGCAGAAATCTGACCACTGACCAGTCTTTAGGGGGTTGCTTCATTAGTCACTTTGGTATAAGAGCAGAAACTGAAAATAGGGTCAATTTTTTCCTTCAAACAAGGTTCTCTTATATGTTGGATGAAACATTTTGGATTCCTAATTAACTCAAGCTGTTGCCTACTGACCTCCGGAGGAGAAAACGTTTTGTTAGTAATGAAAATGATAGTTTAAATCAAAAATACAGAAAAGACATGATACAAAATGATTTAAAAAACACTAGGTTGAATATGTACATCCATGTTCCACATGAGAACAATATGTATATTAAAGCAATAGTAGTAATAGCATTTCAATAGTTCTTGCCAAGGGTTAGGTGAGAAGATCAATACATTTCTGTCACATAAATATGAGCCACCAGCTGTTTAGCTTAGCTTAGCATTAAGGTTGGAAACAGGAAACAGCTAGCCTGGCTCTGTCCTAAGGTTGAGAAGTTGGGTTTTGCAGAGAGTTATTTGTGGGACTATTTCCTGGTCAGAAGCAGCGACTTCCCGAAGTCTTGAAGTTATCATGAGGTTGCCAGGCAACCAGTGTAGATTACAGGAAGTCACTGCAATTGGCCAAGAAATAGTCCCGCACACAACCCCCATCAAATCACGACTTGTCATTTTATTTACTTTGGTTTTTGCACAGATTAATCAAACAAAAAATGTGAGTTGCTGATTAGTAAACTTTAGAGCCAGGTTAGCCGTTTTACTCTGTTCCAGTCTTGATGCTAAGCTAAGCTAACTGACATCTGGCTGTACCGTAAAATTTAGCGTATACAGGCATGAGAGTGGTATCAGTCTTTTCATTTGACTCTTGGCAAGAAACCAAATGAGTGTGTTTCTTCAAAGGTTGAACTATTCCTTTAAGACATCATCATACTGTGTCTCTCTCTACCTTTCTCTCTCTCTCTCTCTCTGTCTCTCTCTCTCTCTCACACGCGCACACACACACACACACACACACACACACACACACACACACACACACACACACACACACACACACACACACACACACGCCTTCCCCAGCTGTTGTCCATTAGGCTCCTCTTCTTCGTCCTTCCTGCTTTCTGGGAGATCTGTTCAGTCTCATTATTGCTACAAGTCTTCATGAGGTCTGTTCTTCGATGAAGTCTTTATTGCTAAATACTACTCTGGACTCAAGTACGTCTCAATCATCATGTGTCTGACTCAGACATCCCAAGTTTCCACAGATGCTGGTTTTGTTTGGTTGTTGAAGTTCACAGCAGAGTCTGCGCTCAAGTTGAAAGTCAGGTAAAGATCTTCTGAAGTCTGTGACACTTCTGTACTGTAACATTCATTTATGAGGGTCTACAGTCGTACGTACATCAGTGATGTAACAGTAGGTAAAGGCAGTATTTTAAAAATGTCACCATCTGTTATCCTCGGTGGATAAACACCACACGGTGAGTCTGCTATCGCTGGTTTATTTTAAGTATTTTTTCTTTCTAAAAATACTGCATAATACGTTTTTTGATAGATTCTGCTAGGCGCTGCTTACTTGATGGGATTATGCTACTGGCAGTAGATGTTTTGTGTTTTTTCTGTACAGCTAAACATGTTTTTGTGCACATGTATGAGTTTGCACATGTGCATGGAATTTATTGCCAATAGAGCCACGTTTCCACCCAAAGTATCCAGAACCTTTAGTCCCAGAAACAGCTTTTCAAGGAACTGAAGGGTTCCTTCAGCCCGTCGTTGTCTGCGTTTCCATAACAGTCTAAAGGCCTGCAAAGACTAGGTTAATTAGTCTGCTAACGATGAAAGAGTGACGACATTTCTGTACATGACTATACGATCTAACAACGTATCCTTTCATCTGTAACGCCATGTTGGTGTGTCGACACCAGGTGAACAACAAATGAACTGGTTTGTGGCTGCAGATTTTGAAAAATGATGGCTGAAGTAAAATGCAGCAGGTACTACCCCCCATGCAGGGACTTTTGGGTGGTAAAATAACGTTCCCAGAACTTAATTAAGACCCAAACGTTCCTAGTTCCTGGGGAAAGTTCCTGCAGTGGAAACACAGCTTAATACGATAAGTGTCCTCATTAGTTGAATGTGTTAGTCTCACAGGTAGGTGGTAGCCTCTCTGTTCTCCCTCTCTCTGGCCTGAGCCACGGCCACGTTGATGCACTGCAGCCACTCCTCGGTGTGTTTCTCATCCTGAGCTTTCAGCACGTACGTCTTGCTGTCCGTGAAGATCTCAAAGGCCCGAGGCAGGCCGCGATCACGCCGCTTCTTGGCGACCACCTATGGAAAAGAGAAACGATAAGAGGCGGAGAAGCAGATGAAAAACTCTCGTCTGGTGAGAGATGCTGATGCATTTTTGGGATGCAATCTGGCTTTTCTTCTTAATATACAGTTGCTAGTTAAGCCTGCTCATCGTATTTGTGTCTGTGATGTGCTTTCTTTCAATATGTAAGCTGATTGGCGAGGATTGAGACCATCCACACTGTAACATGATTAGATAATCATAAGTGACTTTAAAATGACAATAATATAAAGTGTTGCTGTCATGAGACCAGGCACAACACTAATAATGCTAAAGCATGTGTAGCAGTGTAGATCAAAGGGTTTTGGGGGCAGGTTTGTGAGGCTCAATGACAATATGTCTCCTATTATTACAATATATTATATTTTTATACTACTCACCTTGACACTCTGCACCTTGCTCAACTCAATGGGGATGTCATCCAGCTCATCTTTCTGTGGGAAGGACAGAAATTGAGAGAAGTAAAGAAACAAGAGTAAATGAAAACATAAATACAAACAAAAATACACTAAAAACTACAAATAAAAACTACACCACTCCCTATAAAGTGAAGCCAAGTCAAAGTATGAAGTAGCATACAAAGAAAATGGTCAAGTAAAGTACAAGTACAGTTGATTTTTGCGGTATGATGTGATTTTTTTTCGTATCAAGTCAAATAAGTGCGTCTAGAAATGTATCTTCAGCCACGTTTAAATACCTCCGTTATATCAATGCAACAATGTCGGTCGTAACCTCCTAATTTCAGCATCACAATGCTGCATCAGTGCTGTTTCCAGTACGTACAGCCTCAGAAGAAAGCATTTACAGGACGAACAATTACACTTTATTGTTCTGCTGCTTCTCCAGGGCAGGAAATGAACTCCGTCAGCTCTGCTGCTCATCACGTCCATGTTTTACCTCAAGTGTCTTGTTGAATGTGTGTGTTTGTAAGTGTGGGTGTGTGGACGGCACCGCAGCCATGTCTTCTTCTGCCAGAGTTAGTTATGTGGTTAGAACCACATAACCAGAGCTAGCTGCAGGACTCATGGCAACAGCCCACATCCTTTCTGTGTGTGTGTGTGTGTGCATTTATCAAAAAGCATTCAACTGAAGTAGACATGTTCAGTTTTACCTCCCAGCTGGCTGTGCTGAGGGTCTGAGTCATGTCAGTGGAGCCATGTACTGATCCAAATGGACATTTCATTGATTTTAATATAATGGAAAATATTATCTTAACCAGACAGGCCAAAAGGTATTGTCTCATAATACTTCAGCTAAATGCACCTCGCTAACTTTTTGCTCGTATGTTGCCCCTTTAATATGCAACTTCTTCATTCATTCATTGCATTTGACAGGGTTCGTTGAAGAAGAGGTCCTCTGGTCCTGGTACGAAACCAAAGACCTGAAGATGTGGTGTCCAGAGACATGAGGGTAATTCTGTCTGTATTTGTTGAGACAGCAAAATGTGTTTTTGTTCACATTATTATACAATTATACTGTTTTATTATACATATCTGTACAAAAAGGTCTGGGGTGCTAGAATTTTAAAAAAATTATTATCATTGGCAGTGATACTCACAAGTACAACTACACTTGGCTGCTGAACCGAACCATTCTGTATGCTGTTAAAGTCCCATTGTCCTTTTCAAGATGTGCATGTTTGCTTTTCGAGTCTCTTCTGCTCTTATTTCCTAACAAATCAAATCATCCTGTAAAAAAATTAAATGCTGCATTTTGCAGCTTCTCAGAGCTCCCTCAGTGATCGCACCATTACTAAGTGGCAAGCATTTAAATAACTCAACAATAAGTTTCACTAACAACTAGAATTATCATGGTTGTATGCCTCCGCCAACTAATCAAGCTGCAGTTGACATCCATATCTGTCCAGACTCATATAATATATGTTTTGAAGTCTTTGAAAGAATATAAAAAAAAGGTAATAGCTTATTTTTTTGGGGCTTAAGTTATCACTATAAAGACCTGTATGATTCCAGTGAACAGTTTCAGGTGAGAAACATGCTGTCTTCACTCAGAGGTTATTTTTTACAGAAGACTGAAGATCATATCAGCTAAAGCACTGAGCTCGTGATTGATTAAAGTGCCTCAAATATGGATGTTTCTCCAAAGAAGCAACAAATTCTGAAACGTGGATGCTTCACACACACACGTTCAACCCGGTTGCAAGATTAGTGTCGCCTATTCAGGAGATGTATTCTGCTAAAACTCGCCTCTTGCTGTGTAAAGTGTTCTTACGGGCCGAGGCTAGCTGGTTAGCATGCTAACTTCAGTAGACATCTCTGCACCACAATACACAGACGTCTTTGACATAATGCAGACACTGTTGTCTCTGTTGATAAAGTTCATCTTCCGAATGTTTTAAACTAAAATTCCAGCCGTATCTTAAAAACGGCTCCTTTAACAGTGAAATAAATGGAAACTAATGTCTGCCTGGAGGCTAGGAAAATAACATTCGGAGGATTTGAGCAGCAAGAACAATAGACAGATAATACTTCATTTAAATGGACTTAATATGAAACACATTGTGCCAAATTATGCCACAGAGAAAGACAGTAAGAAGTAAACAGGATAAGATGTATACGTGCTTGTTCTCTAGCTTATATCCACGCATCCCAGCTACTGCATCAGGACAGCATTGATAACTTATAGACACAATACATCATTCATTCTCATTCTCCTGCACGAGGTCCTGCCAAATCAGCTCAGGCCTGCCTGCAGTTTATTATCATTCTGTCTGGTCTCAATTAAGGAGAACATACAGCATTCAAAGGAGGACACGCCGGGGCTTAGAAATAACCTACAATATAGAGAAATGGGTTTTCTCTTTAGAGCATTTGGTTTATTCTAACTGAAATAAATGTGATAAGCTGAGTACCAGAGTGGGATACAGACGTAGCTTTGTGTGGTTTTGAAGAATGTTTCAAACCTCTCGGTGTGTCAAAGCGGCTCGATCACTCAACGTGGAGGAAACAACACATTTTTTGGTTCTTAATCTCACTCCCCAGTTGGGAAAAGGTCTTTCACAACATACCAACCACCTCCAGAACACGCTGGCAAAGACGCACTGAGCTCCGTGAACAAAGGCAAAAAAAACCTTTCCAAGTTGTGGTTGCTGAGAGGAATCCATTACCATCTGGATAGGAGCACAAAGACTATTGTTCAGAGTACAAAAAAAAGGAGAGAGCTAAACTACTCCTGCATTTCAACCACTGGAGAATAACCCCCCCACGGCCCGAGCCCAGTATAAATATGGCTCTGTCTAAAGATCCAGAGGACACCCGATCTCCTGTTGGCTGTGAAAATTACTTCAGTTACGATTAATTACTGGTAGATGACTGCCATAAACCAGGATAGAAGCATGGATACACACAAGCAGAGAAAACTCCCAAATAAACCAGATTTTCTCATGAGCAGAAAATAATTTTTATCGTCAGCTGGATAAAATCAAACTTGACCTGATTTCTTAGCAAACTTTTTCAGACCCCTGACCTCAGCACATCTTTGATTACGCTGCTTCCGCTTCATGTTTTTGATTAAGCAGAGTTTTCCTTTGCACAACAATCCTCTGTCCAGTGACCTCAGCTTACAGTAAGTCACCAGCAAGCACGGAGAGGTTGGGAGGAAAAATTGTGTTGCTGCAACCCAGAGGGAAACCTCCTCACCGCAGCGCTCTGTCTTTCTTTCACTCACACGTACTGCACGAGCAAGCACCCTCGCTGCTACTTGTGCGTAATTATATCTGCTATGAGTTACAGTGGGTGAGAGTGACTCATGTTGTTGCAGCATCATGCTTTGGCCTTGGGAGCCCCCCACCAGACCTCGCCGGGGGCCAAGGTTTCTTACGGTCGGATTCACCGGATGCTCCTGGGGGACGGTTGAGCTTATCACAGGATGAGGTTTCCACTGTTTCATACAGAGTTTCATCATGATTCAAATGACGCGGAACGGGGAAATATTAATCAGGGTTCTCTAAAAGAGAGGCCGGGGACAATGTGCATGTGTGTGTTTGTGTGTGAGGAGGCTTCGCTTTCATTGGCTACGTACTGATTTGCCCCTCCGGAAGAGGAGCTGGTTTCCGGCCAGGGTGAAGTAGCGGGTTTTCCAGCGCTTGATGAACTTCCAGCGGACCTGCTTCTCCTTCAGCTTCCCCTCGATCAGAGGCTGCCCCTCCTGGTTCACAACTAGACGGCCACACAAACACAGAGAGGAAGGAAGGAAGGGTGAAAGACAGAAAAGAAAAGAAAGAAAGAAAAGAAATGGATACAAAGAAGAAAAAAAAGAAAAGAAAGACAGTTCTGACATCAATTCATGACCTGATGGGAAGGTGTGACATCTGAGATCAGAATCAGGCGCTGTGCTCATGAGCTATGTTGCCATGGAAATCTATCCCAAAAGGTAAAAATGGTTTAAAGGATGGTGAAATAAATAATGCAGCATGTCTGGCAACCAATCAGTTATATTTGTCACTGTGATAAATGATCCATCCCCAGCGAGTTTTAAGACTCAAGTTGAGGCCAAATCCAGCCCACAACACGATTTCGTAAGACCCCCTTCATTCTTAGAATTTATTAACAAAAACATTTCTATTTTATTTTATTTTTTTTACAATTTTTCTGGACCTAATAACTTTTCACAAAAGAACTTAAAGACCAACAGCACTCTGATTCACCACATAAGACACCAACATGTCTCCTTTTTAACCCAAAAGAAAGGTGGATCTGGAGGACGGACAGCTTCAGTAGAGGTGGACAGATTCTTTTTAATGTGACTATTTCCTGATGTTCTCAAAGAAATCGATTTCAGTGGCACAGCACAGTGTGTACTTTCTGCCACTAGGTGTCTCTCAATCGAGACAATAATAGTTTAATGATACTATGAAGTAGCGTAGGATAAGTGGCCTTTTTGTCTTCACTGTTAATATAACGCAATATAACGTAAAACGGAAGTTCTATGTTGTGTTTCATCACGTTCCCCAACTTCCTTCCTCACTCTGACGTATCATCTGATGTTTACCTGGAAGTTATAGTGATAGGCAATCAAATTAAACGCACTGTTACCTTAAATAAACGTACATATTTCTCTGGGTTTTAACATTGTTGGAAACATTTTAATGTTACATATATCTTTAAGTATACGCAATTGGTATTGCATATTATAAATACAGGACAAAAGCACAGACATGGAGCCTTTAAGCTGTTGTTTGAACAGTGCAGATGTGTCCCTAGACATCTATCTCCAAATAAAGTGAGGTAACATCATGAATTTACCGTAAAACCATTCCCGTAGTAAAGTTCTGTTCTGTTCTCAATTTCCTTTAATTTTACTCGTCTCTTGAATTCTTAGTTGTGACATTTTATAACCATAAAGTCTTTGTGCAACTACATTTTAATGACATCATGCGATACAAACGAACAACTTCCAGTCAACATTAATGGGTCGTTCAGTTTGAATCAACAAAAGCATTTTGTCTCAGATACAGGAGAACACCCACAAAGCCGAGTCTGCACCGGTCTGATTAGAAACACCCGCCCACCATCAACCTCCTGGACTGAGCTGGATCAAGCACCAATCGGAGAGTGTGTGTGTGTGTGCGTGCGTGTTTATGTATATGGGTGTTCTGTCTGAATACAAGCGGCCAGCTTTATTAATAAACCTGATCACTCAAAGAGATCACAGATAAATTTTCCGTGACTGATTGCTTGATATGTGTGAACACAGAGATGTTTTCATTGGTTCACGTTTGGCGGCAGTGAAGCAGGACGTCAGATGTTGACCACCAAACAGAGACGCTCTTTGTATCCAGATGATGAGTAAAGCAGTAATGAGATTACCTCAATCTGATTGGAGTGTGTGTGAATGTGTGGGCATGTTGGAGAGGTGATTCACGGAGGTGCCCGACGCCAAACAGGATGAACCTTTAAAGGTCATCAGAGCCTCCAATAAGAAGAGAGAAGACGGAGGCGCTGCTTTCCTGTTTTTCTGTTTCACATCGTTTCATTAAATACCTTTCAGTCTTTGACGGAAAACAGACAGACTGCATGTTGTATCATTATAAAGACATTAATTCAGGGCGTGAGAACTTTCTATGGGCATTTAATCATGTGTTTATCAGTTTAAGGATGAAATGATGAAGTAATTATCTTAAAAAAGTACACTGATTGATAATGATAATAATCCTAACTTACAGCCAAAAACAATACGACATAATAGAGAACACCTTGCTATGCAGGGCTGCAACAGAAACAATGTTTCCCTCCTCCGTCTTTCTTTTAAAGGATCATTTCATCAAGTACAACAGAGGTGAATGGATTTCTATTTTCATTTCTCACAGCACTGAAATATTAAAACAATTACAGAGTAAAGGCTCTTTCAGACACAACACAGCCGCACTTGATGAGAGAAAAAAAACAGGCAGAACTTTCAAAACCTTGTACAATTACTATAAAATGTTCTGTTTGAAAATGAAGTTGCGCAATTGAGAGGGAACACTTCCATCGTGGCGTGGTGCGAGCTAAAGGAAATAATGGGCTTCAGAGTACAGAGTTGCCAGAAGTGTTGCGTTGTGTCTGAAAGCGCCCTAATGCGTCGTTCTGAAACAACTCACAGGCAACCATCAAAAGTTGTATGTTGGGTTGCAGCAGCAAACCCGTTTCAAGGTATATGTGGTGTGAAAGAAGGTACCCTGTAGATTTGCTTAACTACGGTGTGAATTAGCATTATTAAAAATATTAATATTTTAAGTTTATAATCAAGTTTCATGTCTGTCAATACATATTACTTTGTTTTTGTTGAATAAATGCTTTATTACAACTTCACAAACAAACTAACAAACAAAAAAACCTGTGTTTTCCTTCCTTTAAAGCAACATTATGTAGACATTTTGTGCAATATGGTGCCCCCCACACCCCTTGTTTCAGAATGCAACACCACTGCCGTAAATACAAATCCCATCTCAAAGTGATATAAGCTCAACAAACACAATTCAGTTCACCTCCATTGTTCTGATGTGGCAGCAGAAAACTTTTCCTTTTCTTTAGGATTTGAGTGAAGTGGCCCTTTAACTTCAGAGACGACAGTTATGCTTTTTTTAGGGAGATGTTTAAACGTATGTGTGTGAACATGACTGGATGAGGGTAAAGTGTGTTAAAGTTTGGTATTTGTATGTTTTCTGTATTGTACTGATGAGTCGCGGGGACACCAATCATCTGAGTCAAACAGTTGTAAATGATCAGTCTGTGGCCACATCGACTTCCTGTCAGTTGTTGGGTGCCAGCTTGTCTGCATCATCTGACAAATATTTCAGGTTTTTTTGGGTGCAGAGATAAACTTGTCTGTTGCATAAATCACCGCGCCTCGTGCCGTCTCTTTGCTTTGATGCGGACACCTGGAAAGTGATGCATAGATTTGCCGTCGGCCTCAGGCAACTGCCGCAGTTCACAACCCCTCGTCTGACACGCGCTGACGTCACACAATGAGACGAAGGCGCAAACAGTGGTGGAGAGTAATGAAGTACATTTACTTAAGTATTTCCACTTTCTGCTTCCTTACACTTCTGCTCAACTACATTTCAAAGGGAAATGTTGTATTTCTTGATCCTCTTCATTTATTTAATAACTTAAGTTAGACTTCATTAATACCTGAGGGTAATTTCACATGCAACCCCGAAGTACATGAAGTAATAAATTCAATTAATTAAATAAAATAAAGAAATGCATTCGATGCTGCTTTCACGATTCTATTTAGATTTGTCCAAGCGCAGTGAGATTACTCAAAACACATTTTATTTCTTAATCTGACTCTAAACACCAGTGGCTCTCGTGTTACATTTTGAGCTTCATGGGAGTGACAGGCTCTTAAAAAACTATGACAGGAGTCAAGTGTTCAACCCAAATCATTACCAGAAACAGCTGTCCCCCCAAACAAGCTTTATTACACCCTCAGGTCCACAAATGAAAAGACCTTTGTGTTTGTATTTGTCTATTTGTTTGACTTTTATAATGTATGAGTGCATTTGCGGATTAATGTGTGTGGTTTGGTGTTTGTAGTTTTTGGCTTGAGGCATCAACATCAGGAAGAGGTGTGAGGAGAAAAGTGAGACGTATCCAGAAAGAAAGCTATGGGTCTAAACCACAGTTGACAGTACACTCAGCCTTGTTAACCACCAACGATAGGAAAAAATGTGGTTGTAAACAAGTTAGCCGCCCCCCCTTCACTGAATGTCAAGTTTCCTTTCTGAGTGACAGAATTTCCTAAGTGAAAAAAAATGCCAAGTCATTACGGAAAGAAAAAGTGCTTCTTGTAACATGTTTAGCTTTGCAAAAACATGTTTTAGAACAGGGAAAAAAACTGTTGAGGGAAAGCAGAAAGTTAGAGACACAGTTACAGTTTAACGGATACCCATTTCACACTGGACAAAAAGAACTAACATCTGATTTGTTCTTTAGTAATCAAGGGTACAATCACCACTCATTACCAGGTCAAATGACTCTGCAGTAGTCACTTGTGGTTATCGGCCCCAGCTCCAATCGGCAGTGACAGAAACGTGACACCTGGGTGGACACGCTAATTTTCGCCCCATTTTCCACTCGCAGTCGGAAAAGAGTCAACCGCCTATTTGATCTGATTTACTTGTAGCCTATTAAAAACTGCGTATGTGCGCTAACTCTGGTAGAAAAATGGCCATGTTTCCTGGTAGTCCTGGCCACTCAAAACTTACATTACCACAATACTATATAACTTTACAGTTAAGTAAAAAAGAAAGAAAAAAAGAAGAATTAAAGAAAAATAATTACGAGAGTCATAAAAAAAAAAAATAATAAAGGCAGAAAACCTCAGACCTGAATCCAGTCCTGCCAACTTTAGTGTGACCATGGTACCGTAAGATTTAGTGGTTATTAGATGAGATCCAGAGCTTTACAGAGGAATATCATAAAATAATAGTGTCAGTTACAAGATATTAGCTAACATTTCCATATGACCACAATCTGGCCTGATGACGTTGCCAGAATATCTAACAGCGCCCTCGAGAAATGCTGCCTTAAATCATTTCAGCAAACATCTCCAACTCTCAAAACTCCATCTGTGGTAATGGCACTTAAACTTTGGCACAGCATGATGAACGTCTCTTTAGCCAGGGAATCTCCTGAATTTGCAACAATAATTCCTGGAGGTGAGAATTTCTGTCCAGCGTGTCTTCGCTGATGGATGGTGGAGTGATGGAGAGCCTTGCTAGGGGTTTTCCATCTTTCTCTGAACAGGGGATCCGTCTTTTAGACACAAGTGAATGTGTGTGCAAATCCACATGTAGAGGCATGAGGGAGCGAGGTTATATGTGCATGTTTTTAAATGTGTGTATGTTTGAGTGTATGAGTCCACTTAATGCAATGACAATTTAAATTTTCTCTTGTTTCTGATTACCCGTGTGGTAACTTTGGGGATTAGGTAAAGTAAAAGTGCACAACAACACCAGATTAACCACAAGAGAACGAGAGAGCATACATGTTGAACCTGCGTACCTTACTCTGGCATGTCCACACATACAGTAAATGCCCAAACATACACACACACGCTCATTACCGCCCACTTCAAAGGCATTCCAGTAGTTAAACTCAACAGTAGATCATAAAGCATCATGGAGTTGCACAAACCACTGGCCCCACTTTGGCCTTCACAATGGAAAACACTTCACCTTTCTCTCCTTTTTCCCTATACCATTAAAACAAGAGAGCAGCTCCCTGCCCGTGTGTGTGTCCTCTGTAGTAATCACAGCGAGCCACTCAGGCCAAGTCAGCAAGATTTTATTATGGTACAACCATATAAAGCACTGTAAAGTGAAACGTTGGCTGGTGGCAGCAGGTAATGTGAACAGCATGCATACATGGTAAATATGTGTAGTGCTACAGATGTGCTGCATTTATAATGAAAATAAAAAAAAGTGGGTCACCTAAAAGAGAAAAGCTCCAAATCCAAATTTGCGCTGGTTCTGGTGTCAAGTTAGATTTGTTTCAGTGAGATGAGATGAGTCATCGCTGTCATTTACTGTAACCTGACCTAACATACTGGATGTAGCTGGACAGCTTTCAGTTGGACAGTTCTGGCTTGTTTTCTGGCTCGACTTCACACCGTGGCCTTGTTTTATGGACATTTTCATTTTGGTGAAAGACATGTTCACATCTTCATAATCTCATAAACCATCTGAATTTGTGGACAATTTCATGTACATGAGCCATTTGAAATTACTACGAGCTTGTGTCCAATATTTGATGCCATGGATACAGACACTGTGGTCAGATCTAAACTGAAAACAACTTTCTTGTAAATCTCTTCTGGCTGCATGGAAGTCACCTCCAAAGGTCTTTTTTAGTAACCTTTCTGCCACAAGATGGGTCACAAATAAAACACAGGCTATGATCACATCACAGTAAATTGAGCGACTCAGTGTTGTTCTGAAAGAGTTTTTTGTTCAGCTGCGACCAGGTTGTTGTGAACTCTCGAGGAAGGCGTCATTGAACTCAGCAGAGTTTCTTTATCATTGTTCTATCTCCATCTATTGGTCCATCAAAGCTGCATCTACCATATAGTAACCACAGCTTTCCAAACTTGAAGCTGAAATTTGCCTCAGAGGTTGAGTGTTTGAGAGGTTGCTTGCGTGAACACATGGATGCCTGCAGGTACCTGGCTGCAGCTATTGCGAATTTACGCTTCTTTTACCTCTCTTTTTTGATCTCCTTACATTTCCAGTCTGACTCTCAACTGCGTATCATTAAATAAAGGCATGAATGACTAAAAAACATCCTTATAAATGTCTTATTAATGGTTGGAATAGCCATTTAATCACTTGTAGATTGAGAACGTCTTTGCATCCAACAGATTTCAGCCAAACTTAGTACCCTAAAAGTCTTTTTCATAATTTTTTTTAGATATAGATACAGCTTTGTAGCTTTGTCCAGGGCACAAGCCTCCAATTTCCCTCTGAGCTCCTGCCTCACTGGTTGAAACATTTTTCAGTCTTGCCCATATCTTCATAACTATCCAAGATCTTTTAAACATTATTAGGGATACTTTGGATGTCTTTTGATCCAGTCAAATTATTTAACAACACTCTTTAGTATATTACCAGATACAGCGGACCTGCCAAAAATGAAGGCAGACTTTGTGGCCTTGTTGACCCTAGACAACTCATATTAATTCATGGAAGTCATCCTCTCCTCCATCCCATGAGGCTTGGATCAGAGTGGGTCTTCATTTTGGTAAATTAGAAAATATTAAATAAACACTGCGTGGGTCTAGGGTCTTTTTTTTTTTTTTTTTTTGCAGTTCCTTTTTGTAGGCCTTTATTTTTTGTATGTATGTTTAAAACAATACGTTCAAGAGTTCGGAGCACCGATCAAAAGTAATTAAAAATGCACATAATGTACTGTCGTTATTCATTTTGCATAACATGTTACGAAGCCACTTTTCCTCAAAGTTATGTAGCTGAGTGTTGACAGCTGACTGATGATCCGCTGCAGTTAGTGTTGGCCGAGGCCAACGAGTTCATGTGACTGACACAAAAATGTCAGGCCTCAGGTGGTAAAGGTCACAGAGGGGTCCCTGATTTAGCACAGTGAGCTGTTTGTATACAACGCAGGATGGGTATATGGCCGTTCCAGGCAATACACACACACATCAGGGCTTGAGTTAAAAATGAGTGTTATAGAAAACTCCTTCACTCTTTGTTCATTTCTCTGACTCTCTTTCTTACAGCTGAAAACATCACACGCACTCAAGAGCACAGGTATAGTGCTGGCTGCATGTACTCACACACATACACAGTCTTTGATGCTCAGTAGCGTTGCAAATGGGCTCATTTCCTGTCTCAATAAAAACTTTCCGTCCTTCTTGGCCATGCACGTTTGTTCGCTACAACCTGAACAGTGAATATGTGTTTTAATGATGGTGGTTTCAGCTCTGCAGTTACAGGAGGTGCTTCTGAGCCTGAGTTTGGCACTGAGGGGGTCTGCACTTTGAGTTTTACATCATGGGCGGTGGGTTTATCACCATTTAAATTGGTGACCTGTTTCTATGAGTCCAGGTTTCGCAGTGAAAATATATTAATGGTTTAACAACAGGGTAATTAAGGTGAATATATGTGCCTAGATGCAATTACTTTTGTTTAAAAGTGTACTAATGATTAAAAAAACATATTTTCCTTACAATTTGGTGGCATCAAGACTTTTTGTTTGTTACAAAGTAGCTCCAATCAAAGGAGCTGCAATGATTAACTGATTAATCAATTATCAAAGTAATCACCAGCTATTTCGAAAACCAATTAATTGGTTATTAGTAATTTTCTAAGGAAAAAAAGTTGAAATTCTCTGATTCCAGCTTCCTCAATGTGAATATTTTCTGGTTTCTTTACTCCTCTATGACAGTAAACTGAGTATCGTTGGTAGTGCAAACAAAACCAGACATTTGAGGACAGGACAGGAAACACTCATTAACATTTTTAAAAACATTTTCTGACCTTTTAAAGACCAAACAATGAATCGATTAATCAAGAAAACTAGAAGTATCACAGCAATCATTGTATGCCTGTTGCTGTTCATGAGCTGTGGTGTTGAATAATGGCCACAACATTGCCATGATTATGATGTCACAGTGCTTTAAATGTCTGACCTTTTGGATAGAAAATGTCATAATTTCATAATTGTATCCTATTAGACATTTATACACAGGTTATGTAAGAAAAATATTATGTTTTTTTGTAATTTAAGTAGCCTCACCCGCTTAGTATTTTCCAGACGCAGACATGCTGAGCAGTAGGGGCCATTCAAGGCCACAACTACTTTAGTAAACACAGGTAACCACACACGCTTCCAATCACACTATCCCAGTGGGAAAGTACTACTACTCCTTCTCTAAATCCTCCTGTAATGTCAAGAGACTGGCATGAATCTAAAAGGTAATCATCCGTTCCTCGCAGTCCTTCAGCTGGCTCAGTGATTACACTGGTTTGTTCTGAGCAGCAGAGCTGGAAGAATGGCTTTCATTTGGCTTTTGTACCGTCTGACGTGTGTGCGTGTGTGTGTGTTTACTTCTCCGCACGTGTGTGTTTGTGTAGTTGAAGAAGTGGGTGATGACAAGACAACGACTTGGAAGACAGAGAAAATGAAAGGCTGTGAACGCAGCTTACTGACAGCTTCAATATAAATGAACTGAACTGACATTAATTCCACTTGAGTAGATGAAGATCATTCATCACTCACTAAATCATCTCAGATCTTGAATGCTGATGACTGGAGAAATATATAGACAGTGTTAGTCCATGTGCTCACATTGTGCTCAAAACTGTAGAGAGGGACCTACCAGTCCACAACCAACCAGGTTACATGTTTGAGCTTATGTCAGTTATTTCACGTTTGAGTCCTTGTAAACATGTGGATGTTGGTCTTTACCTGGCTTTCAGATTACTTCAACTTTCTACCTGTTTTCTAACCACCTGAAGCTAGTTAAAAAACACATCTACCACTCTAATATAGGGTCGTACTGTTGTTTTCCATGCCGACAGTTGGGAAAAGGACGTGTTTTGGTTGGTTTTGTGTCTCTATTAGCCCCAGAGGATTGTACTAAGTCTGGCTCAGTGGAAATGAACACTGACGTAAGACAAAACTTAAATCAGAACTGATGGCAGGATCAAAAATAAATGCAGACAATAAGGCAATAATCTTATTGGAATTATCCCTAATCATACTTGAACATTTCCTCTAATGCTGCCAACAGTTTATTACTAACTCTGACAATCAGAGTGAGAGTGAGCTTCTCCAACCAGTACAAAAACCTCAGACTCTGAGCTGTTAGTTAAACCAAATACTGCATAATACATTTACATACGCACATATTCCCTATTTCTGTCGACATTATATTCCAGTTGGTGGCAGGAGTGTTACCTTGTCAGGTGAGATTTATGAGATCACATGATCATGTGAGCTCGCTAAATCATCAACCGCAAACCAAACGGTTCAACGTCATGAGGATCTCCTGGCAGCTACAGGTGTGGTTTACCTCTCATAACAGCTTTAAGTGGCAGTTTTTAGCAAGAACGCCGTATGAAATGCAACAACAAAAGTCAGAGAGAAGACCAGTAGGTGGATGCAATCAATGCTAACTCCAAAATAAAAGAAAATAAAAGAAAACAATGTGTTTCAGTTGGGAGACGTTATCTCTACAATACACAGTAGTTATGTTAAACTAACATAAAACAAACTTTTCTCATTATTTTTAGATAAAACCTGCGACACACTGATGTGCAAATCCTCTAAAATCTGAACTTTTCTCCCTCCGAAGCAACATAAATAAACACACACACACACACACACACACACACACACACACACACACACACACGCACTCACTAAACTTTAACTGCATCCCATCTGCCCGTTTCCTTCCACCAGCAAACAACTTCCTGACTCTGGCTTAAACTCTCTGAGAAATACCTGCTGGCTTCTTATTAGTGGCCATCAAAAAAGCAGCGCCCGAAAACACAGTGCTGCTTGTTGGGACGGAGGTTTACAGCTACTTATCAGTGACAACACCCCTCAGTGATTTTAAGTTCACTTTCTCAGAAGCCAGTCCCTCTCATTTTCACCTCCCGGCCCCCCGCTCTCTCTTCTACCTCCGTATTTCTTCGTCCGGACATCTGCCATAAACTGCCCCCCTCTGACTGCTCTTATATAACTAATAACTGCTTCCATGTGAGACTGACAGAGATACACGCAGATTTAAAGCCTTTTTATCTCTCCTGAGGCTAAACTGTCACTCATCGATTTATAAACTCTGTGAATTTACTGCAGCATCACTCATCTACACGCACTTTCCTCATGTTTTCTTTGTTTGTCAGATAGGAAGCGAGTGAGCAGCAGGAGAGAGACGCTTCACAGAGTAAATCAAGCCTGAGTGTGGAGCCACTATGTGAAAAACAGGTGTATACAAGAGTTGAAGGTCATCTTTTTATGCTTTTCAATATGCTTCATACATCATTTTATTATATTTGAGTCATTTGTTTAGACAGGTTTAAAGGGACAGTTCACTCCATCATCAAAAATACACATTTCTCCCCTTACCTGTAGAGCCATTCAGTCATCTAAGATTGTTTTGGCGTGAGTTGCTGAGTTTTGGAGGTATCAGCTGTAGAAAAGTCTGTCCAGAGGCTAGCTAACTAAGGCAACAAATGTTACAGCTCAGCCGAGGAGGAGGATGCCATTTATATTTACGTCCCGCGCTTTCGGGAGCACAAGCCTCTCGTCCATGAGCAAATGCACACCTCCTTCTGTGCAGTAATACAGTTGACGGGTGTAGTTTGGTAGGAAGAAAATAGTTCCTTGATGAAACTGCTCACAATACAGTCTATGGATTATCTTCAGTGACCAGGTCATGATTTGGTGTTGAGTTTATTAAAAGTATTTTTTTGGCACTTTGAGCTCCACAAGCCGAGTGCCATCTATTTCCATTATTTTCATGAGAAGGCCAACGTCTCCAAAAACTGTGCCGCTCACACCACAACAATCTAAATAAGAGGAAAAATATGTATTTTTGATTTTGGAGTGAACTGTCCCTTTAACTTTCCTGTGTGTAGAGTCGTCGAGTAGACAGACAGTAAACACACACACAGTAATCTACATGTGATTTAAGGATTAAGTCATTACTCCCAGTCTGACTTCATCAGGACGAAGCGCTCATCAAAGAGGGAGCAGCAGGACCAAAGTAAACTAATCAGAACCGAGCCATGATGGAAGTGAGTGACCGATTGCAGTGACCCGTCATAACGACACTAAAATCAGACTGGCAGCTATTAAGTAAGAGCCGCTCTTTGCTCCGTTTACCCTGACTGTTCTGGGAAAAGATTATTCCCCTCGAAGGCATTTTGAGTGAAAACATCCCATGGAGCTTTTACCATCAGACCCAAGGGAAACGCAACTGTGCCCGAGAGAGCTGGTGAAACGACTCAAAGTAACAAACAAATAAATAAAAAAACCTTTTAAAATGTAACTTTACTTGCTCATTGCGCTGTTTTTTCGGGGGGTACTTCATCTATCAGCGTGTTCATCATCATGAATTCATGACTTAATCGTTGCCATGTTAAATTCAATTCTTGTTCAGGTCTACCAACAAAACACACATTGTCACATATTTTTCTGTTCGTATGTGTGTGTATGTGTGTGTGTGTGTGTGTGTGTGTGTGTACCTGTGGCCTTCTCAGGGTTGTTACACATGAAGCA
This sequence comes from Pagrus pagrus, assembly GCF_965226575.1. Lineage (NCBI taxonomy): Eukaryota > Metazoa > Chordata > Actinopteri > Spariformes > Sparidae > Pagrus > Pagrus pagrus. The sequence continues at coordinate 21,674,585 of NC_140188.1, read as the reverse complement.
GAGCCAGCCTCCCTCCTCCTCACTGTAGCCAAACAGATCAAAGAAACGCACCTCCTCCAGCTGAATCTGGAGGCTGTCCAGGTCCTGAAGACAAAAGGAAAGAAAGCCGAATATTTATTTTGTGACGATACTTTAACTTTCTAGTTGGTATGTTTTAATAACAGGCCCTTTTCACAGAAGACAGCTTGACATGTCACAGCAGGAAAAGCACAAGTGTAAATGTTAAAATAAATGAGGGCAGGATTCCATTTAGCTGCTTCAGTTCGGTGTCGCTCAGGCATGATTTACTTGGACAAATGAAAAGAAGAGCCGTCGAGTCAAAATGTCTGCTGACTGGCTTCTGTTTATTTATACTGTATACCTCTGTGGTTCACCTGTAGTTCAAAACACTGTGCATCAGGAGACGTTTACAGCAGTGAATAGAAAATTGAGCCAATTGTATTCACAGAATCAGGCAGCTCTTCTAGTTTCTATTACACAAAATACTTTAAAGACAACGAACAAATGGTAATTTACAGGAGAGGTTTCACCGGGACACAGAACACACACATACAATCACAAGCGTATACACACACAGGATGAGTGATCCTGTACATTAAGAGGTACTTAAGAGCTTGACATTCCAGTTACGAACCGCGCTGCCGTGCATCGGTGTGTATGTGTCAGAATAAAAAGCACTGGAAACCAAGAGCCCCGTTCCAAATCCCTGAAGACCCCCTGCACATGGTAAGAGTTACACTTCAGTCTAAAAACACGCAAACACACTGCAGTGACACTTAAACCCACGAGATAATACATATTTATCTTCGGCTGGTTTGGAGAAAAATGAGAACATTTAGAGAGATGATGGATTACTGTCATCAGTCTTCATGACAATATGTGTGTGCGTGTGTTTGTGTGTGTGTGTGAATGTGTGTGTGTTTGCGGAGTTTACCCAAATCTCTCTCTGATGAAATCATAGTTTAAATATCCTGACCACCAACCCAGCAGAAGACTCTCGCTTCATCATTTCTCTTGAACTCTGACCCTGCTGCAGTTCGTTCCCATTTTCAGTTGATCCATTGGAGAGCGAGAGGACTATTTCTCACTACAGCAAAAGTCAGACTCCCATTAATCGCCCAGAGGGAGCTGGATTTGAAGGAATGTAAGAAAAACAGGTAGCCGTGATGGCGGAGCCACAACTGTGTTTGACCTTGAGACCTGTGTTCCTTCAGTCCTTGATGTTAATGAGCGAGGATGTAAATGTGAAAGCTGTTTTTTATGTGTATTCCCATGAAACTTAGACCACAACCAAATTTAAAAACACACGCACACACACACATTACTGGCTTTGAACAAGCACACGTTTTATTAAAGGAGTGTCAGATCATTTTGATTTATTCATACATCAGAGCTTTCTCTGTGTTGTTACAACTTAAATAATTGAGGTCAAAGGGCTTTGCCTGCGGATACAGACAAACCAGGACCATGTGCAGCCGAGAGAGACGGACCATCTGTGGGTTTACATGAACATTAATATTTGGAAACGATCCATGGGATGGAGTGGTCTTTAGGAGACACATGTTGCAACGGTGAGAAATCCTGATTAAGATTACTGGATAAAAGAGGCTGGATAGAGAAAACATGAGAGAGGGATTACAGTGACAGAGGAGAAAAACTAGCAGTGTAACTACATTTACTTACTTTCGAGTACTTTTGAGGTGCCTGTACTTACACTTGACTATTTCATATCATTTTATATTTTTACTCCGTTACATTTCAGAGGAAATTATATTGTTTTCCTTTGCATGTTAGAATTTCACAGAGTTTATAAAATACATCTGTATGGATTTAACTACCAAATGGTAATGTAGTTAAAGGGGCACTCCACCAATTTTACACATCAAGCTCAGTTTATTTGTTATCAGGAGCACTGCTGTGAAAACTACGTCATAAAGTCTTCATGTGGCTCTGGAGAGAGCTTCCTTCAAAGGGGCTCTGAGGTACTTTTGTGGTGTGCTGGAAGCCGGTCATTATTTTATGTTAGTGGATTTTCTAAGCTAACATTAGCTACTGTTGCTCTCTGTTAGCGGAGCGAGGCACTGAGACGAGGCTCTCGAGAACGTGCATTAAGCCACATCCTTAAGACTGTTGCGGAAAATCCAACCTGAGTCCTTCACAAATAAATCAACAGTCCAACGTGAATTACTACAAATTGAGTCCCCTTTAGTGTGAGAAAACAACTTTAATCATGTTATCAGGATAATCTTAGTATTTAGTTTTAGACTAAAACTACAGGATAACAGAAGGCCCACTTTAATGAAGGTGTGGACAGGGTCTATTAAAAGACACTATCATGTTGCATTGTAGGAAGTGAAGGATTCAGGGTTTTCCCGTGTGACTCATATTAGGGGCCTCTGTCAAGTGTGAGATAAAACATTGCTGGAGTACTTTTAAAGGTAGCTCCACCTCAACCAACTACAAACAGTAAAATGCTGCATACATGTCGATCCATCATATGACCTCTTTAAGCAGGTGGTGGACAGTGGATTTTTAGAGCTGATTGGCTTAAAACAGCTGCCTGATGAGTGGGCAAAACCAAGGCAAGTAAAGCAAAACAGTAAAGTTGCAGTCGGACAGCTAAACAACGGGGAGCTGCAGATTCAGTTGATTATTCCCTTTCACATTGTTTCCACGTTTTCATGTTATTTGATACATTGTTATTAAAAAATACCTAAAACAGCTGCTGAGGATTTGATTTAGAGATAAAGACAGTTTAATCCAGGGCAGTAATTCAAGGAAACAATGTTAAACAGATAAAAGTCATTAAAGTCAAATTGTGCCTGGACGGACTGCCCGTGTTGCCACTTGAGGCGGACGAACAGGAACGGCTCCTGACATGAACTCATTGAATCATTTTGGACTTCACAGTCATCTTCATTCCACTGAGTTCTGGCTGTCAGAGACGATACATGTGTGTTTCCTGGATTAGACAATCCAATTCATGACTAAACAAATGCCAAGGTCATTAAAATATTTTTAACATTGTTAACTGATTACAAAGCAAAGCTGACCGGAATCATCTTTTCTCTAAGAAGCTGCAACCGAGACAAGGCGAGACAGAAGCGAAAAAAACGATGAAAGAGAGACTGTGAGTCAGAAGTTGAGCAACAATTAGTGAGCGAGAACAAATCAGTGAACAAAGAGCCCAAATCTGATGGGCAACTCAATGAGATATGAATCATTAACTAGAAGAAATGAGTAAGATGGCACGTATTTGCTTAATGAGCCCATTAACAGAAAACCTCAAACTACAGTCTGTGTGTGCCAGGCTCGCCACGATGCAACACACCTCTGACAGGCTATAATTCACAGAGTAAATGATTTCTATGTGGTTTAAATGAGCTTTAAGGATGTTAAGAGTGACAAATTTGCAGCTAGGCAACAAGCTCATGTGGACAAACACAAGCCCATATTACATTCATCTGGAGCAGAGAGGTGGATTCAATAAAGAGATGAAGAGACAAAGGCTGGATTATGTGATTCTGAATATAATCCGTCTATCCTCACGTAACCCCCCTTTACCCTTTGAGTACAGCCCCCTCTCCTTCCATCAGTGTTTGTAGGCCATCACTTTAATTTGATCAAGATGCAAGATTGTAGCTGCACAACTGATGAAGACTGTGGGCAGAAGGTGGAGAGGGAGCTGTGATGTATCTGCAAAATATGTAAAAAGGTTCAGTTACAACCTGTGGTTGTTGAAATACACCCCGGAGGAAATGGGACAACCCTTCAAGACCCTCATACGTGATCAGTGGTCGTCAGTGACGTTTATGTAAACAGACACAATCGGACATATCCAATATGGCGTCTTCAACCGTGTTGATTTCTCCTGCGTTACTATGTCAACCCTGATATTATCACAATGCCATCTGCCATTTTTATGATGGCGTTAGAAAGGCATGGACGCTCGCAATTCATTCACTCCTGTTATCAATCAAGTCATCAAATAAAAACACTGCTTTGTTATCTGGTCACTTGCGGCGCTATATAGGCTAACATTAGCAACCTGAGCTCCTACCACTGATATTAGAGGAGCTACCAAGTGCAGCAACTTCACTGCTGGCTTTAGTTAAATTTTGGGTGTCATATACCCTCAAAGGGGCGTTATATTGTTAGTCAGCAATAACAATGTAATGTTGGCAAGCTAGCTAGTTGGCTACCAAGACATCAGCAAACTAGTAGTATTTGTTTTACGCTTGTTATAAAGAAAAGGACCATAATACACTGAAATGACAGGAAGTTCTCATCACCCACAATTAAAAGGAAAGGATAGGGAACGATAGCAGACAAAGAAAAGGTAAGATAATTCTTGATTGATTGATTCCTGAAGCTGTATAAAACATGGACATAATCGCTGTGACGTCACCCATAGGTTCAAAGTGGGCAGCTCCAACCCTCGCTCTCTTGGCAGTATTTCAGCCCAGAGAAATTCGGGTCTTACAGCAAATAACACAGATAAATAAAGAAACGTGTGTAATGTAATGTAATAAAATAGAATTTTTTCAGGAATTACCACAAAGGAAGTGGACAAAAATCCACTAACAAAGCATAGTAACGAGAGAGCGGCTGATACAGGCGGAAAGGAGGCACAGGACTCAGAGGCTTTTTGGAGATTTTAACCAGAGACAGAGAGAAAGGACAGCGAGTGGGAGGTGGAGGCAGGCAGAGGAGTATAGAGGGGAGGGTGGGTGAGGAGAAAGGTGAGTGGATGAGAAGTGGGAGTGTTGCAAAGGGGAGTAGAGGAGAGATGGATGAAGGCAATAAACATGGCAGAGGCTTTATTTCTGTCTCCCCTGACATTTATCCTGTCTGGATATAAGTGTATGAGAAAAACAGGGGTCCTGACATTACAAGCCATTTGAAACAGGCACGGACAGAGTCAACAATCCTCATATAACATCTCTCAGCCCTCTCTTCCCATCCTGCTCTCTTTTTGTATTTTCCTTCCCCAAATGTGTTTATCTAATCTCAGTCTCAACCTTTCTCCTTCATCCTCTTCCTCCACCAAAATTTATCTCCACCACAGTTGTATCAACAAACGCTCTCACGCTGGGCAAAAGGTGAAGCAATACTTGTCAAGTATCTACACTCTCAGGCTTCCACTTTGCTCTGTCTGCCATTATATCTCATGCCATGTCTTCTCTCTTTTCCTCTTTCTCTTCCCCCTCTCTCATGCCACATCCACTGTGGAAATCCTGCCTATTTTCCACCCGTAATGCCCTTTTCTTTTATCCGTCATTCTTGTACTGATTTATGTCCGCTGTGATAAACACAGTAAAGATGTGGCTCTCCAATGGGGCTGATTTAAGATTAATCTTCATTTTATCTCAGCCCCTGACGGACTCTGCAACTCTTTTTTACTATTTGCGTGCTTTAAACCCATTATCTTTTTATTGTTACCATATCTTTCTCAACCCTTTCCTCCTTTCCCCCTGCTCGTTCTTGAATCTCTTACTTCCCTCCATCCATCTCATCTCTGCTCACACCAGCTTTCTATTATCTCCGTGTCATAAAACTATTAAGCTAAGTTGTCAGAGGCCGTACATAAATCCCTCTTACATCTCTGAAGCCCCATAAAGCTCAATAGGCTCCCTGTAAATCTCCCTGTCAGCGCAGACACAATCGATAACCTTTTCTGTCTCATATATGTCTAAGCTTTCCTCCCTTTTGCATCTCTTCTCTCCTCGTCCTCTGCTACATGTGTTTCTGATTGGCTGACAGTGACAGGAGTGAAGCTGTAGGACTAAAGAGGAACGGAGAGAAAATAGGAAATGTGGAGCACATGCATGGAGGGAGAGGTCGTGACCTTCTGCATCCTCTTTCCTGTTAAATCGCATCTTCGTTTTTCTGTGGTTTTCTTGGTGCTCCCCGGAGAATGAGACTGAAACCATTCTACAGAAAAAAGATGTTAAACAGTCTGTCACTCTGTTAGTTGATACTGTGCACTTGGCAAGTCTGCTGGATCGGTGTCAAAACTGAACCTATTGGGTATCCGCCAAACGTCACTGATCCTCAAGTTCTGCTGCTCCCATACTTTACAGCTGTAAAGGTAACGCTAAATATTCTCCACTTCTCTACTTTGCTTCACAATAAATACATATTAATGTATGCCTTTGATATCTAACAGTGTCAATAATTTGTGTCAATAATTTTGACATTGTGTGTCAAAAACTACATTTTCACCTCATAATTAGCTTTTCACGTGTCTACTTGGATTTCAAAGTTCAGTTTAGCAAAATTTATTCATCATCATCCACCCATTCCTAAGTTTGACGAAACAGGCAAGATATTTCATATGTTGACTCCTCCAACCTATCAATATTTCTACAATACTGTTCTTGGTTCAGTACTCTGTATCAGCTGATATACTCAGTTTGGGCTATCGGTTAAACCAGGCTAACTGCCGCTGGGTTGCTTCTTTTGTTTCCTACAGACATTACATTGGCAAACAATTCAGTAGGTTTTAAAATGCTGAACTATTCCTTTAAGGTCTGAGTGGCCCAGTTGGGGGAACTTGAGATCAACAGTAAAGTTATTTTACTGGTGACTGAGCAGGTAAATCAGTGGCTGATCCAGTGAAGACGGTAAAAGCAGAAGTTTACGAGCATGTTTGAACTGTTGAGAGTAACACAGCATGAGTCTTCCTGCCCAGTGTACAGTTCGTGTGTGTGTGTGTGTGTGTGTATGTGTGAGAGTGAGAGTGAGTGTGTGTTTATGAATAACAGAGTTTGTTCAGGCTCCATATGGTAACCATAGCTGGTCTATCTCATAGCCGCCTCAACGCATGTTTAGAGAAAGACAAACGACAGCTGTATTTTCTTTGCGGGCCTAATTGTTTCCTAGTGACCACTTAGCTCTTAACGTTACGAAGTGGGAGAGTGAGGACACTGCCCACATCCACATCCACATCCACATCCACACCTACACACACACACACATACACACACACACACACACACACACACCTACACACAAACACATACACACACACACACACAGACATACGATGAGGAGTCGCAGCGAGCAGACGCCTTGTATACAAAATGTCCATTTAATAAATTCCATATTTACACAAAGTGGATGTTGAACTTTAACACTTTCCTTTCTTGGAGTGTTTTTCAATACCGATGACATCATCCCCTCTGCTGGAGACAGATAGCTTTTAGGAGGAAGCAACACGTGCGCACACACACACACACACACATACACACTGTGGTCCAGTACCTTTCTGTGTGGGGTGGTGTGCTGCGTCATGGCCATGGGAAAGCTGTGAGCTCCTTTCAGCTGCGTCTTCTCCCAAAGAGAAGCAAGTCTCTGAACACATTCGTCCCTGGAGCACAGGGGGACACTGGACTTACTCTGGTCAAAAGAGAGAGGGAAAAAAACACAAATACATTTACACAAAACAGAGACAGGGTTCAGATAGAGACAGAGGAAGTATGAAAAAAGAGTTGGTAAAACAGAGCTACTCTTGGTTGCAACTGCACATTTCAGGTGGTATTTATTATGAAAAATATACTAAATTCCAGTTTTCTGTGCACCTGTAGATGTAGCAGCATGATGTGTATCCACAGATGAGGCTGTCGGCTGGTCAGGTTGAAACTGGACTTGGCGTACAGACAGTAATGTCCCTTAAGAGGACAGGAGAACGACAGCTTGGCCACACATCCTCGATTTGAATCTGTCACAAACACAAAAAACACATAAAAATGGCAAAATCATTAATATTTAGCAGATGTTCAAAATTTGTTCATCTTAAATTGAAATTCCCAAGCTTAAACAGAGTCAGTTCACTTTCTCTGTGCATCTCTCGTGCACATATGGACTTGTGTAACCTTGGGAACATATTTACACAGTGATTCATAGCATGCAAGGACACTGCGTCTTGTAATCATCAGAAGACGTCTTCTCTTTCCACCATCACCTCCCACGAACGTCCACCTCTCCGCCAAGGAGAAGAAAGCAGTGAAGGGCCAACAGTTACTGAGTTTGATGCGGAAATCATCCAATAGATCAGAATGATGATCAAAATAAAATAATGAATGTCATATTTTTGAATGCTTCATTTTTTATTTAATTTTTTTGATTTACAGACAAAGAAAAATAAAAAGTATGTTTTTTCAACTGTATGATTAGCATGTACAATGAATTTTATACAGCACAGCTGGGTCTGATTTTGCTGGAAGGAAGGTTTTTGAGTCATTCTGTCTTTTAAAGCAATAATTGGATGACATTTTGGTACATTTATATGGGAGCATTGAAAACACTCAAAACTAAGAAGGTAGTTAATGTGCACGTCCAAACCCCAGTTGTGTACAGGTGCAGCGCAAAAAAACTGCAATTATTATATCTTATCAAAAAGGTCTTTGACAGCAGGTTTCACAGTATATATAGACAGAAAATAACAGCTCCACCTACAATTTTCACTTGATGCCTGGCAACTGCTTATAGCCAAGAAACAATGTGGCACAAAATCACCTGAAAGCAGCAAATAGTTGATGTAGTCTTATATTTCCAGATATGTGAGTGATATTGACATATTCTAATTTTAACTTTATGCCAGGAAGCAAACATGTGCATTTTCTCCAATGTTTAACAAATCAAACTATCCTGTTAACATTCATCTTCTCCTTAAAAATTTGTGAAAACTTGTAGGCTATGCTGGATATCTTACGTTACAACTTTTACATAAAAAAGTGAAACTATCTACGCTTTAGGTGGCGGAAGTGGTCCAAAGAGAGTTACAACCAAACTAAACTTTAATTTGTTATTCTGCAAAAACAATCTGGCACGTCAGAGACTAATTCTCTATACAGGACATTATGTAATATATAATGGATCTGTATCTTCATCATCTGTCCTCCGTGGGCAATAACAGATATATGGACTGTTACAAACAGTATTACATGTATATCAGATTCCTTGGTCAGCACTGTCAAATCTTTGAGAAAGACTCAAACATCTTCAAAATACACAAAACAAAAGTTAACTCAATTCATATGTGTTTAAAATTGAGAAGCTAAGAAAGCGAAATGTTTTAAACTACAACATGTGTCTGTATGTACGGCTTCACTCGTTAGCACACGCTTCTTTCGAAGAGTTTGTTTGTATCAGACAGTCGATGACGCTGTATATGTTTTGTGTCAGCGTATGTGTGTGTGTGTGTGTGTGTGTGTGTGTGTGTGTGTTTGGATTAAGTATACATGTGCGTGTGCACTCTTCTGCGTAATCCCAATCCCCTGAGAAGTAAGGTCAGCAGCATGATGACATCATCCATCTGAGACCACCTGTGACATCATATCCTAAGTGCCTTGGGGTTGATTCTCATTAAGAGACTTAATGCAAAGGCAGCACTAATTATAGGATGAGGAATGAACGTGCATCTACAGTATGTGTGTGAGTGTGTTTAATAAATGTATATTTACATTTATTTTCAGATTTAATGAATTAACCAGAGGCCAAAGGAGGAGTTTGTTATTTTTTGTCTCGTTTCCTGTTTAAAACGTGTGAATACGTGTGTGTGTGTGCATCTCTGTGTGTGTGACTTTTGGCTGCCTCTTAGTTCAAATGACATTAAGGCCAAAGGCGGAGCAATAACATCCCCTCATGTCAATCAAAATATCATCACCTCTTGTGTGTGTGTGTTAGCTTTGTCTGCTCTTAATATGTTCAAATGAATGAAGCCCTGTCCTCATAGGTGGGGTTCACTGCTGCAGATGGCTCAAACAAACGAATACAGACGGGATTGTACTGTCTAGTTGCATATTTATGTACGTAAGTGTGAAGTGATGTGTTGAATTTGTGCATGTGGATGTCTGCACATACACTTCAGGTGTGTGAGCTCCCACAGTTCTTGTGGGAATGTGTTTTGTGAAATATGTGTGTCTACGTGCTTTTCAAATGCATTTCGGCTTTTTTTTACTGTATGTTTGCGCTGGTTGAACTTAGCTGTATGATTTATATCACATTAAGGTAACAGTTATCATTTCGCGAGAGGGCAAGATAAAGCCAAACAAATCTGATTCAATATGGAGAAGGTGATGATGGCAATGAGCTCTTGATTCAAGTGAAGCAAATCAAATTGAAACATGGAATATAAGCAGGGATCATAAGACCTGAATGAAAATAAAATATCAAACCCCTGAACATGAGAAGAATGAGAGGGGTAATGTGAAAGTGGATTACAACGTTTCAGAAAGTGGATTAGATTAGTTTGGAGACGTAAGAGGTTTCTCATTTCACGAACCGCCTGACCCCCTGTTTCTCATCAGCACGCACGGCTACAACTCTGCACACACACAACACTGTACCCATATGTAAACATGTACTTTATGCATACTACATATGTATGCATAACATTCATCTGTTTCTACTTTAACGTGACCGTGTTGTATAGATGTAACTGAATACGATGGCCTGGACCACCTCAAAACAATTCTCTGTCTCTATACCTTAATTAATTTTTCCATTAACAAATTAGCTCCGTGACTTTTCCCCCACAGAGTTTGGCTCAAGTGACCAAACTCTCAATCTTTCAGTCCAGATTAAGACCTCAGTGGAGTCTGCAGCTGAACATATGGACAGGTCTGTGAATACTTAAAAAAAACCCAACGGCAATTGTACACAAACTCCTTGTGTACTCTTTTATAATCCATTACACTCACTTCTGTTTTTCATATTGACATTTACCTTCTATCACACAGTGCTCTGGTGTGGGGATCTGCTGCATCATGTCCTTACAGAAGTCTCTGATCGCCTCCATGTTGTCTCTTAAATGAATGAGGAGTCTATCGGCTTCCTCCTGCTCCTCCTTCTCTCCATCCGTCTCCCTGCTGTGACCTCTCTCAGCCTCTTTGACCCCTCTGTTCAGGGCAGCAGCGACTGGCATGGAGCTGTCAGCCGTCAGTTTCCTCTCAGCAGGAGGTGCTTCCTGGTTTTCTGAGTGCGAATTTGCCAAGGTGTTGGAGAAGATGTTGTCTGGGCTCGGCTCCAACCCCTCACCGTCCTCCCCGGTGTCCGAGTTGATGGAGCGCGAGCGCACAGCGTGGAGGGCCAGGCTCTTTGACCTAAGAGAGACCAGGAAATAAAAACAGTCAAAGTGCTGCAAAATCATAGATTAAAACTTTGGCTCCTTCCTGTTTTGACACCATGCAGCAAATTGTCCAGGGTTTGGTTTAATTCCAGGGTTCTGTGGGCGAAACCACTGAAGCAAAAAGCTTCAACGGGACATTGTTCACAGTGATTTTGTAACAACTTAGAGAAAAACACAAGGGGTAAAATGAATTTCAGTTCATGACAGGAGTAGTGTGGGAATAAGCATGAGTTTGTTAAAGATACTAATCTTTTGTAAGCAGTGTCCGTCTTCAATATCTTTTTCATTGTAAGAAAACTGCCGACTATAGCCAACTTTAAGTCAGCTATGAATTACAGTGAAAGGATTCTGCACGCCAGCTGAATTTGTTCCACAAATGTCCGATGTCCGATGACAGACCTAAAACTAGTCACTCTATCCATTATTTTAAGTGGTCTACAGTCCTATTCACTTTATAACATTCAGTCAGAACTGACAATGTGAGTCAACACTAACAATGACTCATATAGGCTCTTTATACTCAAAAATAGCTGAGCAGCTCTGCATCACAAACATGTGCAACAGGAATCAATGCTGTTAGCCAGCTCAAAGTCAGTCCTTTAACTCTTAGGGGTCTATTTTAAAGAAGAGCACAGCACAGCGCAAGAGTCATGGCTAGTTTCTGACCAACACAGCTGTTATTTTGTATCCATCTGTATACACGTGGGCGTGTAGGTTTAAAAAGAGGTGTGGTCCGGCACATTAACGCCACATTGCTATCTTGAGACAGCAGAAAGTGACTGTGCCATAGACCAGTCTAAAGTCAGTGCCGCAGTATTTTTCTGCTATTCAAAGGACGCATTATTCAGATGGCAAGATGTGCCTACATGGGGGTGTTCACAACGCATATACACTCTGCTTTTATGATTTAAGAGGCTGCTTTCAGTACATCGCAACGATTCGGTGCACATATCATGGCGCTTTTAAGCAGCAAAACTAAGAGTTGAAGTTATACACAGGACAGAGGAAACTCTCCAGAGGAAACAGAATTAAACTTTTATCTTCTGAAATAAATATTTTTCAGACAGCTCTGATGGAGCTCAGGATTTATCATTAGCGCAGCTGCTTTACTCCAAACTATTTCACTGTACGAAGCAGCTGTGTGTGTGAGACCTTCCTAATGAAGCATCTTTTCCTAATTTCACTGGAAATCAATCAAATCCAGCCGGCTCCACAGTGACAGTGCTAACAGTCGATCCTTCATAAAAAGAATGTCTTACTCAGCAGAGTCATACAACAAGCCACATATTAACAGACCTGTTGAATCTCATCTCTCGCCTCTCCTCCCTGACAGCTTGGCTCAGGCTGTAGCGTCGCTGGGGGGCAGGAGAGTCTTCCTCCACCTCCACCTCTCCCCCCTCCTCCCCCATTTTCTCCTCAAAGGCCTGGATCTTCACCTGCAGCCGCTGCTCTGACCTTTCATCTCCCCCTACTCCTCCTCCCCCTCCTGGATGAGATGCACAGGGAGACGGCGGGCACGCCTCGGCCACCCTGTAAAACACACACACACACACACACACACACACACACACACACACACACACACACACACACACACACAGGCCAAAGGGTTGAATTGCAGGTGTTGGGCACGTGAAATGAAGCTGGACAGACATATTTGGATGGATTTCAGTAGCCTCCCCCTCCCTCCCTCCCTTTCTGGCGAGCTTTCCTGTAATTCTCACTTTCTCACAATTACTGGCTCTATCTCTGTGTCTCTCGCCCCGTGTGTCCCCCTCCTTCTCACTCTGGCTTTGTTTTTCTTTGTCCCTCACTATGGTGCCTGTCTCCTCTCTTTTTCTCCCTAACTCAAACTAATTATTCCCTCTCTCCTTCGCTCCCCCTCCCTTTATTTGTCCATACTTCTTTTTCCACAAGTGGCCTTCATAACTTCATTAACAGTCTACTTGTGTAGCTGAAAGAGGACTTCAAACTACCCCATTGTTGATTTTCTTCTGTCCTCACCCCCTGCTAAAACCACCCTGCCTCTCTCGATCCCTCCTTCCCTCTATCTTTCTTCCAGAAGACCCCAAGCAAAGCCTCTGGAAGCCTCCAATCCTGCACACGATGTTCTGATTTCGGAGAAAACTGTGCGTGTCATTCCCACACTGCAGCCAGATTGAATCCCAGTCAACTTATGCACATCAACACGCAAACATATGCACACACACAAGCACATGCTGTCCTCACGTTGCATACTACGTTCTGAAGAACTGCATGACTTATATTTACTGTAAATATGGCAATTATATGAAAGAAGTCATTGAAGGACAGACTTGGACATAAAGATTGACAGAGAAATTGAGAGAGTGGGGGTTAATAACAACAGTATGTTGTTACAAATCCACATTTTTTAAGGTTTTAGTACCACAAATCAGTTGGATATGTGGGCAACTTTCAAAACTCCTCAATATTGATTTCATTAAACCTCAATCATTTTGTTTACAACTGTAGTACTTTATCCTTTGTCATTTATGAACACCCTTGAAAGCCACTAAAAATATGCTGGCATTCTGTATTTCTGCAAAGCATTAAAAAGTAAAGAGTAAATATGCAATAATCAAAGTTTTGGGGGAAAAATCTCAGTTATTCTCATCTCATTATTTACTAAAAGCTGAACAGTCAGGAAACTGTGTGTCGATTGATTACATTTGACTGAAAGCAGCCTTGCAGCACATGCAAACAACCGCACAACTATTACCCTGATTGGTCAAGTAATGTGACATCGCCCATTTCCAACTTCAAACCAGCGACAAAACCACAAGCAAAACAGTCGATTACAGACGATCATGCTGGATCAAGTCAGTCAGGTTAGGTTTTCAAGGTTTCTTTAAGGTGCTGTTTTCAGTCAAAAGTCTCTAGTTGTCTGTCTCAACTTGTTGCAGCACTAAAGTTCTTTGAAATGATAAAACATGAAGTATCAATTAAATATCACAAATCAAGTTACTACTGTAGTCCTAAATGAGATACTAGTCTGATTCCCTTTGCCGTCAGATCAGCACCAAACGTTTTAAATGTAAAAACGACAAAGGGTAATTTTATGGGGAGTTGCATGCTAGAATTTTTAATTTGGAAATAAAGCAAAAATGTCAAAACACATGTCAAAATGTGTCTCTAACCTGCAGTGCATGGCCGTGCTCTCCTCCAGTCTCCTCCCCAGCAGTCTGGCTATAGCAGTGAACGAGTTGCTTATCCTGTAGATGTCTTTCCCGCAGCCTCCCAGTATAGACGGGTAACGATCGGTCAGAGCTCTGATCTCCAGCAGCAGCGTGTGGTGAAAGCTGTGCTCCATGCTGCCCAGAAGGGACACCAGGTAGACCAACGAGCTGTGAGCATGAGCCTGGAGACGACAGAGAGGCGAGATGTTAAAATGATATCTGGTGTTGGCATCCACGCTGAACTAAACAGAGGAATAAGAAAGGAGAGAAAGAAAGACAAGACGGGGCTGTTTTACTGCACACAATGCATCCAGTTTAACGTTTATTTCTAATGTTGGAATTTGTTTCTTAAACTCACTGAAAGTGAGGCCAGTGTTGTGTTGTAAGATTCATTCCCTGCATGTGTTTTGGTGAATCAGGAGTGTATTTCATTTATTCTGACACATCAGTTTTTCAGTTGGCTCTCAGCAACTGAGAAATTATAAACTTCTTCCCCCATTGGGCCTTTGTAATAACACATTTCATCATTCTCTGCCTGCTCTCTATGTAAACTGTATCCAGAGCATAAACAATCTGCTCACCTTCGACAAAATAATACTTAAACCCTCTGTAATGCATATTTGTTGTATTCTCAAAGGAAGGTTCATTAGTACCCTTTCCTGAGATATGCAAAATCATATAGTCACAATTTAAAACTGCAAGGTTTTATCCTTACCGACTTTGGACCCTAACCCATTGTTTAATGTTCTATACACAACATTTAATACCACAAGAAAAAAATCACCAGCATCTAAGACCAAAACAAAAGTTGGCCTTGTTAACTCAAAGTAAAATAAAGAAAAAAGGAAAAGCAGAAAGAGAGCAGCATCTGGACACACACTGCTCATAAAACTCACAAAATTACTGCACAATTGAATCACCAATCTGTTGATGCAAAGACTATTTTATCACCTCAGATGAAACCTACTTTAGCGTACTGTTTAGCTGCAATATGATAACTTTTCCGTCATGCTTCATATTAAGGTTCTTGTAATAAATGGGGCCAGTCAACACAGCTGCTGTGGCCTTTGGGGCAACTGCAACAGTGAAAGTTACATCCACTAAAAGTTCTTGTTTTTGCTACTCACAGGCTGAGGTTGTCATTGCAAGTTTATCTACAGAGAGAGACCTTTTTGTTAAATAATAAGATCCCTTTTGTGACCAGAAAAACAAGTCTCACTCTGAAATCCTGCAAGATGTAAGTTGTTGCATGAAGACGATGGTGGAAACATCAGTCAGAGTTGGAAAGAGGAGTTTATCTAGAAAAGCAGCAGAAATGTATCTCCAAAGTCGTGGCTGAATATTTAACTAATTTTGACAATTCATTTGGGGCAACAACTGTAACAACACACCTCACGAGATCTCAGAGCGAGACTCCTCCTTGAATGAGACGTGTGCATCAGGAAGTTATTATTTAACATCTGCTGGACCAAATCCATAACTTTGGCTATGTATGACTCATGTACACAACATGTAAATACGTAAATACAGGGCCAAGATTTCAAAATACCAGAATACCAATTATTATTAGGGTAATAAAAAGCAAACCCTATCACGCACCCATTCGCAACATGCAGACACAGCTCCCTTGGATAGCTGTTCAAAATCCCATATTTAACCTTTAACAAAAAACAGACATTTTAAAGTGGCGTAAACCAGTCAACACTTAAGTCATTGTGATAACAGATGAACTAAAGTGACACGATTTAGTAACAGCTCTCTTGCTGTGTTTTAAAGCCGAACCAAAGCAAACAAAACCCCCATCTGTGGGTCAGAAACAAAACCAGGATTTTAAAAAAAACAAAAACTGAAGTCTCTATGCTTATAAAACCTTTCACTGCTTGGACTGGAAGAAAAAAACAACTAAAAACATCCCTCTCCTCTTCTGAGAGAGACAAAATGATTGATTGATGGAGGGACAGAAAGACGGACGGATAGAGCCAACCTGTGTTTACAGAGCTCGAGCACACCTTGTAACGAGGAGAGAAGAATGCGCTTACTGCACAGTTTGGGCATGTTTCACAAGCACTCTCTGTAGGATGCCAAATTTATACGTGGACGCTAAAACTACCAGAAAAGGTAGAACTCGACTTTATACTGTTACAACACGCCAAGTAGGTATTTAGGAGTTTGTGAGGTCGAGAAACAGGAGCGTGCCTGGAGTCCAGGCTGCAGGTACAAAGGCTGTCGGGGCTTTTTATTGTCGAGATGTTTTTTCACTTTTTAAGGAGTCGCTACAAAACAACAGCATGAGCAGAACTTGCATCATATACAGTTTGTTAATAAGACATTTTACAGTAAAACTATTAAAAGCCTGCCAGGTCGTATGACGCCCTCCTTAATCATCAAACATGACAGATTATGTTTAATTGTCTGGAAAAGGCACTTGGCCTCGATTTGATGCCATGAACACATCACTGGTTCAACTCATGACCAAATTCTTTTGTAAAACCCTGCAAAAAGAGGACAACAACAGGAAGTTTAAAGAAAGACTAAGAACTCTTGTATTTAATTATGACTGTTAACGTTCTCCAAACAGAGTAACAGATATTCCTCCAAAGTAACAGGACAGACACGGATCTTTGGCCTGTTAGCTCCATCAATCCGGTAACATATCTCCAACAACACTGATAGCCAAGTAGCACATGTGTTTGTGTGCTGTCAAAACTTCCGAGAGAAGAAAACAGTGTATCGGCCCAGTGAAAGGCCAGATCCTCTCTCTGCTCACCGACCTGCTCGCTCTCTTAGTTTCCCCTGATTGTCCAGCAGCACGCTGGTCGCTCTGCTTCCTTCAGAGCTGCAGTCTGGCACATAACCACTAACCCCGGTCTCTAACAAGCCCCATGGAGATACTGCTGTGTGCATGAATGTGTGCTTTCCTTCCCAGAGCGCATTAATTATTTGTGAAAATGAGTAGGCTATATATCACTGGAGAGATGATTTCAGCTTTGAAATCTGAACAGAGGAAGTGTGAGGACTTTCAGCAGAGTGACTGAAAGTATTCCCTCTGAACAAAAGCATCCGTACAGTATGAGGTTTTACCAAAGTAATACTAAAGATGATGTAGGAGAGGAGAAACCACTTGAAAGATTTTCAGTAGAAAAGTCCTTAACGCCAGAGATGGAGGTTGCAGGACATATATCCTGCCCCTTCCCCCCAAAAGCCAATCATTTGTTTTATCACAGCTGAAGCAGGAAAATCATAGAAAATAAGGATATCACAAGAATGCACAGGGTTACTAAGAAAGGTGAGGTCATGAGGTCAACATTAACGTCACTGCACTGTGGATCGAGCCGTGACAGAAGCTGGTGTCGTGCGCATGTGTAGAAGTAGTATAACCTGAGATGATAAAAAGTGTTTTAAAGCTAATTTGGGAGATAATTTAATCAGATTTGACTGGTGATTCTGTTCATGCAAATGTTATCATAAGTTCTGGCTCTCTCTCCACATTCATTTAGATGGCCTGGTCTTACTAGGCCCAAATAACTTGTTGCCAAGATGGCAGACGAGTGGCAACACCGGCCTAAAAGGACTTTTGTAATACTCCATTTTCGGGTTGGAAAAAAAACACTGCGTAACATGTTCTGTGTCTGTGCAAGTACTTTCCAACCTTTTTGGCTCGTGACACTCAAAAAACAAAGCGAACTTGCGACCCCTTGTCGAAGCTTAAACATTTTTATGAGTTATTCTTACCTTCTTAAATTTCTTCTCTGAATAAGTTTTATAGCCCAGAAGAGGTTAAAAGCGATTCAGTGTTTCACAAAATACTGGTTAACAATCAGACCATGACCATGGGTTGAGAACCACTGCTCCATTTCTAAAATACTTATCAAATTCAATTCAATTACATTAAATTAAATTAAATCACTCAATAAAAAGAGGGTACAGAGTAACAGTGCAACCATCTAACCTTCATTTTGGCTGATAACATTAGTGTTTTAAAGAAAAACTGAGTGACCTGTTATGACACTGGAATCAACACAGGAAAAGGAGCACAACGTTCAAGAAAGAAAAACGAGATGTAACACAAGGTCACCACAAACTAAAGCCTTAAAATAACCATAACATTAACACATTTCTGAGCAGCATCAACACCGAATAAAAACTATTTTAGTTCTCAAAGCTAGGATTTACTACAGGACTGCTGGATTGGACAGCATTATTGGGGCTTCTTTCTCCTAGTACTTTAATAAACATGGTGATATATGCTGATCTAACAAGCAGCGAGTCCAGAAAACACAATATAGACTAACTCCCTTTAGGAGGTAAAGAGAGCCAGAGAGACTATTTTGCAATCCTGTCACAATCAAGTACGAATGCATCCTAGTGTTTGTGTGTGTGTGTGTGTGTGTGTGTGTGCGCGTGCGCGCGCGTGTGTGTGTGTGTGTGTGTGTGTAGGGCACGAACACAAACCCACAGGAGGTACTCTCCACTGCCATCACCAGGAGGCCTCGGTGGAGGCATTTCCCAGAAAAACATGGGTTATTTTCCAAATGGTTCCAATGTGAAGAAAGACAGGACACTGAGGTCCGACCAACTGTGTGTGTGTGTGTGTGTGTGTGTGTGTGTGTGTGTTTGTGTGTGTGTGTGTGTTCGTCCTGAAGCTGGGTTGGCAGGTTCTTCCACAAAAAGACTGAGGAGGAAGGGAGCTTTTGGAGGAAAGGTTGCCCTGGAGTAATAGAAAACTTGATTATGGTTTCCAGCTCCGTGATCTCTATGTGTGTGTCTCTATCTGTGTGTGTGTGTGTGTGTGTGTGTATCTTCTGAAGACAGTCGTGCCATATTTCCCCCTTTTGTTAATTTCCCCAAATTGATGTTAAACTGCCTTAAATGGACCCAGAGGAAAACAGTGGGAACCCTCACCCTGTCCTGCTGTCACTGTCTTCACTATGCACACACATTACACACGGACTAGCGTGTGACTTCATCCTACCTATCATTACACACTGTTGCAGGGACAATCATGTATTACTCACTTTGTCTTCACAACACAAGTTCATACAATTATCTCATGCACTACATACCCATATGTCAGGCAGGTCCCAAACGGACCTCTGCACTTTGCACACTCTGTGACTCAAGCTTCTCAGAGCAAACTGTTTGTGTGGGACTCACAAACCTTTATTCAACCTGCTGAGATCACATGGGTGAAACCAACATTTAAATCCGGTATTTACACAATTTGTGCCCAGATCAGTAAAGAAGTACACAAACATGGCCCTATTAAGTTTGGAGGGGAGTGACCCACAAGTCCAGTTGAAACAACAAAAGACACTTTCAAATCCAATTTCAGATTTAAGAGACACGTCTAAATCTGATTGGAATCATATTACAAACCACCTCAAAAAGTGGCTTAGATCCAATCTGCAAAAACTGCATTTCATGTGGTTTTGTTGTGCTCTGGACTTAAAAACAAAATAAATCTGGATACAATCTGGAAAAGCCGGCAGTCTGATCAAGGCCAAACAGTCTACAGCCGCGCTAGCAGCTCTGTGAGGCTGCACTGAAATAAAAGGCAGATAAAAGCTAACATTAGCATGCTAGCATCCACACAATAACAATGCTAACATGCTGATGTTTAGCAGGTATGTTTTTACAATTTTCACCATAGTTTAGCATGTTAGCACGCTAGCATTCGTGACCAAAGAAGTCAGGCAGCTGATAAAACAAGTCTTAATGACTGACCCTCCACTTTGTGCACGTTTGTGACATTATTCCTTTCCTTTCCAACCCATCAGTCAGCAGCGATGCCACCTTGCAGTTTGCTCCAGTTGCTAGGCTAATTAACTTGCAATCAGCAGCTCAAGTGTTTTTGTAAGAGGGTCTCCAGGGAGGGGGTCCACAGTCAGGTAATGGCTCAAACACCAATTTTTCCAATGAAGAAGTGCTATTAGGGGCAAACGAGCAGCCAAGTCTGCAGGGCAGCCAAGTGTTTAACCCACAGGTTGGCCAAAATGAGGCTAATGGGACCAATTTAGCCAAAACAAATTTTGATATTGTAAGTCTTCCAAAACTCTATGTTATTAGAAGCATTAGTTATAGTTTAAGCAGATGTATTTATAGAAATCTGCTGAATCAAATACTTAGACACACTAGACAGGAAATTTGGACAATCTCGGTTGCAGTTCAGTTGAGATTGTCTCTTCTGTGATGAAGCTGATTTTCCATTTCTGCTCCTTAACTGTTCCTTCATATTCCATTTTTTTCTCCCCCTACTGAGACAGCAGTTTGTTGTGTTTCTTCATCCCTATTCAGCTGTAGAGAGACAGAGCTCTCTGAAGAGCCGCCATGTGTTTGTTTAGGACAGACGAACACTGATGTTGGTGTCAGACAGCAGTCACAACCTCCGGATCTGCCCGGCCTGTCCGGTGTGAGAGTGTGTGTTTTACACTTGGCAGGACAACAGAGAACAAGTCATGTGAGAGTGCAGCCAAATTCTCCATACCCATTAAAATAATCACTCCTGCATGTTTCAGTGTGTGTGTGTGTGTGTGTGAATACCTACTGCCAAGCAGACATAAGGAGTATCATAATGTCAAGTCGATGCCATTTTTACATGAATGTGTTTATCTGTTTACTACGAACAGCCAATACACCACAACACTGACTTTGCTACAGAGAGCAACTGCATATGATTTTCTGTTTTGTTTGTTTGTTTGTTTTTTTGCCAAAATACTTCAAGTAAGACTCAGTCAGATTTCAAGGAATTCCACTTTTTTGTTAATTCCTTCAAACTTTATATAACCGATTACGTTTGTCTTGAGGGGCATAGCTTGACATTTTGGGAATGAAGTAATTTGCATTCTTGCAGTTAGATGAGAAGACTGATATCACTCTACTGTGTATTAAGTCAATACAGGCTGGCACCAACAGTTAGCTTAGCACAAAGACTGGAACCAGGGGGAAATTCACCAGCACCTCTAAAGCTCACTTATCTAAATGTTATATCTTGTTTGTTTAATTGGCGTTTACAGTAGCCAGTAGTGCTGAATGTGCATTACACAACCTGCCATGGAGCTCGCGGTCCGAAGACCGTCTCAAGAAAGTGAAGATGGCCGGGACCAGGAAGTAACACTACAGCCTGCGAGACGATGAAGGCCACCAAGGAATACAGTACAGAGGTTATTACTTGTGGGTTTGGGTTTGAGCTAACCGAGCTAAGGGTAGATGTATTTAGCAGCAGTTAGCAGTTACTTTAGTGGCAAAGCTGCCATCAGAAACTCTATAAATCTGTATTTATTGTCTCCAGTTTCACCCAAATCAGTGAAAAAAGTTATAAAATTGTTTTTTGTAGAAAACCCTTTAATACTGGTTGTGATTTTATTTAAGTTTTTTTGAAGTATTACTAAAATACACGCTTCCACTTTCTGCAACAACTACACATCACTGCTGCAGATGAAAACAAACTTATTAATTTGTGTGTGTCTGTACCTCACTGATGATCCCCACAGCACCGTGGATTTCGGCCACGTGACCCAGGAGAGCAGGACACTGTTGTCCCACAATCCTCAGCGCTGGCAGGAAGCTGACCAGTGAGGAAGGGCTGGCCTGTGACACGTCCACCAGCGCGACCAGCAGGGCCTCAGTTAGGGACTGGTCTCCTAGGTAACTGACTAGTGTGGGCACCTGAGGGCTCAACATCTGTACAGGTGAGAAGAAACACAGGTAGAGAGGAAAGAAAGTTATTTATTTTTGAGAACAAACCAACCAGTCATTAAAATAGATTATTTAACAAAGGCTGCAGGTTAGAGGAGTGACCCTGGAGTGAGCTAAACCGACTGGTAACTAATGAGAAAAAAAAGCTTGACCCTCTTCCGCCTCATTACCTGGGCTGGTCACACCGGACCGGACCGGACTAGACTGGACTGGATCAGTCCAACAAAGCCCAACATCGCTGGCCCTCCTGCTGCTATTTTATGAGTCACTTGTTCTGAACAATCATGTTAATTTAAAAAATATCTGGTCCTCGGGGAGAAGATGCTGATGTTATGCAATTTCAAAGTTCCATTAAATCTTTTCAATAGTACCACATCTCTTCCAGTAAGTGAATCTAACTATTGTGATGAATGTAGCCACAATCACAACAGAAACATTTTGTGTGTCTGTGCGGGGGGTGGAGATCAGAATAACTCCAGATGGCTGGTTTTGTGGCTCCAGTGAGTCACATGTGAGTGAAACTATCCATGTTTTACCAGCATGTGCTCTGTTTGTTGGTATGTGGTACTTTCCCCTCATGTTGAACATCAGCCGCTCCGCACCAAAATATGCAGGATTAAGGGAATTCCTACTGAGAGATGTGCTCCAGTTCCTCACTTCTAGCTACGTTCCGGGGTAATTTTTCATCATTTCGTCATGAGATCGTTACAGGATGAAGCAAATTTGAACGGTAAATGTCTGATTAAGCTCGACTCATTGGCAGAGATGTCAAAGCAAAGCTGTACATTGTCAGCCTATGCCAAGTTAAATATAAACTTGTGCCACAGAGACACAGTTCTGATTTAGTTGGATGGTGCTTTTATTTTCAGATTACCACACTGTCTACTATTACTCCCTCCTCATCATTTTGAATATTTTTTGTTTAATTAGGTGTTTCTACGCTTGTTGAAACAGTTAATCCAAGACTGACTAAGATGCCAACAAAAAGTTTTTGAAATATGTGACGAAATATAAATTGCATTCAGATTTGTGGGAAAGTGGCAGTGGGATAATTCACTCAGGCTCATGTGGTTATACAAAATAACAGTCTGTGGATGGGACAGTGAATAGATTTATTTTCCCACAGTACACTGTGTTTATTTCTCACATAAAAACAACCCGAACACTCACAAGTGGATGCTGCTCCGCCACCATCTGAATGAGTCTGATCAGGTGCTGTTGCTCCGGGGACTCCAGCTGTGACATCATGGCAGTGAGGTTGCCCAGGTGACAGTGGATGGTGTCTGGTTGTCTGGGGTAGACCGAGGGCAACACCCGTAACAGCATGTGGTTACCTGTCAGACAGAGAGAGACAGAGATGGTTTCAATATGTAGTCAGCCACGCAGTAAAAATTCAAAACTGTAAATCAACAAATGTAAAATACAAACTTGGCAACCACCATTTTAGTATTGAAAAGGGTCAGAAAACAGTATTTAGTGTGAACAGTGGTGACCAATGGCAAAAATATGTGAAATTAGAGATTACATTTTCCCAAAATGAACCCCCAAATTTCCAATCTTTCTCCCTTGTCAAAGGAAGACCATTCTTTTGATGTATTCGTTCTACTCTATGTATTATAAACTTTACCCTACATCACCCAATAGTCTGTGGGCTACTGTTTTGAAGCCTTGAGTTTGGCAATACGGCCATTGCCATCTTGGTTGCCAAGTTGTCAATCACAAGGTAGCCACACCCGAAAGCTGTACCCTCCTTTATCATCTGTTTTTCTCAAAATGGGATGATAATCTACTAAATGAACGTCATGCTTTATTAAAGGAGACTTAAACTAGCAATTGAGACCATAAAGTCGTAGGAAACTGTTTACTGAGGTAATAAATCAAGTAAGAAGTGGGGTCATTTTGTCATAAGCTTATACTATACAATCAGATTCTTCTTGAAAACAGAAACTCCATCCATATTTTATACAGTCAGCAGGGTAAACTACACTCTATATAATAAATACAGTTCAACAGCATCTCAGACTTGCCAGATGGAGAATTTATTGCAGGACTTGTGTTAGACTGCTGCATCCACAAGGGTCGACCAATTTTATTACCACTAAAATAATTGATTGAAGTTATGAGAAGAACTCAGAATGTTCCCTTTAGCTGTTTGTGGCGCAGCTGTTCTTGAACATTATGCGTATTTCCTGCAATTGTTATTGAAAGCAGACATGACCCCCAGTCATGATGCAACATCTGTGTTCAGATCAATTTCCCCATTTGGTGTCAATATTCCTTCAATGATGCTGATGCAGGAAAAAAGAAAGTCAGCGCTGACGCATGAGTAGAATCAACACGCAGTCCAACAAAACCCACGGCATTACCCAACAGCCGCTGACTCACGTATGCAACATCTTTAAATCATTCACAATTCAGAACAAAGACTCTTGTTTCCAAATGGTAGCTTCATTATTGTTGACATTTCAAGATTTCCAACAATGGCTATTGTGTCCTACAGTGAACCAACGACAAGAAGATATTGTCCATTTCATGTTTAAGAAAATACTATAAACTCAGTGTTTAACCACACGAACACAAAGGACACTTTTTGTGTGGTGTTGATTGTTGTGGATTTAATCTGATAGTCTTTTATTAAGTTTACAGTATCTGCAAAAAAGGTTGTTACACTGAGTGAACATGGTCTGATGAGGTCAGAAAAATAAAACAAATAAACTGATGATTAATAGATGAAGTAATCAACGCTTCATTTGTAATATAACAAACAGCTTCACTGTGAGATCAACCCATTTCAGCTCCAACATAGAAGGTTTCAGATTGAGTCCCATGTGATGATTAAATTAGATTATACTGGATAAACTTTATTTATTCATGGTGGACTGCTGACATGTGCTGCAAGAGGTAACAGAAGCAGATTATGGGAGAAAAAGTCGGTATGTTAATGAAGGTTATTCTGTTATATTAGAACCATTTAGTTGAAGTTACTGTTTTTTTCAATCTCCATTTGATCACATGTTTATTCTTGCCATATAGTGTATCAACAAGAAATGCCAACATGCCGACGTATAGCAGGTATAACGTCAACTGCGTTCATCATCTCTGTTTAACATAGCATAAAAACATTTGCTAATTTTCTTAACAATGTCAATAGTTTTGTGGGCATCCAAAAGTGATATTTGGACTAGTTGGTGGTGCAAAGTAACTCATAACAGAGCGTTTACAGGTCTTGGGAAGTACTACTACTTCCAGAGGAAGCTGCACGTAATCTGATAAACTGCCTCCAGTGATGTCACTCAGTGGCTGAGTTGCATTGTGGGCAATGTAGGCACCAACGGAAAAATACAAAAGGTGATATCTCTAGTTCTGATTTATCAATTTTGATCACTTGTTTTTAAACTATCCATAATGACTCCAACAGTGTTTTAGGAGTGCAATGCTATAATTGACTGCTTTTCAAAAACTGGTGCCTACATTACCCACAATGCAACTTAGCCACTGAGTGACATCACTGGTGGCAATTTATCAGATCACACAGAGCTTCCACACAAGCGTGCCACAAAAGGATTTATACTACTTTCTTCACATACTGTATGGAGTAGTACTCCCAATGACCTGTAAACACACTTTTTGGTGGAGTTAACCTTAAAGCAATCATCAAAGATGAATCCCGAGGGGAGCATGAATGTCAATGCATTTCAATCAAAACCACAAATGTAACACCTACAAGAAAAGTCAGGGAATCAACAAAAATCCCTGATGTTCATCGTCTGAGGACCATGAATGTTTGTACGAAATTTCATGGCAATTCATCCAAAAGTTTCAATTTGGGTAACAACATACCTGCCTCTGCATCGACTTCTTAAAACAAAATTACAATATGTATCCGTTTTTATCACATTAACAGTATATATTGTATGCATGAACATCTGTTCTATAACATGGGGAACTTTTGTCACATTTGATAAAATATTATAGCAGGAGCCTTTTACACATCAGATGGTCCACGGCTATAAATCACTATAACCACAGGCCTACTGTTAGAACAGACGACTGGTACTGATCAACAGAGAGGACTGACTGTTCTGTACTGTTCTGTTCTGTGTAGGAGGAGGAGAAGAAGAGTGCACATAAATATCTGGAAGATGACCAGTGGTTATTTTTATGTCCCTCTTGCCTTACTTTAATCATAGATCGTACTGTACAACATCAAACACGACACAAATCACCATAAAAAGAGACAGTTGCGGTACATGTACAGAAAGAGAGAGAGCTTGTAATAACCGTAAAGTTAAGGTTGCTGCATTTACAGGCCTGTTCAGAGGAATGTTAAAAGGTAGGAGGAGATGAGAGACTGTACTGAAACACACTGAGGAGGATTTATAGAGCTGATCTAAACACACACGGAGTACATGTGACATACAGCCTGGCTGGACTGGATGTACTCTTTTTGATGATTAAATATCTACTAATTGACCCACGTTTTATTTTGTGAAAGCACTTTATTTGTCTTCCACTGTATCGTCCTACAGCTGCATTATCTGCCCTTCATATCTTCATTCCAGCATACAGCCTACTCCTCATCATGACTTACAAATCTCGATAAAACCTCCTGTAATGACCTTTGGTTCTGTAGCGCACAAAGGCCACATTTTTCTCCTCGGATATTTTTCCAAGAAAACAGAGACATAACTGATCTGTTAAACTATTGTTAAGCTTATGTGAAGAGGCAGGAGAGGATGTGATGGCTTTCTTTCTTTGCTGTGCTGTTTCCCGAATGTCACATAAGAATCCCAAGGTGAGTCACAAAAAAAATAATGACCAATTCTGGAGAGACACTTACATAACTTTGAATAAAAAATGACTTCAATACAGCTTTTGGCTATTCTGTCTTTGTCCCAAATATATTAAAATGTCTGTGCAAAATACTTCCATAAAGCCCCTTAGAGCACACTTAAACAGTCTGAGTCATGAGAAAAATAATTTTCTTTGCTGTACTGTGGACATGGCTGTGGTAAGAAGCAATTACAACCCACAGCAATGACAAAACCATAACGTGAAGGTATCACTAACAGCGCTGGGACCAGTGCATCTAAATCAAAGTTAATAACTGCACATGCATATTTCATTTTTGAACATCTTAAAGGCCAAGTCTTTAATAGCATCTGGTGGTGTGGCCACGAAAAAACCCCATAATGATTCTTAGTTTCAGGTGATTTTACACTAATGAAAACATAAAAATGAACATTATATTCTATTTCTGCCAATAAACCCAACCTAAATCATACACACTGGGCCTTTAAGTAAAGACATTTTAGCCCTTAAAGTTGTCAAGAGGAAACCCTGAGTGCATACAGAAGAAGTGAAGAGCAAAAAAAGGTGTTCCACACTCCCATAAAACTCAGCTCTATTTCATATGGTTTAGAAAAGGGTTATTTAAAAGTCAAGTGAATATTTACAAAGGCGAACAATAAGAACAACAGCATCCAAACTCATGTGGTTAGTTGTCTTTCCTGCCAGGCTGAGAGTGCTCAAGATGTTTGTTGTTGTAGCTATGGAGCAATTAGTCATTCTTAGACCAGGGCTGCAACTAACGATTACTTTCATCATCAAATAATCTACCGAGTATTTTATCTGCTCATCGCTCAGTCCTTAAAAAATCAGCAATTCGTGAAAAATGTCCATCACAAGTACCAAGGGCCTACAGCTGCCTGTTCAAGAGCCTTTGACTTTTCCAGTCAAATTTCATTTATATAGCCTTAAATCATAAATCATAACTTGCTTCAGGGGGCTTTACAATGTGCACAGCACACGACACACTGTCCCTTATACCCTTGAAGTGGGTGAGGAAAAAACTGCACTGAGAGAGTTTGATTTAAACTAAACTCTAACATCAGCATGTGTACATGCTCATAATGACAGTGCTAACTTGTGATGTTAAAGGTGCACTATGTGGTTTTGGGAAAGTCGTTTTAATATCTTTGTTGACTGCTTTTTTTATGCCTACACAAACTGAATAGAAATAAGGTGGGCTCGGAATAAGGTGGACACCATGTTCACCATCTTTGTTTAGTGTTAGCATGCCAACATTTGCTAAGCTGACGGGGATGTCATCAGTTTCGCAGGCATTTGGACATAAATAAAACGATTTGATAAATTATTTTTGATTGAGGGCTGGCTTTGGTAGTGTGTGAACCCGTAAGTTATTTGAATTTATCGTATGGGAAACATAAATGTCTGCGCCAACTTCCATGGCCATCCATCCAATATATCTATTGTGGACATTGACATATCCACATCTATTCATATCCAACAATGTGCAGCCAAAACACACTCCTGAATCCTAAACTCTTGCGCAACTGAAGTTATACGAGACAAGAATGCAGAGATCAGCACAAATGATATCCAGAGGGATGTTTCTGTATATTTTTACGACTTAAACGTGTTTTCTGTAGCTTCCAACGTTCATTTCGTGTGCACCTCTTCCAAAAGTCATATATCACGCAGCAAAAACAAACTCAGGTGGGCGAGGGCAGGGAGAACCTGTCAAATCAAAATGTGAGAGACAGGAGTCAAGCATCTCCCAGGGAGCCCATATCTTTGGGATACTGCACATTTTTGTTTCATGACTGAACCCTCCACCACCCCTCTGCAACACAGTGCAAATGATTTAAAGTATTCAGGACCATATGAAACATTACTGCCAAGCTTGAGGGGATCCAGTCACCAGAGCTCAAAGAAAGACGTGAGGATTTTCATCACGTGTACACATGACTCAAAATCTTAAATGCATAAAAGTGTTTTACTTCTAAATCATAAAGTGAAGACCATAACAGCAGGCCAGATGTTCACTTCATAGAGATCTATATCTATAAACATCATAGAAAGTCTCTTGTGCAAAGTTTAAACTCAGTGACCGTCCTCCCCTTTCACCTACATAACTTCACCCACAGACTCTCTGTCTGTGAAAGACAAAATGTCCTCTCCACTCTGACATGAACTTCCTCTTCATCCCATGTACAGTAATTACCAAAGAACTCAGAGTGACATTTTACAGACTATGATGAGTCAAAGACAGGCGCATTACTCAGCATATCTTTCACTGACTGCCGATTCAGCAGAAATTAAGCACAGCTGGAGGTGTAGTCGTCACATTGGCATGCTTGATGTCATATGATATGAAGTCCCCTGGTGTACAGTCAATTCAATAAGTCATACTTAAATAACAAAGCAGGACATTAAACCAAATGAGTCCAAAAGTGACTCATTTGACATTTTTTTAAACTGAATCTATGTTTTAACATCAAGAAGGACTGAGTTACGCTCAGGATAAGTAGCTTTTACTGTTATAAGAAAGGAGGCACTGCAGACTGAAAGGAGACATATTATGCTCATTTTCAGCTTCATCATTTTATTTTGGGTTACTACTACCTTACTTTGGGTTTACATGCCTGAGTGCTCAAAAAACAAATTTTTCTCATACTGTCCAGTGTTGCAGCACGGTATTCCCCCTCTGTCTGAAATGCTCTGTTTTAGCTCCTGTCTCT
The DNA here is from genome assembly GCF_965226575.1 of Pagrus pagrus. NCBI lineage: Eukaryota > Metazoa > Chordata > Actinopteri > Spariformes > Sparidae > Pagrus > Pagrus pagrus. The sequence goes on along the minus strand of NC_140188.1, from coordinate 21,645,015 downwards.
TTAAGAGCCCCCCTCCTGAATACCCAGTCGGCTCTGACTGGTCGGCTTGCACACGCCTGAGCTAGCACCGCTAACTAACTACAGAGCAGCTGTGCTAAATCAGTTCTTACGTGCCAAACTAGCTGTTGACGTAGAATTAATGGACTAATGATGCGGTGTTTCAGGAGCAGTGTTTTCTGAGGGAGAGAGGAGCTTCTGTTGTCTTTCAAGGACTTTCAAGATCCTTTACATGCACAAGAACCTATATAACACACTGAAGGAAAGGAAAGAAATGAAAAAGCATAATAGGTAGAGGATAATGTATGACAAACAAAATATTTTTGATCATTTTCCTCTTTTCTTAAACAGTTTAACTACCAATTTTAACAAAGGCATCACAGTTTTAGTGACCTGCTGCTCTAAAACATTGATCTGGGATTTAAAAATCAACAACGTACTCTATCTTGCAACATTAAAAAGGCAGTAGACAACTTTTTTGCTTCTACTGATCATTCTTAAGTAAATACTGATCAGTGTAATGGCTGTAGAGAAATGACACCACCCACGAGTAGAACGGTCCCCTATGCTTTCGAAATGAAGGTCAAATTAAGGCACAAAGGAAGCTGTCTGCCACTACACAACCAAAACAGGAAGAGGCATTGTTTTCCCCAGTGGCTATCCCCAGGTAACAGTGGGACAACAGGAATAACTGTGGAAACTCTACACTGAAAGAGAAATGAACCCTGCTGATGGAGGAGGCAAAGAAGGAGAAGAGGGAGCATGATAGAAACTGAGGTAAAACAAGAGGACGGCTATTCACTCGATGGAGAGCGCTCTGGTGTTGTGTCAAAGGCTGGTCCTTCGTTGATATGTGTTTTCCCTTACCACTGGGACTTGAGACGGTTCAAAAGCGGCTGTCTTCCTAAAAGAGTTACAAGTAACAAAACTTCTCTTATTAATACAACCGGGTGTTTTACTCTGCCTTATCATAGCACTGAGATCAGGGTTTCTTGATCAACAGTGAAACCACAGGGAAACACCAAGAGGGGGTGGAGCTGAAAGAGTTGTCTATTTCTGCTCTTTGTGTGAGAGGATGATTGAATGTAAAAATATCCATCTTAATATTGCCTTTTTTTTACTTTTCTGTAGATGTATGGCTGCTTTTTATGTTTTTTGTCCTGTGTTAAAACTCTGAATGTGAAGGTTACACTGTAAAGCTACACAGTACAGGCCGATCTCTTAATTCCTTTGATGCCATCAGACATCGATCAGCTTTATCTTTTTCCTTTCAGAAGCTTTTTTGACCTCTTTATTGACATCCTGCAAGGTAAAATTATACATTTGATGTGTAATCTTAATAAGACTAAAGTCTATTTAAAATACATTCCTCTGATTTCTCAGGAACGCTGGTAAGTCACATTTATCCAAGAATGCAGACACGATATATAACCTGCATATTGTCCATACACACACACTGAAGTAATTTCTTTACCGGTCTGTCAGAGGAACTTGTATGATGTGTTTCCAGGTGGCTTAATTCCCACCTCAGGTTGTGATCGTAAGGCAAAACATGGAAGCATTTACACTACACACATACTGTGTATATACCCACATGTGTTGTGTCATTTTCAATTATCATCTTGAGGTGTATAATATCTGTCTGCCTCTTCTTATGATCAGGCATTATACCATTCTTAATTTTATACCTTCGTTACAGGTATGGGTCCAAGTCTAGTGTTAAAACTTCAGAGTCAGCATGTTTCTCAACTTTTTGTCTCTGATTTCATGAGGTCATACTTTGTCACAACATGGCCAAAATGAGAAAAAGTTGTTTTTCTTTACGCAGCTCAAGATTTTTCTCTAACTTTTTTGCCAAATCAGTCGCTGATCTGATGATGATCTACAGACTTCAATGTGGTATCAATTGAAGGATTATAGTCCAGGCTTTCATCAGATTGTCACTGCTTGTTTCTGTCTTTTAAGTTAAGAGACAGGTCCTTCCTCTCTTGCACTCTAATGATTTCTCAACTTTTATTTTTCCAATTGTGGCAATGGAAGATAATGTCCCAACAGTGTGGGTACAGTCTTTCCAGGAAATGATTCTTACTGTTGTCAGTGGGGACCTGAGGGCAAAAACAAACAAGTTGATCATTGTGACAGAACTTTAACAGAAGATTAATACAAGGACGGAAAACAGTCCAAACTGTTATGTCTGTTGTACTGGTAGGGACACCCAACAGTGATGTTGTAGCGTACTGACACATCCTCGTTGTACAAGTCTATATCACAATTCTTCACAACCAAAAGGTAAAACAAAAAAGTTAAAATGATGACATAAACTGGGGAAAAAAACTGGCTTTTATTTTCTAAAATACCCAACTATTGAATCTCATGAATCCAAAAAAGTACAAATGTTAGATATTGCATTATATTTATCCTGTTAATTCCTTTATTGCAGAAGATTTGGACATACAACTTTCTGTTTTCAACATTTTGTAATGTGGGACAGATTTTTTTGGCAGGAGCTTGTTACCCATATTCAGTGTCATTACTGAGCCGAGCCCCTTGATTCTACTTTGTTCCGTCCTCCATTTTCAACTGTGGTCCCTGACGGGTTGATTTTTGCCAGTAAAGAAAAAAGCTTGATTTAAGAAGTTAAAACACTGAAAGTCAGCAAAAACATGATTTCTAGGTGCTGTAGTGTCATGTTTGACGTGTTTCCCTAGCTTTCTTGCATATATTCATAATGGTCTTTAAATGCTTGGTGGTTGTGCTTTTATCTTTATCTACTTGGCATCCGTCGGCAGTCAGTCCTCGTGCAAATAACTCAGTTTTTATCATATGAATCCCAAACAAATCACTGCGGCTGCTGAAGGAAACATAAAAAGACATCTCTTCCAGAACTTTACAGGACTTTTTACTGAGAAAAACCTGCCAGACAGCAGCACAAGGTCACAATAAGTGTTGTCTAATGCACACCTACTAGATGAGGAAAAGGAAGTGTTGCAGAAGACGGTGTTGACTTCAACACCGTCTTTTAGAAAAGAAAATTCATAAAGCTTTAATAAACTGGGAGCAGGTTAATGCAATATTTTGTCCTCTTTTTTCTCAAACAACTCCCTCTCTGTCCCTCTATGTGCAGCTGTCTGAATGAAAAGGCTGTTCCGCCCAGATAACAAGGGAACAAGTGTGTGTATCAGTAGGTATTTGAGAGACAGAAAACAGAAAACACAATGAAAGAGACACAGACGGAGAGACGGAGGGAGGGGAGACGGGCGAGAGTGGGAGAACGGGAGAATCCTTAAATCTCATGAGGAAGTCATTATTTCCATCCCCCTGAAAATACACACAAACAAACACATACACACAAAACACTCACCGCATACAGTCTATACACACAGCTATGCACATACACACAGTGAGGCCGACAAATAAATAAATAAACAGCGAAGCAGGAGAACAATAAACCCTTTTAGAAACCCCCGACGTCTGGGATCTATTCAAACTTCCCTCAACGTACGCGCACACACACACACACACACACACACACACACACACACGTCCAAACACGCTCTCTCTCTCTCACACACACACACACACACACACACACACACACACACACACACACACACACACACACACACACCGTCTCTGCATGGGGCAAAAATCAGGAAAGTTTATGTTCCCTGCTTCCTCCCCCCTTTCCCCCTCTCCCTTTCTCTCTTTCTCTGTGAGTCGCAGTTATATCTGATTACGACACACCGGCTACCTCCAACGACGCATTACTCACCGCCTCGCTCACAAGCTGGAGCGCTGCTTTTACAATTCTTTACTTGAGAGAGCCAAACGTTTTCACAAGGGTGGAATTTTGAGAAATTTTCGAACATTTCCTCACTTCCTTGAGGAACATTCCTCACGAGTTTGAATGTATAATTTTGCTTAATAACTGGGTTCAAGATGAGGTTCAGGTCAGAGACTGGATCAAAGATAATTCTGCATATCTCGATGCGTGAAATATGTAAAAATTTAACCCCCGAGGAAATTTATCTCACCTTGCAAAACCCACCTAACATGTTGTCAGATGGGGCAAGAATCACAGTCTCGAGATGAGCCAGATCACAAACTCATATTAACTCAACTGATCTGGAAGACAGAAGCGAGTGACTGGACTGGATCTGACTTCCACGCTCTACCCACAAATAAACACGTACATCACAGGGAGAACGGACATGAAGACTGAAATATCTTGATGATTAACATTTGCCGAATTAAGAAGGCCCAAATAATTAAGAATCTGTCATCATTAGTGTTTCACAAAGTGCATAAAGTTTCTCCTAACTCCAAAACTCACAAATTACCAGATTTTTTAAGGGAGTCTGGGGACTTGTTCCCTGTATATTGACTATGTTAGTTACTGTTTACTGTATTTGTAAAATTTTTGTTTCTTGTCCTATTTCTTGTACTTTGCTGTAGTGATATCACTGTGTTCCCACATTAGGGCTGTTCGATATGACTGAAATCTCATATTTTGATATTTTGATCATAATATAACACTTTTTCTGCTTCTTTTTTCTGTCTCGGCTGGTCAGAGTCTTTCTCCTGTTTGGAGGGACTGTTCTGTGTCAGATTCTCTCTCATCCATGTGTCTTTGAGTTGCCTTCATGCAAATTTCCCACCTGCATTTGTGCTGTGCTGAAGAACACAAAGCCAATTATGGCGAAAACGGTTGTTATGAGCTATTGAGAATAATATGTAACAAAAGACCTATTTCTATCGTTATACAATATATGTCATCATATTGCACCTACTGTTGTGAGTTATCACAACTGACAGGATTCATCTTCTAATAATATTAAAAGTATACAGTGCTGAAAATGAGGGTCTAAATGTTTATTATCAAATATGTGTGTGTGTGTGTGTGTGTGTGTGTGTGTGTGTGTGTGTGTGTGTGTGTGTGTGTGTGTGTGTGTTTAGAGACCAAGCAGTCCCTCACTCTGGTTGGACTACTCTACACTGCCGGGCTTCCTGCCAAAGGATTGCTCAGCATTTAACGAGAAAGAATGAGAGAGACGGGGGGAGAGAGAGAGGGAGAAAGAGAGGGAGAGGGAGGGAGAGAAGGAGAGAGAGAGAGAGGGAGGGAGGGAGAGAAGGAGAGAGAGGTGGGGAGTCATTAGGGAGGAGGGACAAATACTGTATGAGAGAGTGAGGGGTAGAAAAACAGAGTGGTGGACCTGCAGCGCTGTAGAAAGTGAGACAGACGGACAGAGAGTAGCAGCAGAGACAAACGCACACACGGCCAACCTGACTCTCTCTCACATCACACACAAACACAGAGACACACAGACAAGCAGGTAGGCAGAGGAGCGGACCTGAAACTTACCAGACACACACATTAGTCCTCGTACACTCTCTCACACACTCAGCAGCAGCAGCATGTTTCGGTGGAGGCTCCCCCAGGCAGTGTGTGTGCTGTCGGCGTGCGTGTGTCTCGTTCTGGCATACGGGGAGGATGAATATGAGGTCAACTACGCTGACCCCTACTACAATGAAATCACAGAGGGAGACACGCCAGAACGTAAGTGTTGAACTGTGCAAATGTGTGTGTGTGTGTGTGTGTGTGTGTGTGTGCTGAAGTCAAAGATTTCTCTGATGAAGCTCCTCACATTTAATTTAATCGTGGAGCGTGACATTTTGATTTCTCGTAGGAACCATGTGTGCGGTTGTTTGAGAGGTGAGCTCAGGACATTATAACATCATCCTCGTACTGTATGTTCGGTCTCTGTCATCACTGACTCAAGTGGAAATCAACATTCGGCATGCTCCTTAGACTGATCATGATGCACTAGGCAAGTGTACTGTGTGAGCAGCTATGATGTAATTATAGTGCTCCCATAATGTCTTATTTTGAATGCATTCCCATGCTCCTGTAAAGCCCTCTGAGATGCCTACTGTCTGAATGGTGCGATATAAAAAAAAACTTGCCTTGCTCTGCCTTTAAAACTGACAAAAAGTGCCAAAGAGTAGTTATCTCAGTGATTTAAGAAGCACTACAACAATAATAAAACTTCAACATATCATTAAGTGCTGCGTGCATGCCGCTACATCACACAAATGAACCTGTAGTAACCTCCCAAAGCTGCCAAGACAGCTCCATGTGCATTTTCTTTCAAAATAAAAGCCCAAAGATGCTAGAAAAGCTGTCTGATATTCGATATAATATCGCACTATTTGATCATATTTAACACTGGCCCAAACCAAACATTTTTCCATCTAGTGATTATGTTTTGTGATATTGATGACAGTTCTCATGACTTCTTCATGACTGTAAAACTGTTCTTACACTCTTACTTTACTTTTTAAGAGACTCTTACTGTAGTGTTTCATGACGATAAGATGGGGTTCGGGTTAGATAAGATAAAAAAAATCCTTTGTTGACCCAGGAGGGAATATTCAGTTGTTGCAGCAGAAAGTGCAACATAAATAAGTGGTGTATTAAACTAGAATAAGATCAGAAGCAAACACAGAAACTCTACAAGAGCAATCAAAGACAACACATGCAGAGAGAAAGACAGAGAAGAGAGAACAAGCAGCACAGTAAATACAGCATATAGACTGTTTGCAGAGGCAGTTTGTGTGTGAAACGAGCCGCATCAAAGAACATGCTGAGCCAGAGAAGCAGAGGGCTTTTGCTAGCTGCCAACGGGGCCCAACACATATTACTGCATGAATGACTGATTACCAGTCAGAAACATTTCAGCTTATCAGTATGAAACTCTTCCCTCAGCTGTTTGTAAGAGAAAAGAACATGTTCAGGTAAGATGTGTACATGAAAGAGAAAATGTAAGTGTAGTGGGGCCCTCGCGAGCGTGCATTTTACATTTGCTTGTTGTTCTAAAGCTTGAGAGAGGTTTAATTGCCCCGCAGGCAGCAAACTTAGCTCCGGGTACAGCCTGGGATGTGATTAAACATGAGTGGCTTGAACAGATGACTGCGAAGAGTCAAATACAAGCACATAAATTACAAAAGGGGAGAACAGATTGTTTCTGCCTGCCAAAGCATGAAAAGCATGAAAAGGTGGGAGCGAGAAGGACAAAGAAACACAAAAATGCAGAATTGGCTCGCCGGACGAGGAAGAATCACGTGAGTTCAGTACAGTTTGAGGGGTCAAAGCCTGGAGGAAGACACAGATGATTACTTCTGACCTGCTGTAATCTCTGAATGTCTGAGAGGAATTTGAATTAATGAGGACAAGAGAGAGGTCATGACATCGTTCATTCTTAAATGAATGACAGGCTAAAAAATTACATGTAGCAGAGAAGTAAACTCAGACTGTTGGCCAAAGGAGGGTACAGGTTGTACTTCTCCTACCCATTGAAGTACTTTTCCACCTGTCCGTTTGCTATTGTTCTAATGTACTTTAAAATGAGTGTACAGGGTCGTCCTTTTGAAAAAAAAACAAAACAGAAATAAATGTAATTAATTCATTAAAGAACTGTATAAAAACAATAAAAATAAGAAGTAACCAAGTGCAGTAGCTCATTCGACTTTCAAAGACCTCAAACTCTGTGGGTCAAAAGTACCCCAAAGGCTCAAGAATCCAAGGTCTTTTTACCCTCTACTTACTTTCAGATCCATCAAAATACTTCATAAAGCCCTGACAGACCTGTGCTTTTACTTTGGTAAATCAGTGGGAGCAGAGTGCATGAACCCTCTGCCTAATTTAGTTTGAACCGTGAGGACAGGCAGCCAAAACAAATCCCGCAGTCTTGTGATAATGCCCCTCTAGAAGACGTTTGCGGGTATAAACAGACTTTGAGAGGCTCACGTTAATTTGAACAGTGTGTCTGACACATATTATTACTCTCCCCCTTTCTCTCTGCTGTTGTTATCTCCCCTCACCGCTCTCAGCAGGTCGTCCTTTTAAAAGGGAAGCAGATGATCCGTCGGTTTATGGGTCAATTGTCCTGTTTCTTTCTCACGTTCTTGTCTCTCCCCTCGACATCCTCACTTCCTCTTTTACCTCCACCTGTACTCCATCTATCTATCTATCAACACTATGTCTTAGACCGCAGCATTTACAGTTCTCTGCTCTTCCAGATGACCAAAACAAATGTTCCCTTTTCTGTCTTTCTCCATATGGCCTGGAAGTTCCTGTCAAAGCTGCAGAGACCATAGTATGCTCAACGCAGCACATGTAATAGAAGTTATGGATATGTCCTGTTTGCTCTCACACGTGCCATAGCATCTGGTGAATAACGACAGTGAGGCAGTTAAACAAATTCACGTTCCCGTCACTCTCATTGGAGAAGAGTTAAATATGATGACATATAGCATGATGGCAGAGGAGATCTTGAGCTGTTTAAATCCCGGACCTTTGTGAGGCAGAGAAAAATCACTTTAAAACCCTTTGTGCCCGACAGCCGCGGTTTGAGTCGAAATTTGTTCTCCCTCTGTCAGGTCATAACTCAGTCTAATCTCAACACACAGATATGATTCATATATGTTTGGATTCAGTGTGATTTACACGTCAGTGCCAATTGTCAATATCATACATACATAATGTAACAAACCCATGATTTTATCTCTTAATCATCCTAACCTTTCTCTCTTTTTTCTCTCTCTTTTTACAATCCCTCTCTCCAGCCACGCCGAGCTCGGCCCCCTGCAGTTCTCCGGACCTGACCAAATGGGACAAGATCTTCTCGATGCTGGAGAACAGTCAGATGAGGGAGAACATGCTGCTTCAGTACGCTGATGACATCATCAAGGTGGAGATGGGGTCACTGCGCGGGGAAATGCTCAGGTTGGTTGGACAAAGGGATCAGAGGACTGAGCGAATAAAAAGGGTTTTGGTTCGGCTGAAAACGTGAATTGGGCAACTCGGTCACAATAGTAAGAGGTCCCAATAGAATTTCAGTGTTTTATATGCTCTCAAAAGGTTTTTATATTGCCCCGAGTTCATGCTTTTTAAAGGTAATTTGGAGGTTTACTACACTGGGGATCAAAATTTACAACTTTTAAGTGCAAATACAAGTATTCCTATCCTCAATCCAACAATGTTCTCAGGGCGAGGGCTGATTATTTTCAGAATAAATTGTTTCCTCAATCAACTGATTAATCATTTGGTCTATTAAATGATGGTATATAATGAAAAAGGCCCATGACATGTTCCCAGAGCCCATGGTGATGCCTTTATGTCTTGTTTTCAACAGGTTCTCACTCCCAGCTCACCAAATAAGGCAATGGCTAGTAAAATCTGGACGGACATCAGGCCGTTTTTCAAGGTAAAACATATTTGATGACCCACTAGCTTACATTAGACAACAGCTAACTTTAGCATCAAACCACTTCCTAGCTACCATTACCCTTTAATATTGTGACACGCTACAATGTAAGGTGTAAATTAATTCTAAAATATCAGTGCACATGTTGGACACATTTATTTCAGCCTGGAAATGAAACACACTGAATGTAGTCAAAGGGTTACGTTAGCTAGGAAGTGGCTGACTGCCAACTTGGGTTATCAAATATGTTGTTTTACCTTGAAATATGGTGCAATTTCCCTCCAGATTTCATAAATGAATTGGGAGCCAAGACTGATTTCTAAATGGGCCTTGGTGGATTGAAACTCTTCAGCTGAAATGGATAAAATCTTTTACATTGGTTATTTTGATTAGGTTCGTTGCCCAGTATGGGGGCTCCTGTGGGGTTGCAGTGGAGACAGCAGGAAGAAGGATGGCCTTGCAGCTGGAGGGCCGTCTCAGAGAAACCCTGGAGCGCCTCAGACCTAAAGATCAGACTTCTGCTGCTGCTGCTGCTGCTGCTGGGAATTCTGTCGGGAATTCAAACCACCTAGAGGCGATGCTACAGCAACTCCTCTCAATAGCACGAACACAAGCTTCCCGACTCGCCAAGCTGGAGACCGGGTGCTTCAGCAGCCCAGGAGCGGGGACGAGTCCAAAGATAGGATCAGAAAGCAGAAGGGCTGTGAACCAGGAGCAAGAGGTCACATCACGAGAGTTGGCTTTAGACGGGGTGCTGGCTGCCCTGCAACAGACGAGGGTCGGCCTGGAGGAGGTGCTGAGGTCATCCAGGCAAAGATACCTACCCGCAGGTAAGAAATCCATCTCACCACCAGCAATCTCTGTGTCTGTCTTTACCTGTTTCTTTGTATTTGTCTTCTTCTTTCACAACAGCGCCACCCAAATAACCTTCCACCTTCAAATTTTCTTTTGTGTTGACACATTCAGGTCACTCTTCAAGTAAAAATAATTAGACTCCCCTCTCTGTCAGGCTTTGCTTCTCAACTACCAACAACTAATCATGCACCTTGTCCTAAATACCTTTTCCACTTCCTCTGTCTGTCTCCAGGCAAGTTGTCCTCAAGTAGAAACATATCCTTTTACCCGTCATTTACTAACATTAGTCTCAGTTGAAACAGTTCAGCCAAACATGTAAAAAGAGGAACTAGTGGTCAGCTACACGGTCAGTCGTATAATGCTCCCTTATTGCCTATTATTTCTGTTTGTTTATCATTTATTAAAAACACATTTTGGTGAATCGTCCAACAAGTAAAACAAAACCCTGGGTCAAACTCTCAGCTCAGCTAGAGTGGGACTTCATCCATCAATCTAAAACTTTGCCTACAGCTATGTTCATTGAAAGATATTTAACGAATATTAGGTGTTTAAAGATAATACCAGAAATGCACGAAAAGATAAAAAACATAATATAAAACTCTTGCTGGATTGGCGGCGAACATAAACTCTTCTCAGATTCAAGCCACCAGAGCATGTGGTTTCAGTTAGCAGAGCTACTACTCTGGGTTTCTCTCCGTCCTTAATTTAAACACTGACTAACAACAATGTAACTTTAGAAATTTAGTGATTAAGTGTGAGTAAGTAAATTTGGATCAACTGTAGTCCCACAAAGCAAGCACTCATGTAAGTGAGACAACATAATTTCCTAGAATTAATCAAATAAAACCTGCAAAACAAACATGATACATTATATTACTCACTTAATGCACACACACACACACACACACACACACACACACACACACACACACACACACACACACTGTGCTGCACACACACCTTTAATGTAAAGCTGCCCTATATACAGAGCCGAGGGAGGTGTAATCATTGGCCAGTTGCCGCACCAAAGCACCCTGGGAAAGCAGAGCCAGATGGAAAGCATCAGGAAGACAGACACTCAGCATGTTCAAAATGTATTTTTTCACCATTATTTTGTGAGTGGCAGAAACCTGAGACAAATGTAACATCAATATTTGGGAGCTCTGGTTTTAGTAGGGATGGAGTGTGTCTGCTAACTGGAGCGACCCGAGGGGTGGGGGGGCAGACTGAGAAGAAAAAAGACTAATGGAAATTAAATGTAGTGACGTGAAAACTCAAAAGAGAGTGAAGAAAAACAGAAGATAATGGATACAGGTTGGGACAATAAGTGAGAGCTTTTCACGTACACACATGCATGACACACACACATACACACACATACCCCCAACAGAGCTCATAAGCACAAAATGCATTTACAAGGCATTATATAATAGGGAATAAATTGCCAGTAAAGCCCTCGCTCAACGGGATACACACAAATCCCCCACATAGTTTTGTCTGTAGGTAACAAATGTAGGGTTCACATAGGAGGGTGAGATCAGAAGAGAGTGTTTGAGTGATTAAAAAGAGAGAAGAAGAGGGAGAAGAATGAAATGAAGCAGAAGAAACCAAATCAACCCGATGACCCACAGAGGGAGGTGTGTATGTGTGTTGGTGGTGCAGAAAAAAACACCTCCCATGATTCATGATCTCATCACCTGACCGTGAACTGAACTCTGTTTTAAAACCAGACTTTCATTTCTAATACTGCCACCTGACTATATCTTTTCAAAACAGCACTCTGTGTGATCATACTGAGGAGAATGCACAATATGGCTGAACAAGCATTTCCTATCCTTTTTGCATAGAGATATTAACCCACATTATGCAGCAACATAGTCCAGAAAATGCATGCATGCACATCAGCGACATATGTCAAATGTATCCATTCACCAGTCAAACTACAATAAGATAACATAAGACAGTCTACATAGCTTTAGCAAGCTGTAGCTGTAGACTGGTAGTCCTCATTCTCAAAATGTATTACATGTGGAGTCCCCCAAGGTTCTATTTCGGGCCCAGGTTTCTTTTGTCACATCTTTATTTCATCCAGCTCACCCAGGTTCTTGTCTCTTTTTACTGTCTGTTACCTGCCTTTCTGCTGAGAAAACAAACTTTTACTCATGTGGATGCCACTTGACACACATAAACCACCCAAACAACATTGCAGACCAGCTGGGGAGACCACTGCCATGTTTGGGTGAGTGGTGCGTGTCAAGTGACATCCACATGAGTTCTAGGACCCAGTGTTTCCCTGCAGAGCATTGCATTATAACAAGATTATCAATGTTATTAACTGTCTGGTTTTAATATTGTGGCTGATTGGTGTATATCAAGGACAGGACATGTCTTCAGTCTATGTCATGGACATCCTACATTGCTCACAACTATGAAAATATGAAATGGCAATTCTTATTAGTAGTAGTATAAATGAACTCTATCTTCTTCGTCTTGTTTAGGTTGTGAGATGGCGCTCCTCTTCCCCATGCGTTCCCGTCGTATCTACACTTCTGTCATACCGGACGTCCCTCTCTCCCTCTCCTCCTTCACTGTCTGCATGTGGGTGAAGCCAACCATCGTCTCCAACAAAACTGTGCTGGTCTCCTACGGAAATCGTCGCAACCCATACGAGATCCAGCTGCTGCTCGGTCAAACCTCAGCGCTCCTCACCATCGGAGGAGAGGCTCACCTGGTGGAGGCACGGGGTGTGGTGAACCCAGGAGGCACATCAGAGTGGATCCACTTGTGTGGAGCTTGGTCATCTGAGAGAGGCCTGGCGTCCCTGTGGGCAGGCGGGAAAAAGGTGGCCGCCACAACCGGAGTGGCTGAGGGACACGTCTTACCCGACGGAGGCTCGCTCCAGCTGGGGCAGGAGAGGAACGGCTGCTGCCCTCTGTCTCCAGGCGAGAGCGGGGTGCCAGGGTTTGAGGGAGGGTTCGATACCAAGCTGGCGTTCGCAGGGAAGATGTCAGGGGTGAATATGTGGGACAGGGTGCTTTCAGAAGAGGAGATTTCCCAGCTGGCTTTGCGGGAGGGCCAGGGCTGCGGGCAGAAGGGAAACATAGTGGCGTGGGGAGTGACGGAGATGGTGCCACATGGAGGCGCTCAGTTCATCAACTAATAGATTCATACGCGTCATCAGCACCAATGAATATCAGCAACATCGTAATAAGCTTTCATGCTTAAACTGAAGAGAGAGCTGATTTGATCATCATCGTTGTCCCTAGAGTTTAAATGTTTTCATTATGATGTTATTATCAAGACTTCATCATCTCCATCGCTATGAACACTAATGCTGCAATGAACTTTACAGGACACGTTCAACTGAGAGAAAGTCAATGCTGTGAGAGACTGAAGTTTATATTTGTAACATAACCTTTTGAACTGCGGCCATAAACACACACACACACAGATGTACATTCGGCTTAGAAAACTCATTTTCTAGCAGGAAAAGCATTTACCAAAGACTTAATTAGACTGCCAGAAAGACAAAGCGTCCATTGTATAAGTGTGAACTGGTTCTGAGCCAGTAAACAGCCATGCAGGAGAGGGAAACGAGAGGACACAGACAATTAAAAGAGACTGTCTTGTAGCTGTAGAGTGATGTTTGTTTTACAGTAAGAATGCATTTCTCTCTTTCTAACTAAATCCTAAGCAATGGCAAGTGCAGTTAATCAATTATCAATGCAAAAAACCTGTTTAACATTAACACTTTTTCTATCTTCGCAGTCTTGTAGGTACAGTTATTAGAATTGAAAGATCCCCATTACAACTGAAAGCAGAGGTACTTTACTAATGTGTTAACATGTGATGTATGAAACCTGTGTGACTGAAAACTGCTGTACTTGCTTTCATGGCCAACTCGCAACTAGAGAAATAGCTTCAAACTTCATGTGTTTTTGTGACTTATAATTTCATTATAATAACTTTCTTGAATTTGTGAAAGCTTCTGAAGCATTTTTAAGATATTACATTGCAAAACTTGTGTTTACATTAATATGATTTATATAATTCCTGTTCTGCTTTGTTAATTTTTTTTCTGTCAGTAGTTCTCATTTAATTTTAGGGTATTAAATGTGCGTCTTCCTTTTTTTTTTGATACTGCATAAAGTAATAAGAGTGAAACTGTTATATTTGTAATGTGAGATTGACATTGTTTTTATGAATTTGATAAAAGAAACTGAGGACAATGTTTACACGATCTAATCTTTTAGGAAAAAAGTTGTCTTGTATTATACTGTAAATGGCTTTTGTTGTTCTTGTGAAAAGGTGAAACTGAATGTATTTTGTACATAAATATATTTTGCATAACATGAATGGATGAATGGAGAGTGAGGTATGAATAAACATTACAAGTTATAGTATATTCCTGTGTCATTTTTAAATCTCTATAGAGGACCCTTGACTATAAAGTCTGCTAAAGTCTGCTGCACTTATATAGTACTTTTTGACTTGCATTCATCCGCACTCCACACAATCATTTGCCCTCTCCTGTCGCCCCCATGTTTGAAAAAACACAGCAAAATTCCCTCTTGGATGGCAGATAAAATATGATAACATGCACTCTATGGTGCCTTTCCAGCTGAGAAAAACATTGAAAAAATAATATTGTACCTAAGCTATTAAAATATTAATAACAATGCACATTTGGCATTGAAAGTACATCTGCAACTGTATCTCAAATATATGAAGGCTACCATTTAAATGATACTCATAAATCTCACAGTAGTAACAAGCTGAGTCTAGTTTATATAAAGTTTATTTGTATTGCCTGTATCCTCCAGGCATAAAGGTGATTCAAAGTGCTTTAAATAAGCAATAAGTTTGACTTACACAGAATATGATATATAGCCCGAATTTAAGGTCTATACTTTCATAAAACTGTATATAATATTTTGATTAAAACTAGAGTGGCACTTAGTGGAGTTTATACCTCTACCAAGGCCCAACAGTCCCCACTCATAACTAGTCGTTCATATATACCATCCACCTAAATACATCTTATCTTTTCCATCAAGATCCATGTATTATTCCCTCTGAAATCAACAAAACTGTAGGACAAAAATGTCCCATCTCATCCTGTTAAAGAGTGAGAAAAATTCCTGGATCTGGCCCTTTATCCGGATTAGCGCCAAAAGCTAAAGGTGTTTATTCAGGGCCGAGACTCATCCTCCATCCAAGTTTCATGGAAATCCGTTCAGCAGTTTTTGTGTAATCCTGCTGACAAACCAACCAACCAAAAAACGAAGATGAGTGAAAACAGGCCCTCCTTGTCAGAGGTAAAAATCTGATAATACATCTGCAACTGTAGACAAACATGTTTTTTTGCTGCTCACATATGCTTACAGTTTACTGTGGCACATCCTGCTACGGGCCCATTAGTGAAATATAACAGGTCTCTCCTGCAGCTACGTCCTCTGCACAGTCTCCAACTGTTTTTGCAACTGTGACCTGTTACGAAATGGTACCGTCGCCTTTAACATTCAGGACTCCCATCGAGCCCGCTGCCGTCTCTTCACCTTACAAGCCAGAGTACAGTAACTACACACGTTTTGCACCGGGGGAGCCAAAAAAGACATAAAACTTTGACAGATTACTCACTCCAAGCTGCAGTGTTAACTTAAGATCAGGTTTTACTTAAAGACGGAAGGAACTCTTGGGGCCAAAGCAATGCCACATGTTTCTGTGTGCAGGTAGTAGTTACTGTAGCAGGCTATAAAACCTCCTTTCTGTGTCCTGCTGTTCACTTCCTGTCTCTACTAAACACATATACACAACCACATAAAGCTGGCTTTACACTGAGCTGACAGATAAGACAGAAATACAACAAAGTACAAGAAAATACAGCCAATTTATGTGCTGACGCAAACAGACAACACAGAGAAATGTACACATGCAAACACGTGTAACCAAACCATCACACCCCCCATCATCCATATCACCCAAACCCCATTACATCAGCTCACTTCCTGAACAGAGCGCTGCAGAAGAGAGAGGTCATCTGTTATTGCTTCTACGAGCTACGTGCGTGTGTGAACGCACAGTTCAGACTTGACATGCTTACGCCTGTCTGTAGTCTTGTGTTTACATTGTGTTGTGTTTATGTTGAGGTTTTTCGGAGGGGAGGAGAGAAGTGGAGGCTTGTTAAAACCCCAACCTGAGGTTGAAATGTTCAGAGCGCACAGTAGATGAGCCTCAGCAGGGGGGAAAGTTTTGAAACTGCCTCAGCTGCATTAAAAACTGCCCAAAGAAACCTGAATCTGAACTCGCTATAATAAAGCCCTCCAGCAAGACTTCACTTTCATCCTCTCTACGCTCTCAGTATATATATATGTGTGTGTGTGTGTGTGTGTGTTATATTCCAGCTTTAATAAGGCTCACCATCAGTTCATCACCCCCTGTCAAGCTGGATCACAGCCACTGGAAGCTTTACTGTGTATTTGCATACAACTCTTTATCTCTCCCATCTTTTCCCCATCTTTCTCCCTCTTTTACTCTTTTTGTTTCTGCCTCGTCCAGCTTACAAACAAAGCCAGGTTTCACAGTGTATTAATGTCCCACAGAGTGATATTATGTGATGACTGTGGGGGTGTCATAAAACTTTTGGAAAGAGTGTCAAAGTTTTGAAACAAACATTATGACCGTATCTCCCCTGAGCAGCTGACAAACACGAACTGGATATTCATTTGCTTCTTCAGGCCATCAAATGAAATGAGTTCGACTTTGACGAGGCGCAGAGCGAATTAAGATGTATCACAGAGGGCCAGCGGTGCAAATACGCAAAGCTAATGTTGATATTTTGTACTTGTACGCAGTCCAAACTCTCCAAGAAAAAGAAAAAAACGGCACTTGTTTTAACCCCAAATCATAAACTAGCTACCCTAATCAGAAAAAAACACCTGATTTCTGTTTTCCCATCAGTAGGTTCCACTTGCCATCTCTATTTTTGCCCACTTTTATGGACCACAGGTGCAAAGCCTCTTCTGACGATTTAACGCTCCGAGCCCAGACCCTGGCTGGCTAAACTACAGTTGTAAAATGAAGCAGACAGCAGAGAGCTAAGCTGTTTCATGTGCCGAGCTGCTGGCAGAAAAAGTGCTCGGTGGGAGCATCACCATGGTGGGCACCTCACTCGGGTGCTGCGTGAGGCGATTAGTATCACGTGCTGTTCTGTAGGGCTGTGTGTGTGTGTGTGTGTGAGGTGTTAGTTCAGCATGTTGCCAAAAGTGTCACAGAGGAAAAAACACACCTGCAGCATGCAAATAAACACAGAGTCTCGCAAAATCATGTTCACACAATGTGCAAACGGACTTATAAAGAAAGTAAACTGTTCTCTATTAACTGAACCCCTGCACAGCAACCGCTCGTATTAATGGAGAGGTTGTGTGTGAATGTGCGTGTGTGGGTGTGTGTCTGTGTGTAAAAGCCTGAGGGGTAAACAGATCTCCATCAGGCACTGCTAACTGCAGCACCTCAGACGGCCACATAACACTAATGAGCTTGAAAAGCATTTGTGTTGGAAAAAAGGGTTAAAAGGGCAGAAAAAAGGTTTGAGGGAATATCTGTCTTTAAGCACTGACCAGAGGTCAGCCCAGTTCCCCTCTCTGACCTGACCTGTTTAGGAAGTTGTTGAAAGTACTGATCAGATGAATGCCGGAGGAGCATTTTCAGAGCATTAGTTCTGCTTTTAGAGGATGTATGCACTTCCTCACACACTTTATATCAAACTTCAATATATATCAAATATTATTTCGTCACTGGGGGAAAACATTTGTTTTTCTTCAAGTATGGAATTTAATTCCTCCTGCCCACACAAAATACACTTGGTAGAAAAACATCATGCTTTGGCCTAAAATTCCTGGTTTTGTCGCCTCAAACATGGCTGGAAGTGCCTCGAGGTCTCCTTAAAAACATCTAGTGGTGTCATGCGCACAAATGTGGAAAGGCTGGCCTTGTCGCCTGTAACTCCTTCAAAATCCCGCCTGCCTAATGATATAAAAGTCAGGTAATAAACGTGTGATGTGAACACTGACGTTTTTTCCTATCTACTGGATTATACATAGGTGTGGTGCGGAAACTTGGAGCAAGTCAGCGTTTATGACTGGTACTGTAGCCAGACACCAGGGGGCAATCCAGATGTTTTAGATCATTTTTGGGAAGCTGTCATGTCATCCATCTTTATATACGTAAAGTATATGGACTGAATACACAAATGGTCTGTTTGCTGTGCGAATTGCAAAATTTATGTTTATGAGATAAGAAAAGATGCATCAGCGTAGAAAAACATGTCCGGACAAGACAATCATAATAAACAATTAAACTATTTTAGATGTGTTGCTCAAGAAGTACACACACACACACACACACACACACACACAAAGATGAGACAGCTATTATCCTCTTCTTTCCACAATAACTCCTTCTTACGTATGAATTTCCATGCTGCATCAGAGGGCCATCAGGGAAATGATGATTCTCAACAGCTGTTATTTACCATCATTATTATCCTCAATGGGCTGGCAAACATTATGGCATTATTCACTATGCGCTGTGATAGGATAAGACTGGTTTGCTACTACAACTGCTGATTACAACAGTAATCTATTTTTCCACTCCAGTGAACCAGCTGGTCCCAGATCTGCTGGCGACCCTCACAGGAGGAG
This sequence comes from Pagrus pagrus, assembly GCF_965226575.1. Taxonomy (NCBI): domain Eukaryota; kingdom Metazoa; phylum Chordata; class Actinopteri; order Spariformes; family Sparidae; genus Pagrus; species Pagrus pagrus. The sequence continues at coordinate 21,626,195 of NC_140188.1, read as the reverse complement.
CATCCGAGTGCTTTTTCTACAAGCCAAACCCAAACGTTAACCATTAACAGCTAAATAAATAACATCTTAATAGAGAATCTGTTCCATGTTTATTCTCAAGCAGAGCTTTCCTGCAAAGATCTCTTTCTCTTTAGTCTCTACAAAAGACACACACCCACACTCACACACACATTTCATAAGTGTGTGAGAAGATCTGTATCAATGTGGGGCAGCGCTAACGAAGGAGAGGAGAGGAACTGTACTGCACAGCATGGGATTTGAAAGGGTAAAACTTTCAAGTCCGCTGACGTGTTAATATGTGAACACAGAAATATTCCTCCTTGTTGTGTATGAACATGTGTAAGCGTGTCCTACCTCCCAGCACGCTGAGCGTTATGGCCTCCGTGTGTTCGGCCAGCAGATCAGCCTTGGCGATAGCAGCCAGGGAGAGATAACTCGACATGTTCCTGCTCAGCTCCCTGTTCCCTCTCTGCAGGAACCGCACCGCTACCGGGACGGCCAGCACCATCACCGACGGACAGCTGTAGTTCTGAGGAGACGAGAGGAGAGAGGAGGTTTGAGGAGACAGCAACACGTTTTTATATCAACGGTCACTATTTTGCTGCCTTTTAACAGTGATTAAAGGGTTAAAAAACGCAAAAAATAGCATGGTCAGTCCCTTCATGCAAGACGTGTGAAGAGCACAGATACACAGTGACCATGGGGGAATAAAGAACATCCTGCCGTACAATATTTTTTACTATCTACAATGTCTCAGAACAGAGAAGTCTGATCTTTGCATGTTTACACTCCATACACCAGACACTGTGGCCTAAAAATATCCTCACTGCTGTGAGCTCTGCATCAAAAAGATGTTTGCTAATCTCAGACAAAAAGCAGCAGCTCTGAATGGCAAGTGTCTGAGAAGTTTGTCCCTGTGAACATTCAGAGAATTCAGAAGGAGGAAGGGGATTTCAAACACACTAGCTCCCTCAACAGGACAAGCTGAGTCTGTTTGAACAGGCACATGTGTTTATGTGAGACAAAGAGAGGCAAAGCTGCAGGAAAAAGACAGCCAATGGAGACTGCTACTGATCCATGTTTGGACTCACAGCTTCAGACCCTCTGCAGCGATTACATAATTTATATTTACTCTTAAAGCAAAAATCCACCGTCGGATATCTTCTGTGATGTATCATTGATCTGCACTCTTTGGACGATTTCATCTATTTGAGTTCCCATTTTTCAAACTCAAGCTTCCTCCGTCTACATCTACTTCAGAATACCCAGAATGCCTTGCAACCAGATGATTTACTGGTGATTTTTTTACAGTAAGGCCTGTCGCGATAATTATGTTATCAACCTATCATACATGTCTCATCTTATCGACTCTAAACATGTACATGACTTCAATGACCCGACATCTGGAATAACTGTAAAAAATTGATTTTGCCTTATTTTATATGTTTTATTAGAATGATGATATCATTCACACTTAAATAGTTTAATTAAAATTCAATATTCCTCAGCTATTATCTAAATAAAGGTAAATTGTGTCATAAAATAGTTCCAATAGGCAGAATATACCCTTTGGTGCAAAAAGTCCACTGGAGGATATATTTTCAGCAACAGAAAAAAAGATGTAGAAGAAAAATCCTAAAATGTGGCTAAAAGTATTTCTAACATCTTATTTGGTTGATAAATATTGTTTTTACCCGTCTGGCTCACTTTTCATATCGTTGATTCATGGTGTGAACTGCAGTGGACATTTACATAACTTTTCCAAAACAACATAATGGCAAAATGTTACTGGTATGTCAAGAGTAAAAACAAACATTGAAAAAAATGTGCTCACTCTCACTATCTGTCTGCCAAGCCTCTATTCTGCCACATGATGGCAGTGTCCACAAAAACTTCATTATTCCACCATCCATCAAACTACCTATCTACATCACAGTATACTCATTTGGCATGCAAACATTTTATCTATACATACAGCACATTTTTACCTTATGTAAGGATGTACAGATTTATTTCTCTACACCGTCTCTCTTTTCCATCTCACTATTGAGAGTCAAACATCAAGCAGCACATATTTTATGAAAAAAAAACACTGAAGATGCTGTCAGAAGCTAGAAATCTGTGTGTATGCAAATAAAACCCCCTTGTTCCCTCAGTCTGTTGCTCACTTCTCACCTCCTCTCTGTGGGAGTTTCAGTGGAAGAGGAAGAAAAGTGTTTGTGCATCCATAGATTCAAAATGACAGGAAGACAGAGAAAGAGATCAGAGAGGAGATAAAGATAGTTTGAGGGTAAGGGAAGGTAAGAAGGAACAAGTGAAGCAGGGGAAGTCGGTGGAATGAAATCAAAGAGAGAGACAGATTGGGAGAGGCAGAGAAAGGCTCAGCGACAGGGTGAAGAGAGAGAAGCGCCCGACTGATAACTGCTGGAGTTAGGACATCAGAGCCCGGAGCTGCTGCTGTCAGAGCTGTCAGGACTTTTAGTCTCACCTCTACAAGTGTGTGTGTGCATGCCTTTCAACAAGAATCAGTCTCATTATGATGGTATTAGGCACATTCCCATTCCCAAAGGAGATGAAGAGAGGGAGAAGGTAAGAGAGAGAGAGAGAGTCCCTCTGCTTTTAAACCCTCTTGTTGTGTAGGTCTGAAGGGAAAAGTTTCAGATTGACATTTTAAAGACGCTCAGCACCGATTACATAAAACAACATTTGCTCTTACGGCAAAATTCTACTTTGGATGTGCTGCATGATGGATGTTGTGATTTATACTTGTGTACCAAACTTTCTCTTCTACTTTTACTTCCCAGAATGCCTTTCAACCTAATGTTTACTGTATTAGATATTTGTAGCTAATGATTTGCCTGTTATCTGCAGCAATACTGTGATTAAAAAAATACTACCAAAAAAATAATGTGGACCCAGAAAAACAAACTGCATCGCCACTATTTTTTGTGACCAGGTTCGTAACCTGAGGGTCAGGATCACTCTGAGCGGTCACAAGATAAATGTGACGGTTCCCAAGATGAATGATGCAACAGAAAATAAGAAAAAAACTCATATAGCATGTACTTTACAACTCAGCTCGACTCAGCTCTGCATGCTTTTGTCACTTTCCTTGATTTTGTTTTCCAGCTGACTGCAGCTAATACCCTGTCAACACAATAGGGATACTTAACAAAATAACAGGGGAAAAAAATAGCAGGAAATCTGCCGTGACGTCATCTTCAATGCTACACAAACATACATGAACGATAAAGGATATATTTTCCTTCGGAGATCCTTACATCAGCGACCAAACAGAGGAATGTTTACGTTTGTCTGCAAAAACACAGCATGGTTTTGCAGGCTGCCGGTTTTTAAAATCTGGGTCGAGTTAATAAATAAAAACATTTCGGTCACAATGTGCAGTCACTGTCCAGGTGGCGACTCTAGTAATTATTCTCTTGGACCAATCAGTGGTCCAATGGAAAACCATTAAAGAGCTGTGCTATGCAGTGGTAACAGGGCAATAGACATATTCAACTTGTGCTTAGTGTACAAGCAGTGGTATAGTGGTGTCTTGGAAGGTACTATCAAAACATGATACGTCTATCAAATATATTATACATTGTTTTGGATTAGACTACCCAAAAGTCAATACAATAGTTTAAATAAGCTCCAACTCGAACAACGGTATCACTTTATAACTTTTGTGATTAAAAAGTGGATTTAATCTTTGTTGCTGTTTATCAACCTGACTGGAGGTGACCTCCATATTGGGTTGTTAATATACTGTAATGTTGACTGCAGACTGGAGCTGGAGGGGAACTGTATTTTTTCTCCAAAGAGAGGAGAAGGGAACAGAAGAGAGAGGACCGGAGTCTCTGGTGGCGCTAATGTTCAAGGACGAGGTCATGCTTACTCCCACCCTCACTGCATCCTGGAAGTTATAGCGACAGGCGACCAAATGAAACGCACCGTTATTTTGGGTCTGAACATTGTTGGGAAAATGTAGGATAACCTAAGTACACAACTCAACACAATATATAACAAAGGTTTAGTCGTTTTTAAAAATTTGAATGCATAATTTAATTTTATATCTTTAAAAGGACGAAGAGGTTGGGAACTCAGACTGTATTTCTCAGTTAACGTTTGTGGATCAAGTCCTTTTCACATACAGACAAAAACCCTGCACTGCAAATGAAGCACTGAAGTATCACATCATAAATAATGTTAAATACTCTACATATCACATTGGCTGCTGTTTTAAAACTTGTGCCACACTTGTTACACCATCTGAGGGCACTGGTGTAGTATTATTGACAGGTGTGTGTACAGGTATGTTCTGTATGTGCAGTTTGTGTTTCAGGTAATCCAGTAGAGAAATACTTTTGTCTGGAGTATAACATTACAAAGCAAAGTCTTGTATGTGTGTGAGCGCGTGCACGCGTACCTGCAGGATACAGCTGGTGATGTCGGAGGCTATCTTAGCATGCGGCGTGTCCTCTGTGTTTTCACCTTGCGGGGTGAGATTATGCTCCAGACACGACTCCCACAGCCCCACCAACGCCGTGCTGTGTTGCTCGATGGAGCCCGTCTCCCTAATGGCCGTGGTGATGCGCGTTATGCAAATCTCCACCACGGCCTGGTCGTTGTCATTGGTCAAGTAGTCCTGTCAGACGGCAGACAGTAAGAGGATGCAAGATTAAGGATGCAATGATAAATTAAAGGACAAAAAGATGAATTATGGATAAGAACATGAATAATTAATTAAAGTGGCTTTCGCCCTGTGATATTTTGGATAAATATCACCTGTGTGTTGGTTCTGCCTACTGACCGGTGAGCAGGAGATGACCTTGATCTGGTCCAGAGCCTGAGACAGACAGTCTTCGATCTCTGCGTCCTCCAGAGAAAATAAGTCCCCCGCTCTGGACAGATCTCTCTGCCCCAGCACCTGGCTGAACAGCTGGTGCATACTGGTCCTTGTTTAGGACTCCTTTCAGACCAGTTTGGGACTGGTGCCGTCCAGTTTAAGATCCCTTAATTGAGAATGGATATATTCCTGACATAATGTTTTCCTCTTGATTTCAGGCATCCATGCTGAGCGTATACAGAGTCGCCGTCATTGGGATCCCAAAAGCAGAAAGTAATACCTTCTAAAATTACATCAACTTAAAATTTCAGGCACTATTTTAGGCATCCTGGGTCCTGTGAATGCACTCTAAATGGTAAAATAACTGCAGTTAATAGAGAAGATTAATTATATATTAAGAATCTTTAATTGTGTGAACTTTTGTCAAAATCCTCTTCAGTCTAGTCCAGGATCGGGTGGGCGGGACAACAGTGGACGATTTTGGCCAAATGTTTTCCTGGGTCTGCCTGAGGCCTGTTACCATGGAGACAGGGCATATTCTGGAGAAGGAGGTCTTTTCACAGCAGAGTCCTGAAAGAGGGAGAGAGGAAGATTAAATTAACTAAATAAAAACTAAATGCTGGGATTTTCATTTTGTACACAAAAGAATATTCTGGCAGGAAATAGATTTAGCAGCTGAGACTGAGAAAGTCAATTTTGAGCCAGTAAGAGAAGCTGTGGAGGTTTAATTAGGGATTTTCTAGGGATTTTCGTTCTCAAAAACCAGACTTGGACAACTTGGACAACCAAGAAACTCAATATTAAAGCAGTCGTTCGACATTTTGGGAAATGTGCTAATATACTGTACCTGCTTCTCAAGCGATATCTCTGTTATCTTAAAAATATCTGTTGAAACACTCCTCCCACATCCATCCTAATAATTTTTTTTTGTCTCCTGTTTTCCTCTTTCTACGGGTTAAGGTAAGTTAATATGCGAGGATGTGGACCAAGTGACTCTTTGGTAATGTGTGACATATCTGCTACAACATCATACAAACATACAAAAATACACGCGCACAAATTGTTATGAATGGAGTCAGAGTTGTGGGGATTCAAAGGCACCACGTTAACCATTATCTCTGTTTCTGTGAAGCTCAATTAAACATTAAAACATTAACTCTACGAAGGGCACCTGAGGGGCGGGGGGAAGTTTTCACACCACACACACACACACACACACACACACACGTACAAACACATTCATGCACGATTTCTGTATGCTTGTTCTGAAAGTGTGTTACGTCCCTGGTCTCACACTATGACAAGAAACCTAAACACACCCACTCTTCATGTTCTTCTGCTTTTACAGAAATATCTTGCAAGTCGGAAACACACACACTCCTGAGAGCAAAGCAGCCACCCAGCGCGTCTGCTTCAGAGAATGAGCAGCTAAGCGTATGTATCTGTGTCATTGTCTGCTCCCCCGCACCCGCTCCCCTCTGCAATCAGACGCCATCTATCTCGTCCTCACACCATTTCTCTCAAAGTCACATTGGAGCGAGCCCAAGCCCGACCAGAGGACAGCACAAAGCGCAGCGCTTGGGAGACCGTTATCTCTCCTGCCAAGCCGCTGATGGCCATGGAAAGCCGCCCATTGCCAGGATACCACATCAGGAATTTGTATTGGTCAAAGCCAGGCTGCTGGGAGCACAACAACAAAACAAGCATAAATACAGAGCAGAGGGATTTATCTGTCACACACAGACTGAGTCTCTCTCACACACACACCTTTTATCCTGGTTGTGTAGCGCAACAATCAGAGCTTCTCTATGTCTGTGTATGTTGAAGGGACAATATGTGTGTGTTGGAGGGGTATCAGGTACCAATACCCTGCAACGTGTGATCTACATGTACTGTACGGTATATCGATACTGTATGATTGATGTGCATGACAGGGTGGCAACTAACAAACATTTTTCATTACTGATTAATCTGCTGATTATTTTCAATTTTAACGATACGATATGTAACATTTCTTCATTGAAATGACTAAAACGACCAGACCTTTGTTATATATCTTGTCAAGTTGTGTACTTATCCCAGATGTTCCCAACAACTTTCAAACGCAGAGAAATTCAAAATTTCATTCAAGGTAACGGTACATTTGATTTGGTTTCCGGTTGGTTGCAGGATTAGTCATTGACGTAATTTGCATTGAAGCGTCTTCCTCGTCAAAGAGCATCTGTTACTATTGATAACAGCGCCAGTTAACTGTTGAGTCGAAGATGTTACGCAGCCACATGCTACTATGACATGTGCACTATGATATTTGCAATATTTTTTCAGACAATGTCAAACCTGCGTTAAGTTGTGCTCGATTTTGACTTGTTTTCTTAGTTTTAGAGGAGTCGACTAGTCTAAGTTTAAGCGTCCGTTTAACGTCAGGGAAATGAGTCATTAGGAACATCCCTACTTTTTATATTGTCGAACCATTGAACTCAAAAAGACATAAAATCCCAATTTGCAGATTATTAAGAGGTTTATTATTAAAACTAGACAGTGCCCCTTCAAGTACACCTAGCTAAAACTATTACAACAGTCATACAACCAATCCTACCCTTATGAAGGTTTTTAATATTTAGTTTCTGATGCAACTGTTTTCAAGTTTTGAACTTTATGATTATTTCAGAGGCCGAAAGAAAGAAAGAAAGAAAGAAAGAAAGAAAAAAAGAAAGAAGCAGGGGATGGAGGTGGAGAGGGTCAAGAAAAGACACACCAGCAAAAGAGTTAGACACACACACACACTCAGAGTGAAAGGCAGAGAGCTGACAGAGAACCAGAGAGGAAAAAGCCAGAGGTGGATAATGTTTCGCTGTCCTGAATTCCCAGTGTAACCTGCAGACAACTCACATACTGAGCTTCCATTATTCTACCTGAATGCCTCACAACAGTCTCGCACACAAACACACACACACTCTGCACATACAGCACGATACATACACACGCCGTCCTCTCTCTCCTCAGCGGTGGACTGTTGTGTTTATTTACTGTATCCCTTCCTGCTCTCCCTATGTCACAGCGCGCCTGAGTGACTGAGCGCCAGTGTGTGTGTGCGTGTGTGTGCGAGTGTGTGTGTGTGTGTGTGTAAAAGCAGAGGAAAAAATGGGCCTGAGGAATTTCGGTTCTTAAACAATCAGCTAGTTACTATTAATCACCCAGCTACGGCTCAGCAAGCTCAGGAATGCAGCCTTTAAACACACACACACACACACGCGCACACAAACACACACAGTGACAGACAGCTGCAGTACCTTGTTTTCACCTGTACTAGGTAAAAGTACTACAGCATATCTGAGTTGCACTTTTCATTATCTTCTTATTGTCGTCCGTCAAACTTCTGACAAACAACATCACTTCTTCTGATGAACTCCTGTTGGATGTGAAGCTCTAGCAGGCACCCACATGTTGCAGGAGAGCTGCGAGTGGGCCACTGGGTGAGGGGTGACGGGGGGTGCGTCGTGTATGGTGGTGGGCGGTGGGGGCTTGAGAGGGTAAGGGGCTATGTGAGGACAATGTGAGCCAAGGGCCTCTCTCTCTTTCCTCCTGCACCGCCACGACTGTCTTCACTCGGCGCTCGGAGAGAGAAAACACTGGCTCTTTTGTATGACCTATAAGACAGACCACCCCTCCCTCCCTGCCTCCTCTCTCTCTCTTGCGCTCTCTGCTCAGTCGGCCCTGTCCTTCTGTGTAATGTGCACCTGCTCGGCCTGCAACACATCTCACACACACACACACACACACACACACACACACACACACACAGACTCGCACACAAATAGTTTAGAAAGTAGCTGTGTGAAAGGGAAAGACAGAACGGGACTACAGGAGGAGAAAAGAGTCCCACATTCCACTGTTTTCTCTCCATTACGGCTTCATTTCTGAATATACAGAAGCAGAATGTGGAAGAAGTAATTACTTTCTTTCTTTCTTTCGACGTAATTATTACAAGGATTTCAAAATGGGGCAGAGGCAGCCTGACACTATTAGAAAGCTGCTTTTCAAAATACTGTTTGAAGTTCCTCTCATCTCACACCGCTCAGATAAAGATAAATATGCCCAACCGGCTGTCAGTCAGCAGACAGGAACACTTTGAAAATTCATCCTCATCCTGGACTTTCACTGTTTATTTATGCTCACTATACACTAACAATTGTATATTAAAGGTGCAGTATGTAAGAATTGGGACAGGAAGCAGCATATCACCTGAGTAACCTCCCACTGCTGCTGTCTGTCACTGCCATTAGCTAGTTAGCTTAGTTAGCTGTGCAGCTAGCGGTGATATTAGCTGACAAGTAAAACAGAATGTGATAATAACCTAATCCTTTATCTCAATCCCCACTTTTCTGCCACTGAAATACATTTTCTTTTTGAGAAAAGAGCAGGATAATGAATTAATAATGCAGAACTATATGCTGGAGTGTGTTAGCTCAACATTTTGGCACATGTTGCTGGGTATCTGGAAAGATGGAGGGTATCCTGAGAAATTTGGCCTATTTAATCTAAATATAGTTAATTAAAAAGTGCGAGTTCGTCTGTGCAGTTAAACTCCAAAAAGTCTTTTTACTCTGTGGCCTCTATACTCTGTTTGAGATGTTTCCCTGCTCCAGCACGCCTGCGTCAAATGATCAGCTTGTTATGAAGCTCTGCTGAAGCCTGATAACGACTCCTTCATTTGGATCAGGTGTGTTGGAGCAGGGAGACGTCTAAAACAACAAGAATAACTTACATCTTAAATAACTACATAAAGTAACATTTTCTAATGTCTTGTGTTGTCCAAACACTAAAGATACTCGGCTTACAGAGAAATAAAAACTGAGAAAAACTGCTAATCTGAACACTAGAAAAGCTCAAACCAGAGAATATTTGTTGTTTTTGCTTGGAAAATTGGTAAAATGGTACCAGTAGCAGAGGCTGCTTATCGAGAGTGGTACAGCGCTTCCTTACCCTCTGCGCTAAGCCATTCACACTTCTGCTCACACACCAATGGAAAAGCCATTGGGGTTCAGTGTCTTGCCCAAGGACATTTCCATTTGAAGCTGGAGCCGGTGACCGAACCATCAACCCTACGAGTAGTAGATGACCTGCTCTGCCTCCTGAGCGACCGAAGCTGGCCAAAACGACACATTAACGACCCATTAACGATTAATTGCTTAAAAAATAGTTGTTTGATTAACTTCCTGTCAATCAACTACTCAACAACCCTTCAGTTCAGATCTGCCAAAAGGCCTCCATACATCCAACAGTCGAAATATAGCACGCTGTGACATCTAATGTTTTGGTCCTCCGATTTCATCCTGAGCAGAAATCTATTGTCCATATAAATGGTACGATTACATCGGTATATATTCCCTATATCTAGGCCAATCAGTTATGTAACACATGCCGTGAATATCATGAATAAGTAAGATGAATAAGTCACAAAGAAGAGACTCCCTGAAGACTTCTTTGGAAAATGATCCACACTGCTGCAGAGGACTCAGTTAAGACTTCTTGAAAGATAGACCCCCGAGGTTCAGCTTATGAAACATACTGTAGGAGTCTACTGTATTATAGATGTGTGTGTGTGCACGTGTGTGTGAGGGGGGCGAAAGGGAAAGTTCTCCATTATTTATGCCCTGCAGTTATGCAGCTGCGGCGCACCAATTGGGAATTACTGTATGACAGGAGCCCGAGAAAATAGCTACTGTAAAACACACTGAGAGATAAAGACAGACAGAAGGGGAAATGTGGAGAGACAGAGAGAGAGACTGAGCACGAGGAGGAGGGGAGGTGAGGATCTCACTTTCTCTCCGGAGAGCGGTCACTGTGGACCTGATAAGAGAAACTAGAAGCAGTCCACGGCAACACTTTAACGTGACACTTATGTCAGACTGGCTAATGCAGCCGGAGCAGATATGTTATGAGCAGCAGAGAGATAAGTTCAAACCGTGCAGACACACACAGACTGATGGCCACTGTTTTTATTCAGATTCAGAGGGCTACAGCAAGAGAACTTTAACATTTATAGCATGTAAAAATGTTCTATAAATAAAAGCATGAACCAGAAAATGATCATCATATGGGACGTTTCAAAGCAAAAGTTTGTGTTTATAAACTCTCAGCTTTAACCCAGATTGGCGACACAAAGATATCTTTTGGGACCCACCGTGCTGGATACCAAGGTGAACTAATTTGAATCCCAGACAGCGAAAAAAAAATAAGGTCTCTATAGGCCAATTTAAAACTGACTTCACCGTGTGTAACTGTGTGTCTGAGTCTCTGGAGTTATAACTGTGACAAACGCCAGTGAATCCAACCTAAAGTGTGGAAGGGGAGGGGGGTTCCTCTGGCTCTGCGGCGCTGTGAGACTCACAACTGCTGAGATGATTTCCACAGCAGAGAGGAGAGGGCCGGCTGGAAGAGTGCATTACTGCCACACTTCGCCAACCAACATTCACAGGCATTCTCTAAACCATTCATTATTCATCATTCCCCACCGCTTTCCGCAGCCCGAACTCTTAGAGTCTTGCCCTGAGAGCTGAACGGAAGCATGTTCTGGTTTCAGCGTACGGATCCAATAAACCTGGAGTGCAGGCTTGAAGCAATAAATTCAGCACATTAAGTGTGAGGACCTCATTCTTAATAGTGAGCTGCCCTCAAATATCCTCCTCAATACATGTTTAATATGTTTCTAAGTTTAGAAGTGTTTTCACATCTTGCATCCGCCACACTATCGAGGTTTCCTGCTTCCTGAGTGACTATGTGGGTCGGATAGTTGATTTAACCTACGATGCACTACTGCTTCCACTTGCAAGGTGTGCATTGTGGAAAATAACTTTTTTAACTTAAAATAGCAGCTTCAACATCATGTTGATGGTACAGTGTCTTGTAATAGGGTGGATGGTGTCTCTGTCTCAGCCACTCCGCCCCCCATCACTTGTTTCTGCACTTGAACTTCAGTGAGAGGGCAGGATTACAGTGTTATGCACATGTGTACTTCAACATACACGTTTTCAACACATAACATTGGTATGATGTAATGAGTTTTGTTTGTAGTCACCACCTAAATTACATCTGACAATTGTTTGTATTTACGACAGTGATGTTGCACTCAGGAACTGTGGGGGGCACCACATCGCACAAAATACCAATTTCTACATAATGTTGCTTTAACCCCGTCTTTTAGTACCGGAGCAGTACACTAGGTACCTCAACAGAAGGGTAATGAAAAAACAGGACAGCACTGAGCAGTTTTTTTCTGAACTTTTGATTAACAACCATTCACCAGACAACCAAGTGCCCTCTTGGACGCCCCTATGCTAGATAAAACATGATGAAGTGCCATCTAACGTGCCCTTCCTGCATGCTGGTGCCCACCCCATAGAGCCATGCCCTTTTTTATTCAATGTTTTTTTTTTTGTAATCTTTTTTGCCCCTGTCTCTCAAATACCCTGATTCCACCACTGTTCAAACCCACCGTGCTGCCCACCAAGTCACATGATAAATCAAATGAAGGACTTGCAATCCAGCGTAAAGAAGTTATACTCTACGCGACACCATAAAAATCCAATAATACTGGATTTTTAGTAATTGCATTCTGTAGAGAAGCGAGTGAGTGAATATGAGCTGTGTGTCCATCTATCTGTCCTGCCCTGGGATGGCTGGAGCATGAATAAATATCCAGTCAGTCCTTTCACACAAAATACTCCCTATCATGTCCCTCCATCTTGGGACATTAACATCTGTCCAATCTCAGAAGTCTGTGACCTTGAGGAATCCCCCCTCCCGTCCCCTCCTCCCCCTCTCTCCCTGTCTCTGTCTCCACACACAGATGGAGCAACAGTGGATTTAGACTTGTGCCGAGCATAAAGAGAAGAAATGCACGGACTACGTGCGAGTAATGCGACTGAACTCGCCTTTCAAGCTCTCGGTGCACATTCCACTGTATTTACACCGAAACACCGTGAGAGAGAGAGAGAGAGAGAGAGAGAGGGAGGGAGGGAGTGGGAGAGACAGACCAGACAGAGAGGGAGACATGGAAGTACAGCAGGTGTAAAATAAGTAGTCTAGGATGCCACAATGTTTCCATCAAATCCTGAAGATATCCATTTTAAAGTGCATTGTGTGTCTGTAACCTACTTTAATTCCACATCCTTTATATATTTTTTCACATTTCTTTCCCTGCCTGCAAACACACTGTCAGCATATGCAATAATTAACAAGTATTTCACGTTATATTACAGCCGGCGTTAATGGGAACAGCCACCTGCGCGCTCTCCTGTGAATTCCTCTGTGCGTTTCTGAAGCGAGAGGTATTTGAAGGTGTCACGTCGGTGCTTTGACCGCCGATTCCACCTCACCCAGTCAACTTTCCCGACATCAAGGAATGCGGGTGGCATTCGCTCAATCAGCACCGCGTTTTCTGCCTGTATTGACAAGAGAGCCATATGCAACAAGACGAAACAAAACCCAGATTCAGCCCAGCACCGCGACGGACAGCTTACCTGCTCCGTGCAGGACGAGGGCGCACGGACGCTGTACGCGGAGCTTCGTTCAGCGCCTCCGAGCCTCGGTCAGAAAGCGGTACATGGCAGCACAAATTGCCCCTGCACAGCTTCAAGTTCTCCCACACAGCAAGCCGTACAGTCATCCTCGTCGGCCACCATTGGAAAGCGCGCCACCGTGCGGCAGACGAGCGCGCGACGCGCGGCAGCAACAGGTCGATGGAGGGAGGGACGAGGGTAGGGTGCTGCCTTCAGGTACAGTCGGGAAATATGTAAAGAACGAGGTAGTTCTATTGTGTCGATGTTAGAAATTTACATTATTGCACAGCTAACGTGCGTCTTTATATCCTAATATCAACTGCTATTTTCTGGCTGTTGTATCAGTTTTCAGTAGGGTAGTGACCATAACCATGAAGGAGGATATTCATTCAGCCTGATGTTGAATTTAATCAGTATCCCAAAGCCTACAGATCTACACAAGTTACTAACCAGTTCCAATGTTGAGCCTTTCTGGCATCAGAGCTGAGTTTGTCCTGAAATGCTGGGATTGTGCTGTATAGATGTACAGCAGAGGTCTGCAGAGGGCAAACAATTATATCACACTTTGTAAAAAAAAAAAGACCCGCTGAAGAGAAGGTAAGAATCTCACAGGTGAAAAATTATATTTTATCAAGACTGTTTTTCCACAACTGTCAGGCAGTCTCTTCTCATAGATTGAAGGAACTATAGTAGTCCAAGTTGGCCCACAGATGGCGCCCACACCAAAATAGTGATGTCACAGTTGCCCACAGCCAGCCTGTGGAGGTCTAGTTAACATCAGTTCTTAATAACAAATAACACATCAGCTCCAAAAAAGATAGAAAGAGAGACTATTGTCTGAATGTTAGATGGTTGTTTATCATATGAATTTCAATGACTTCATTCACTAAATAACAATTAACAACAGTTCTCAACTCCAGGCCTACCCACCAGGATGTTTTTGAATCTTTCAGCCACATCTCATGGCCTTCATCAACAGTTGGAGTTTGCTCAGTTGCCATCGATAGTGGTTTTGTATAAAAACAAATCAGGACTTTGCTGTCACAGATGAACTCAACTAGCTTCATGCCATCGCTCCACATGTTCCCATAGTGTCGTTCACTGTGTGGTTGGGCAACACACTCTGGTCCTCATCTTAATTCATTAAAGCCAACAAATAGATGTAGATAGAAACTAAATAAAGAAAGCCTACTTTATGGATGATTCATTGTCCATTTTCTGTTACATAGAAAATAATTTAGCTTTAACTTGGTGATGATAACATCTGCAGTGTCACTAATAAGGATGTTTGCTCTATCAATCATAAGTTAGGTATTTGCTGATACAAACTGTAAAGAGCATCCTGTGTGCTCTGTGTTTTTCCAGTTTATCTGTGTTAATAATCTCTCCTGAGCAGAGACAAAGACCATGTCATTACTGTTTTAGTTTGGTTTATTTAGATAATCCTTTTCAAGTATATAAGACAATGTACTAAAAAAAGGAATTAAGATGGCAGGTACTAATTCAAGACTATGCACACATCTAAATCTTTACACGTACAAATAAAACATATGTCCTGATCATCAAGACTAAATACCTGTATATACAAACATGTCAGCTAGGAGATATTCGTGTAACCAGTATTTGACCAATAAACAAAACAATTGACCCTTAAACTTTGATGAGCTTCAGAATGGTCATACCATGAAGGAACTCCCTCACACATACCCAGTGGTGGAAGAAGTATTAAAATCTTTTAGTCAAGTCAAAACAGAAATACAACAATGTAAAATTATTCCACAACAGGTAAAAGTCCTGCATTCAAAATCCAACTTAAGTAAAAGTACAGTATTATCAGCTAAAAGTATCAAAAGTAAAACCGTAGTAAACTGGCCCTGTGACTGATATATTAGTCATATGTAAGTATTTTGTAGGCAAACAATAAAAAAAACCTTAAAAAGCATCAAGATAAAAATGAAATAGTTTGGAATTGTACAAAACAAATACATTTGATTCAGTTGTACCGTACAGCTCGCTTTGTAAATGACTGTCTCAACATGAGTCATGACATTGTAAACAGCACTGTTAAAGGGAACATACACCATGTAAATAAGGCTACAAATGGTAATCACAGGGCTGCTGTTGAAATGGGGCTGCAACTGGGACAATGAGATCAAAGGAATACATATACAGCAAAAATACAATCTCTCATGAAGTTGAACACCATGAGTTGTCTGTGTCTGTCAAGAGTTTACCTCTAAGGTCATTCATTTCTTCTTTGTGTTTTTTTTGCAGTTCATCTATTTCTTCGTCTTCAGTGAGTCGCCGCTTTAACACAATCATCTCTTCGTCGTGTTTCTTCTGTAGTTCACCCACTTTTTCTTTCTCTTTTTTGTCATTTTCATCTAAAACGCTCTGTTTGAATTCATTCATCATTTGTTCATGCTGTTCTTTTAAATTACCAATGCGTTCGTTCCGTTTTTGTTTTTGCTGGGTCGCAATCTTTTGTTTCATTTCCAACTTTTCTTCTCTGTGTTTTTCAGACAACTTGGCCCTTTCTAAGCTCTGGTGTTCTTTGTTTTGGGTCAAAAGTTCTTTGTCCAACGCTTTCATTTCTTGATCATGTTTTTCCTTTAATTCATCCATTTGTTTCTTCTCTTTTCTTTGGTTTTTGACCGAAAGTTCTTTTTCAAGGTTAGCCAGCTCATTTTTGTGTGCTTCTTGCTTTGTCCTTATTTTTTTCCTGTTGTCTTTCTTTTGGGTCAGAATTTGCAGTATCAAGTCAGTCAATTCTTGTTTATGTTTGTTCTGTACTTTGTCCATTTCTTGCTTCAGATTTTCTTCTTTATGGGATGAAAGATCTTTCAATCCGTCATATTCGTCCTGCTTCTTCTGCATTTCTTTGTCTTGCTGTTGCTTCAGATCCGTCACTTCCTTAATGTGTTTGTCTATCAGAGCTGCGAAGTCCTTCTCCTTCTTCTCTCTGAATTCATTGAACTCTTCAGCTGTATTTCTGGCCTCTTCTTCATATTTTTTCTTTATGCGCTCCACTTCTTTCTTATGGTTCTCCTTGATGTCTTTTTTCTCTTTTTCCTCTTTTTCTTCTCTGATTTGATCCTCTTCCTTTTGTTTCTTTTCATAGTTTTCTCTTTTTTGCTCGTATTCTTCTTGCAGCTTTCGAAGTCTCATTTGTTCCTCCTGTCGTCTCTCTTCATCTTCTTGATGTCGTTTGACCCACCATTCTTTTTGTTCTTTTTCAAGGTCATCTCGTTCTTTTCTCATCTCTTCTCTACTCTCCTCCAGTTTTCTGTAAACGCCCTCCTTTGATTCTGACTCTGATTTTATTTTTTGCTCCAAAGCTTTAACTTCTTGTTCCCATTTCTGTCGTTTAGTTTCTTCCTGTTGTTTTCTCTTCATGTCTTCTGCATTTCTCCTTTCATGTTCTTTCTTTCTCTCTTCCCGCTCCTTCTTAATGTTTTCTTCCATTTCTTGAAGTTGTTTTTCTCTCACTTTTCTCTCATTTTCAATTCTTGCTCTCTGTTCCTCCTCAGTGTCTTTTTTCTCTCTTTCCTCTTGTTCTTTTCTGATTCGGTCCTCTTCTTTTCTTTTCTTCTCATAATTTTGTCTTTCTTGTTCATATTCTTCTTGAAGCTTTCTTAGTCTTGCTTGTTCTTCTTGTCGTCTCTGTTCATCTTCTTGACGTCGTTTTCCCCACCATTCTTGTTGTTTGTTCTCCTCATTCTCCCGTTCTCTTCTCATCTCTTCTCTGCTCTCTTCCAGCTTTCTGTAAATGCTTTCCTTTAAATCTGACTCAGATCTTATTTTTTGCTCCAAAGCTTCAACTTTTTGCTTCCAGTCCTGTTTCTGAATTTCATCCTCTTGTTTTTTCTTCTTTTCTTCTTCTTTTCGCATTTCCTGTTCATTTTTTCTCTCCTCCTGTTCTTTCTTGATGTTTGCCTTCATTTCTTGAAGTTGTTTTTCTATCAGTTTTCTCTCCTCTTCAATTTCTGCCCTCTGTTCTTCCATTCTTTTTTTCATTGCTTCTATTTCTTCCTCATGCTTTCTTTGAAGTTCCTCCCTCTCTCTCCTCATCTCCTCTTCCCTCTCCTTCAGGATCATCTCCACTTTTTTCTTTATTGCTGCCTCAGCCTCCTGGAACATGTCATTAGTGTAGCAGCTATTGCCATTTCTCTTCACCATTTCGTCAATCTTGGTTATCAACTCACTGACTTGTGTGCGGTTTCCTTTATCCTTGTTGTTAAAAACGTGGTATCTTCCTCCACAGTTTTCAATCAGAATTTTGAATGATTCATCACATTTGTATTTGATGTAGTCCTCGATGGATAGCTTCGTTAGGCTATCACCCCCAGTTAAAAGAATGATGGTGAACTTTCCTGAATTTTCCCCAAATACTTCCTTGATGAGATTTAATGTATCTTTCTCCTCTTTTGTAAACCTACCAATTTGTATCACCAAGAGGAAGACATGTGGTCCTGGAGCCAAAAGACTGATGCATTTCCCCATCTGCTCATTAACCTCATCATTGGACAAAGTTGTGTCGAACAGACCAGGAGTGTCGACCAGATCAACTGGACGACCATCCACCACACAATGTGCTTTCTGACAACGTTTAGTGACTGATGTTTGGCATAGATCGGCCTCAAACTCTTCTTCTCCTAGAATGGTGTTTCCTGAGGAGCTCTTCCCACTGCCAGTCTTCCCTACCAGCACAATCCTGAGACCATTTGGGCTCTGTTTCTTGTCATCACCTGTGAAATATAAAGATCAGGAGTTACTGAAAGAACACAGAAAAAATATTTTGATGTATTATCGTCTAAATTATTATTAATATTACTTACAGATGCCCCTGCAGTTTGTTTTCAGGTCCTTCAGTTCAGTCTGTAGTGTGTTGATGTCTTTCTCTTGTTGTGTGATCTTTTCTACTTGGGCAAATGCAAACGTTTCTGTTGTGTAGGATGATGGTTTGTCTTCAGAGGATCTCATATTTTCCACCATGTCCAACAGCTTTGGGATCTGCTGCTTTTCCTTGATGTTGAGGACAACATGTCTTCCTTCACACCTTTGACAGAGGTCCTGGATGTCTTTGGTCTTACTCACAAAGTTAAGAAAAGCTGGAGCTGTAGGATCTGACTCCACAGTGAAGAGGATCATAGTGAAATCATTGACTCGAGAGCTGAATGTTCTCTGAATGGTCTCTAACTCTCCCTTGTCATCATCAGTGAGGGGACCCACAGGTAGGACCAGGATTAAGGCATGGACACCCTCAGGATCAAAGCGAGAGATACACCTGATCGATTCCTTCATCACTTCCTCCTGAGGTTTTCCATACAAGGCAGGCAGCTCAACCAGGGAAACCCAACGTCCACACACCTCTCCCTGACTGTGACCACACTCTGATGAGGTGGAGACTGAATAAGTCTGACCTAAAATGGCCTTGGCGGCTGAAGTCTTCCCTGCTCCTCTCCTCCCAAACAGAACCAGGTTTAAGGCAGAGGGGGGAGATTCACTGATTGCATTTGCTGTTTCTTCAATCCTTTCCATTAACGATCTGTGGTCATCTTGAGAAATACTGTAGCGTCTTCCTCCACACTTTTGAAGGAGATCATTCACATGGACATTCATTTCATTCCCCTCATGTGTCACGATGACCATCTTGCGATTTAGAGCATCGTGACCAAACAAACTCAGGACGCGCATTAGCTTTTGTCTGTCCTCCCCAGTGAAATTAGATGGCTTCACTAAAAGCAGGAGAACGTTTGGTCCAGGAGGACAAAGAGTCATACAGCTCTTCACCTCTCTTCTCAAAGTGTCTAAACGCAGACTAAACATGTTATGTGGCGTTTTCACTACTGTCAGCGGTTTCCCGTTCCACTCTCCACACGTGGCCACACACTGTCTGGTTCGAGAAGTTATTTGGTAATGAAAAGCTTGGTCCCCGATAATGAAGTTGCCAACTTTTGTCTGTTTCTCCTCATTTTTTCCCAGCAGCACAATCCTGAATCCAGATGCTGAAATACAAGAGAGAGAAAGATAAAAATGAAATATCCTCCCTCTGAGGCTGAACTCAACACACTTGGCTGACATGAGCCTTTTATACATTTGTTTAGCCTTACATTCATTTTTGCTACCATACACTTTTTGGATACAGGTTGGCAGGGAACTTGGTGAAGTAATGCACAGGTGATGTCTATGGCATGTGTCAAGTGGGTTTGCTGACATGCAGCACTGCAGTGACTTAGTGGAAATCTGCTTTGTGAGGAGATCTCTTCAGTCACCTCCAGAATTTGCCAATATTTTGGTTCAATTCAAAGTGCCAATATGTTGTTAAAGGGGCACTATGTAGTTTGGAGAAGAAATTCAAACTCAGAATTTTAATGTTTACATTAATGAGGTACTTTTCCATAACTGAATAAACAAAATTAGCTCCTCAGAAGACTGTTTGAAGCTAGAAAGATGGCAGGGTCCGCAAAATATAAACAAATTAAAACAGTATGAAATTGTGTGAAAAAAAGAGTTTGTTTATTTTGTTTGTTTAGACATAAAATGATCTTTCTCTTGTGATTAAAATTTCTTCCCCAAAACTTTATACAACTGTTTTACTGTACATAAGAAATTACGTTTTTAGAAAAGATGTAGCGGTGGTCAGAAACATTAATGTTACCCTCAAGACATATTGTCTGCTATGATTAATGATTTGGTTTAACATGGTTTTCCAACATTAAAAGTAAAAAAAGAAAGCAAAAAAAAAAGAATAAGAAACCTCTGGATCTTTTAATCAAAGACCTCATGCCCTACCCACCACTGTTGCTTGTGCTAGGCGGACCAGTGTAGCAGCAGTTCACAGAAAAATTGTTAGCAGTTAAGGAAACAGCAGACGGATGCAACCAAACGTGTTTGAGCCTTAGTAAGACTTAGATGGTCCCCATCTAAATGGGGAATCTGTTGTGAATTGAAGTTGACAACAAGCACACTTATTAAAACGGTGAGTGTAGCATAGTAGTTAGTTTTGTTTATATTGTTTGATGGCTTGTTAGTGCAGCAGATAAGCAAAAAAAGTGTTCAACCAAAATGGCAAGATGGCTGCCATTTTGGAGATTTGGAGGGTGTCAAGTTGAATTGTTGTTATGAGAAATGAAAACACAACATGTTGCAGTTGCCCTGACGGACTGTAGTGCTGCTACACTCTCATTCATGGGCTCTCATTATGTTCCTCCTGGGAGCTGCTGACTCTCGTGTGACATCTCATTATAAAATTTGGTATTACAGGTCTGGCCTTATATCAAACCAGTTGTACATTTAAAATTGGTCCAACCGTACCTCTTAGCCTTTCTACACTTTATTTTATTTTATCAAAAGAACAATCCCCAAATATCCCCAAAAATGTGTGCCAATTTTGGTACTTAAAATGTAAAAATTGAGTCAACAACAGCTTTAGTGGTTGTGAAATGTACAATAATCTGAAACGATGTTACAGTGTGTTCACATTGACACAGAAAATATTACCAAAGTTAACAAAAAAATATATTCTGTCTGGCTGAGATTTTCATAGTATATGTAATATCTATTTATCCTGAGAGCAAACTAGGTTTGTAGAGGAATTGGCTTATTGGCAGTTGTAGTATTTCATATTAGACACCGTCTGGTTTCAAATGTGTGATGTATCAAATTTGGCTTGTTCAGTGTATGTTTAAATTTCAGTTTTTAGGGAAGTGCACAGACATTCCCTCCTTCAGTAGAGGAATGTGAAATGTACAGTGTCACATTTCTCATAAATTATATGTACATCTATATCTATGTCTTGTGCCGATTACAAAGTATCTAAAACTGAATTCAACAGATGGGAGATAATAACATGTGAAATGTTGTAAGATAAAATTATTTTATTTTACTTTTTTATACTTTTTGGGATGTATTTGGGTTCATTCTGGAGAAAATATGCCACCAAAAATCTACCTGCAAATACATAATTAGCATTGTAATGAATTTACTTACTGCGAGTTGAAGGGTTTTCCCATGAGACTTGAGCAGTGATTCCTTCAAACACATCCAGCCCGGGAAAAAAATTATATCATTAACTTGTTGCTAAATGTTTTAATTTTATCAAAGGGGATTTATATGACAAAGTTTTAATTGTTAGAATAGTTTCAGCACTTACCAGCTCTTTTAACAGCACCTATGATAGATGTCCCTGTTTCCTTTTGTCGCGGGCTTTGATGATCACCTGGTAGAGAAGATGTTGAGTCCACAAACACATCACAGCTGACATGATCTCCATTGTTCTCCTTTACAATTTGAGACAAGCGTGTTAACAGCTCTAAATGTCCAAGGTTCTTCAGCCGCAAACACCTGTCTCTACACATTCTGATCAAGTCTTTTAGTTGAGGATGTTCCATGTATTTTTCCACGAAAGCTGAACTCTCCGCTCTGGGTGGTGATATCAGGACCAGCGAATGATCAAATGATTGATCACCAAAGTTCTCAAGGATTGATTGAAGCCTTCGTTTTTGTACTTCATTGAAGTCTTCAGGCTGTATAACCAGCAAGAACACATGAGGTCCAGGATCGGAGTTATTCATGCATTCATGTACAAACTGTGTAAGATCGTGCTGAGAGAAGTTAAAATGAAGCAGATCTCCTGTGTTGATCACAGCTATTTTTTTCTGTTCCAGCGGTCCACTGATTTTC
Source organism: Pagrus pagrus (assembly GCF_965226575.1). NCBI lineage: Eukaryota > Metazoa > Chordata > Actinopteri > Spariformes > Sparidae > Pagrus > Pagrus pagrus. The sequence continues at coordinate 21,604,100 of NC_140188.1, read as the reverse complement.
AGACTGCATTTAGGTGCTTGGGTGAATGCAGTTACTCCCAGTATGAAGTTCCCCACTGACCTCCTCTCAGACCAGTTGTTCCCCAGCAGAACAACCCTCAGCTCAGACACTGTGAAGAACAAAGATTTAGAAAAGTAACTACGCACACATGCATTTACTAATTTATAGTTTCACTGCTATTTAGTTTCTTACATTAAGATTTTACCTTTGAAATATTGTAAACTCTGATGTTCTTAAATAGGATAACACAGTTAAGTTTGACTCACTGGAAGGTGGCAGTAACTCATAGCTGCTGCTGCGTTTCCGAGGTTGCAGATCACCTGTGAATGTAAGGAAACAGCATTCATTTATTTATTGATGTGATTACATGTACATTATAGTAGACCTTCTTACTACTATATTGTCATCATTTAAATGACCCATGAAACTTTCTAAAACTTTGGAACAGATCTAAAACAAACATATAAAACCTGTTAGAACCCAACGTACTGTAAACATTTTTTTTTTTAAAAACCCTGCTGAAAAAGACCCTATAGAGAGTCCAACCCAGTCCTAAGTAGACCCAAGGCTAATCAGACCAGATTCATAATGTGATGGACCTGAACAGACTCAAACAGAGAGACAACACCACCTCTAGCTGCAGCATGATGCTCCACTGATTAACAAGTAGCTGTGATGGAAAAGAGCAACGGCACATCATTTTTCCTTCACAGCACAGTTCATAGGTCAGATTCTCTGTCTGCCTCAAAAAATGCATTTTTTCTATGATGATGTTTACGACACAATTGGTAATGGAAGCTGATAGAGTCCACTTGGATCAATTTGACATATTGACACACAGACCTGAGACCTGGCTGCTGCGAAAACTGGAGTTGATTCAGACTGGTAGGGCAAATAAGCAATTAGCTATTAGCAATTGGTATCTTTCCCCCTTTTTACACGTTTTATTGTGATGATAAACCTTCATTACAGTAATTATCACAGACATAATCATAACTTGGCACCTACGTATTTAAAATTCCTTTATAATGATTTAGTTTTATTTAATATTGTATGGAATACACCTGCTTTGAACAACATGACGTGTCTAACATAAGGACTGTTGCTGGTAGTAGTGAGAAATTTCATGACTGCAGATTCAAACAACACATAGGCTTGTGTTGTGATTCCAACAAACTTTAATGTTTTGTTAACACCAACTTGGACTATGTTGGCTTTGAATCCTTTGACAAAGAACACAACTGTAATAACATTTTAAAAATGCAAGAGAGACTATTAAACTAGAAAATTAAGTTGAAATAACACAGGATATCAATCAATGGTTTAATTTAAGATTGCCAAGTCTCAGTATTATTTTAAATGCAGGAATCTTTATAAATTAGAACACATTAGTCGTTTACTAATTAACCAGTAATAATATGTGACGTAGAGTTGATTGAACTGCGACTGTGGTCCGGATGTAAGCTGGATCCCCTCCCTGTGATGTTCTGTCACTGAGCTACAGTATATAGTGGTTTCATACTTAGTGTACAGACTGGATTATACAGAAACATCTAAAGACAAAGGACTTTTCTAATATTTATAATATAAAATGTAGACATACAGTAGAGAGAAGACAAATAAAGACTGACGGGACTCACCTGATGTTGCAGTGGCCATGATGTCTCTCTAGAGACATCAGAGCCTAATTCAACTGAGGACCAACTGCTGCATGAAGAACCTGGGGATTGAATAATTACAGTGTAAATTATTTTACTTTTTTAAACACCAAAATGCTTTTACAGAGCAAACTGCCGTTTCTGGGTCTCCTTCACAACCTCACTGGGGATTAAAATTTGCAACCTATGCTCTGATCACATTTCATAATGTGTAGGTCTGTGTGGAAAATTCCCTGAAATGTAGGATTTATCTTTACATTTTTAAATCTATAATGTATTAACCTACATAATCTGTGATGGCATTTGCTGAGTCTGACAAAGGAGATCTATAGATGTCAATGCTATCAGAATAAATGCTTGACTAATATAGCTGAGCTACTTCAATTACATATACAGTAGGCTATATAAGACAAACTAAATGTGAATCAAACGTTTAGTTCAGTGCTTATGATTATGTAACGTCTCTTCCTTGTTTTTCCAGTTCAACTAGCCCTACAAAATGGCAACGCCTAAGATTGATATTAAAGTGAAATAAACATTTCTGAGTCGTATGCACAGATACAACTTATTTCATAAATTCAGATTTCCTCTAGTCAGACTCCAACAAAAGCATCAGGACTTGAGAACAAAATCTAAATATATATTAATCATTTAAATCATCTCCCTTCATAGGCCTGTTGATCACTGCTATGTTTCCATCTAAAACATTTGAACAAACCTGTGACTTTTACCTGACATCGTGTATCTTGACAGTCTGTCATCAGTCAGTATCAAGTGAGTGACAACCCTGATAGATTATTCTACTTTATTAATGTGTTGGTATTTACCTTTAGTTAAGTGGTAACCCGTCCGATGTCCCGTCGCTTGCCACAGGTCCAGACGACAGAAAGTGAAATAAGATCTTGGGTAACACCTTCATCATTTTCTTCCAAGGCGTGTACAGGCAGACTTAAGGAGACGTGGTTGGTTGGCTACAGGTTGGGCGCACCGTCTTTTGAAATCATGCATTAAGTCTCCATATTCAGTAAAATAGCCTGCTTTGTTACTTTCAAATAGATTTTGTCTTTTATGTCTTTTAATTGTCTTTTATTTCCCACTGAAGTTTTTCAAAAAGCTCTTGTTTGTAGATTTTGCTGGTATTTTAAATCAGATTTTAAACAGAGACAGAGGGAGCGATCATGTCATGATCATGTAGTGGCGCCACAAGCCTAATTAAAGCTGTGAGTTTTGTGAACGAAGCGCAAACTGGCATGTCATTGTTAGTGTCTAAATATTTTGGCATATGATCACAAGGAAGAGGGCGTTTGTGCTGGTTAGTTCAAGTTGTGTGCGTAGGTGCGAGTGTGTGACACCCTCCACAGCTGTTTGCAGATGTTTCGGCTCTGATTCTATTGCCCCATATTGCAGCAGTCCACAGAGGGCAGACGGGTCGACAGGGAAGTGAAGAGACAGTCACCTCCTGCTGATTTTGAGTGATTATTGTGAATGCTTTGATTTATAAATGTAAGTAAATAATGCTCAGTTTGTAACGAAGTGTTAAGTTTAAGTTAAAGTACGTGAATATGTTAATTGTTGTAGGTATAAATGCTTTTTGTTTGGCGTTAATTGAAAATGACACCATACATTGAACACCACAGTAGTGCTGTGGTGTTCAATGTAGCGGCAGCAGGGAGGGACAAGTTAGGGTGCTGCCTTCAAGTACAATCGGAATTAGGATGTACGATGATATTTGTGACATAAAGTATCTAACTGGCCTTTTCCCAGCTAGTTACACACCAAGTACCTATTCATCAGGTGTCACTACAAATTAGGTAATGTACTTTTAGGAATGAGGCTTGTAGGGCTTTAGATATAGGTTACTCTAAATAACTAATTTTTTTCAGTGCTGAATGTTCTGGATGGACCATATCATACACCAGTGATACTTCATGTTTTGATCTGGCATTTGGTTAGTATTAGCAGTGGGCCTATTCATCTTTGTTAAACATTTACCTGACACAAAATCCTGTTCCTGACCAATTCATTGTTTTTCAATTTCTGCCACTCTCCTTTTAAAGCAGTCAACCAAGCTATGGGCTGTTGACTTTAAAATAAATTAAAACTTTTGTTAGAGGAACAACCTCGATCTTGTTTCCACCATCCAATACTTGAAATTATGATGTAATGATCCTGGGAATGTACAATGAGCTCTAAAAGGAAGCATGGTACCACAAAGGGGATTGAGAGAGAGGAGTTGAGGCTCAGGGACTTCGTGGCTGCATTCCAAACCAAAGTTATCCCTAATCCCTTTTCCCAGCTCAGACATACCGTTCAATGTTTGCATGAGTGCCATAATGAGACTACTGGCTGCAACCATTTAGAGGAAAAGATAAAAGGCCTTGTTACATTTCTCTGCTAAGAGTTCACTCTGAGCCTTAAATATATGATTATCACCAGTACCATCTGCAGTAGCAGTTGTAGTATTGTTGACATAAATAATTATAATAAAACAAAAATAATGAAGAAAACAATATGAGGGCTCCACCAAAAATACTTATGATGTTCCAGATAAGCGATAAGTGTGTTTTTGACCTGATTTCATTGTATTTGTTTGTTTGTTTTGCTCCAACATTGCACTGATGATCGCCCCATGTGACCAGTAGGTGGCGGTATTTCCCCAGGCATCATCCATCGGCAGTGAAGCTGGATAATATGCGTGCAGTTTCCGTCGCGTCAAATTCATAGAAGTCGTAGAGACACTTTTGCCTTCAAAATAAAAGCGCATGATTTAACGCCTTGCTCCTAGTGGACTGGTACACATCAGCAGATGGAAGCTTACACTAAAAGGTCGGAATTAAGTTCAAGTTCAATCAAGTTACACTTCCAAAATAGTTATTATAAATTATATTCTATTGGCTAGTGGCTTCAAGTATTTCCTGATGTAAAATAGAATTATACTTCTGTCATTTCAACAATTGCAACATCTAAATACCATACAGACAACTTGAAAGAATATCTTTTAAATCTCTATTTTACATTTTATTTGTGGCCAAACTGTTTGTGCTGCTACTGCATGGCATCTATTTGTAGTCATGAAACTGCCCAAATCATAAATGAATAAAGAGAAATGCAAAAGGGAATTAATAGCTGAATTTATATAAAGTTAATAAATACAGAGGCAAATTAAAGCTGAAATATGAATATGTCACATATTATAAACTAATGAATGCCTACATTCATTTTCAATTGTGAAAAGTAGTCTTGTTTCATTTTTGGTGCATTAATGGCATATTAATTTATCTAATGATCCATTTATACATTTCTTTATTTATCCCTGATTTTGACCGTTTCAATCCCCCATACATGTATATCGACCGACGTGTAAATGAGACATATAGTAAAACATTGTTTACGACAAACTAATCAGGAGTGAAGTTCCTTATTATCAATTTGTTAATCAGTATCAGTTTCAAGTCTTGAACCGTTTGCCTGTAATTACATTATTTTGAAAATTCTCACAGGATGTTATGATGTCATTCCGGTTACCTTGACACCCGGGGTCATCAGTCAGCGGTGGATGCTGATGATGACACCGGGAGCTAATCTGTAATCTTCCTCAGAGGCCAAACACGCTGTTTAGAGAAACGTGTGAGGATGTGGGGAAAGTTTGCGCAGACCCACAAACCCTCTGCAGTCTGTACCGAGTCTGTTCTGTCAGGTGAGCGGCTGCTTGAAGCTAACTTTAGCATCTTTGTCCGTTAGCATATCACCCTCAAGTCCTATGCAAATTTGCCTCAACAAATCACAGTGTGTAAAGCTAATGCAAATTATGCTAAAATTAGCCTGCCTGGTGTTTATTTTAGAGTAAATAGAGTATCCACGTTAAGCATACGTCACTAAAATAGAAAGGTTTTCCGAGATATGGACGTAAATATTCCTTTGGGGTTAACTCTAAACAATTTGCAACACTTCTGACAGTTCCTGCTGTTCAGTCCTACTCCACAGTACCCACGTATGCGTTGCTTTTCCTTGCAGGCTCGTCCAATGACAGAATCAGTCATCGCACATCTGTTTAATGAGGTAGGCAGGTGTGTCAGACCTGCTTTCTTCAGGTTTGGGGTTTGTTGCCAAAATAAACACACGCGTCTACTTACAATTTGGAGGCACCGCTAGAAGCAGGAAGGAGGCCAGACCCTGCAGCCGGCTGACAGAGCCGGTATCTCGCCATGGCCTCCGCGCGTTTCCCCGGTAAGAATGTGGACGTGTCCGCCGCCAACTGGACAGCTCCGGCGCTGAGCAGGCCGCTGTGTGTCAACGGGACGCCGTGGATCCTGTACCTGCTGGAGGAGTGTGTGGACAATGTGTGGGAGTACTGCAGCGTGGTGATAGGACTCATATCCATGTTCTGTTTTCTGCTTTCCACATTACCGTAAGTCCTATAACATTGTGATGTTTTAATATCCTTAAACCAGTGCTACATCTTGAGGTCAAACTCATCTATCTATCTATCGATCGATCTATCTATCTATCTAGGCAGGTCATTGAAGCCTATCGGAACGGTAAAGTGGAGGAGGCCATGTCTTTCGGCTTTCTTTTCTTCCTCTTCAGTGGAGACCTGACCAGCTTTGCAGGCTGTTACCTCACCAGCCAGCTGCCCATTCAGGTAAACACACACACACACATACTCACCCAGACGTACACTGATCAGACACAACATTAAAAGGACTTGCATGGGAAGTTGGTGGGACATTGATCACTTGGTTTGCGATGCAATGTTCAGCTGGGAAACCTTGGGTCCTGGCATCATGTGGATGACACTGGACATGAAACACCCACCCCAAACACTGCTGCAGACAAAGCACACCCCGTCATGGCAATAGGCAGGAATATGCACCCAGACACACTGCAAAAACTGCTCAAGAATGGACCGAGGAACGTTACGAATATAGTCCTGACACCCCCAAGGTCCCGTTTCTGTGCCTCAATGGGTCAGAGCCAAGTTTGATACACGCTGGGGCATCTATGGAACGACTCGGAGTGACATTCCATGGATGCTCGATCAGGTTTGGATCTGAGGAATTGGTTAGCCAGGTCAACATCGCCCTGAAGGGGGGTGTACTACTTCTGCAGAAATGTTGGGTGGGTGTTTCATGTCAAGTGGCATCCACATGAATGCCAGGACCCAAGGCTTCCCAGCAGAACATTGCGTTGTCACAAGATGATCAATGTTCTCCACTCGCAAATTTTAATGTCATGGCTGACTGGTGTATAACCGCCTAGTCTGACTCACTCTCTGCAGTTGATCTGTTGGAGTGTGTCTGTCTGTGCTGTGAACTCAGAACTCAGCCATTTCCTCTCTAATCCCAGAAATTAGTGACTTAATACATAAAATTCAGACAGGGTGTGTTCAGGCCATCTTTTTGCTGCAGGCTTTTTTCACATCTGTCTTTGTATCGCTCACACCATGTTTGAAACTGTTAAGTTTGCTGTAATCGCTTTGTTTAGAGAGGAGAATATTTCAATGGCACAAGACTCCAGGGATTTTGAATTTGAAAGAGTATTTACCTGAAGTGGTCAAATTGAATATTACCCTCACTGCAGCACTGTTACCAGACACAATCATTTAAAGCTTGTTCTCATTTCATCTACAGTAGCTTTCCCTTAATAGCCCTGTCTCTATACAGGGAACCACTCATAACCAACAATTGTGATCAGTTAAGTTGTAAAATCTAATATCGTAACAAAACTGTGACTTCCTTTTTTTCCATGTCTCTCTCTCTCTCTCTCTCTCTCTCTCTCTCTCTCTCTCTCAGATAGTTACTGTGGTGTTCTACATCTTCACAGACCTGATCCTCATCTCCCAGTTTCTCTACTATAAAATCAAGAACAGCTCCAGCAGAAGTAAGCCCCGTCATTATTTCTGTTCTTGAGCTTGGGGAGTGATGACTGTGCTGTGTGAGTCAACCATATCATGACTCTGTAGATAAGTGAAAGGCATAACTATGAGGAAGGAAGTATTTCCTGCAGTTGACTCAGTTACTGTTTCCTTTTGAACTGCATGAAGTGAAAGTTAGGCCTTCTTGGACGCACCACACCATTGGCTTTACAACTTTGTTATTCATGAAATCTAATTTCAATCACTATCTGTATGTGTACATACAGCCACATAAACTGTACACAAGACATATAAAAATGAAAACCTGCACATCTGGAATATGTTCACATTTTCTTATTTGGATCATCTTGCTAAGTTATCAAAAATATTGTGTAAGCATTACCACACGACAGAGATATATCCCAGAGATTAGGTAGATCCCAATCCTCACATTAATGGAGAAAGCTTACGAATGGACACCACCACCAAAGGCTGGTGTAGTAGTAGTTTTACATTAAGATGTAAATATTAGTCCTATAGATGAGATGAATAAAACAGACATGAAAAATCTGTGTTATGGAGTCAAAAGACCAGCCACCTGCTGACTTCAGAGATGACTGGGACAGTTCCAGCTGTTCCACTTATTAGTGGTTACCACCAAAGCCAAAAGCGCATAACTGCTAAATGATACATAATCATACCGAGACTTATCCAAGACGACACACATAAGATTACGCAGTGTGAAAAGCCCTTCACAGAGCTGTTAAATGGAGCTTTTCCACTTGTACTTGCCAAGTCAAACCATGCCACACTGATTTGGTTTCCATTACCAGTTTTACCAAGTTACGCCCAAGATGGACTTCGGGTGCTTGCCCTGCCTCCAAGTGTGCTGTGGTGATGTCCTGCAAACTTGGTCAACCCGTGATGATCCCCATTCTCTCCCTCAAACAATCCTGCGTTACAATACTAAATTCATGTCTATGCAGAGAACCTGACAGAAGGGTGATCTTTATGTTCCTCTCCTGCGTCCCTGTTTGTACTTTCAGATATCTGCTGTATTTGACTCTTTCTTCATGTTTGCTTTCTGTTGTTCTTGGAGTCGTGTAAAGTTACTGCCGGTGAAAACCCAACATGTCCAGATTTTGCTGCTGCATAATTAAAGCTTTTAAATGGCTTAATAATGGGGCACTTCTATTTTGATGAAGTAATAGCAGTGTTTCAATCCTGTTCCTGGGGGCCTCCTGCCCTGCATGTTTTAGATGCTTCCCTGCTCCAACACACCTGATTCAAATGAATGGATCGTTATCAGGCGTCAGCAGAGCTTGACAACAAGCCGATTATTCAAATCAGGTGTGTTGAAGCAGAGAAATATCTAAAACATGCAGGGCATGGGCCCCCAGGAACAGAATTGAGAAACGTTAAGATACTGTGTAGGAAATGAAATGAAACATGTTTATAACCGAATTAGCGGAGCTTTGTTCGCAGCTATTATTCAACAGTACTGTGGGGAGAAAGCGTATTTACAGCCGCTCCTATGACCACTACTCAAGGCAAGCACGTCAGTTAAACAAATACCTTAAAGCAGGTTGCCGTGTTGTAATGAATCATGATAAAAATAGAATCATGTCCGTTGCACTTGTGTAGTGTGAAAAGATACGTATAGACGCTATTTATGGGAGCCTCAGATGGCTGTCAGCTCATGCAAAGAGTTGGATTTGTTTTGGGTGATAATTTGTTTGTGTGTCCTCACTGTCAGCTCTCTGTTTTGTACCTCTGTGTGTGTGCTCTAGAAAGCCCTGTGTTGAAGTGGCTGTGCTTCATGTGGTGTGGCGCTGCTACCTTAGTTCTCCTGGCTTTACCCAAACTCATCATAGACAATAGTTCAACTTTAGACACCCAGGTAGGTGGATTGTGTGCAGTGAGCTGTGCATATTTGCATATGTATGTGTGTACATGTTCAGGCGTTAGTTTTAAGAGTTCATGAATCAAATTTGCGTTGTTTTTACCTCTGATATTTTCAAGTTTGTTATATACACATTAATTCACGTTTGACTGGAGATTGTGATTGTAATGTATTATATTTATACACTTTCACCTCTCTGTGTCCTCATCTTTGTCAGAGTCCAACTACCTCTAAATCAGTGGAAATCACTGGCTATATATGTGGATACCTGGCATCTGTCTTCTACCTCTGCTCACGTTTTCCCCAGCTTTATAAAAATGTAAGTGAGGATTTGTTGGTTTGATTCATTAGCGATGTTGGAGTTGGTTTCCTTTTTTCATCACATGGTTGCATGTGAATAGTGCCATAATCCTGACGGGAGATCCTGGACGGCGCTCTCATTGGTGATCTCAGGGGTCCATTGAAAACTGAACTTATTTTTAAGTCGGTCATAAGCGGGGACTGTGTTTGAAGAGGGTGGTGGGATTTGTTTGCTTGCATATACAGTTATTTGTGTCAAAATGAGAACCAGACATTGAAGACAATGGTGCTGTTGTGCTGGGAAAACATCCTGGATCGAATGCAGCCATTAATCACCAGATGGGGGATCGTCTCAGTGTCCTGCCAGTGCCAGTATTTCTGGGCACAAACACACACACACACACACACACACACACACACACACACACACACACACATACACACACACACACACACACACACACACAAACACACACTCCATGCTTATTGTAAATCATTTTAGTCGGCTTTGCCCCGTGGGAATTTCCTGCATGTTCAAACATGTTTGTTTTTCAGCAGAAACCCCAAAGCATTTTCACCTTTACATCATTTCTAGTGACAGGTTACCCATCCAGTTTGGTGGAAAAATTAAAATAGCACTGATTACCTTCAGTTTTACGATGGTAAACAAATTTTCTGGTTACCCAGTGTTGTTTGGGTCCAGTCCGTTCCCGGCAAGTAGCCAAAACACAGTATAAACCTCCACTATTAAGTCAAGGTTGAAATGTTTCTTTGGTTTCACAGTATTGGGAGGATGTGGGTATAATGCAGGTGATGAACTCAGTTAGCCTGTGTATTTCAGCTCCACTGACAGAACACACATCCTTCCTGCTGTTTGTGCTGAATGACACATTCAGAATTAACTAACAGCTTTTTTTTTTTCCATTGTCCACTGCCATGCCACAGACAATACAATGCTTGTTAGCAGAATGAATTCATTGTTGGTTATCATCCCTTCAGGGTTTTTTTTTTTGATAGAGCGCAAATACACAGAAAGCAAATTAATTGTTGTGAGTGAGAAACCTGGCTTGTGGTTGATGTAGTACCTCACCTTTTTCTTTTCTCTCTGACTGCGGGTTTTCACATGTGTATGCTAGGAGGAAGAAGTGATACCCATTGACAAGAATAAAACTATTTCAATGATTAATCCATTAATCATTTAGTCTGTCAAAATGTTAATAATAATAATCCTCCCATTTAAGAAGCGGGACCCAGCACATGTGACTTTTTTGGCTGAAATGATGAATCAATTATCATAGTTGGGAATACGATACAAGTTGTTGCAGCTCTACAATACGTCCAGTGCAGGTCCTGTGCTGCTGTTTGTCTATTAATGAAATAAACTCTATCCATTCAAGTTCCAGCGACAGTCTACAGAGGGCACCTCCTATCTGTTGTTTGCCCTGGCCATGATGGGCAATGGGACATATGGGTTGAGCGTCATCGTGATCCTGCCTGCACTGAAGGGCTCTAAACGGAGCTTCATCATCAAACATCTGGCCTGGCTCATTGGCAGCCTGGGAGTCCTCATACTGGACTTCTTCGTATCCTTCTGCAATGTGTACCTGCTGTGTTGATGTCAAATAAGTGCTTTAATTAAAATACTGGTGGACATGTTTGACCTCAAATTTGAGTTTGCATGCCACCAACCTGTACTTACAGTAATAGTTTGAGAGATTATTACCACTCTGATGTCTGCTAAAATATGATGCTAAACTGGCTATAGCCCAAAGGTCCCAAAATGCCACAAACAATTGCTTTAACAAAAGATATAATCTGTGCTCTCTGAGATTGTTTAGCGTGGCTGCTGATAATTTAGGCTGGAATCCTTATTTCTGTTGTATAATGACAATTAAATTAATCTTGATACAAAGAGTTTACTCATGCCTTTTGGTCAGAGTGTTTCTGAAAGAAATCAGTAGTTGCCTGAAAAAAAGATTACATTGCTATAATCTGTATAATTCTGTATGAGCCTTAACCTGGTCAGGTGACTGCCCAGTTCATCATATACAGGAAGAACTACTCTCCTAAAACCAGCACACTGCTCAGCGTCCCAGAAGTGGAACCTCTCCTGTGTGAGGATGAGGAGCTGTCAGTATTATAGGACACAGACTGGACTCCAACATGGACCACTTGATCGAAAATGGACTGGTCAGTCGACAGGTTGTTTTTCAACATTCTGTTGTGTTGTTGGTGATCATTGGTTTACTCAGAACAACTTCAGAGAACAGAGACGTCTAATGTGGTAAAAGGATGGGAAAGGCTACAGAAAAGGTCTGGTCAATACATTTTTGGTAAAAGGTTATGCTTTTGGGGTTTTTGCCTTTCCTTGATTGTGTTTTTGAGCATTTTTGTGCATTTGAAAGGTCTGCAAAGTGAAAAAGCCAAAAGTCCACGCCAAAGGGGGGTTACACTCTCACAGAAAACACTGCTCCTGCACTGCCTGAAATGCCTGGTTTGGAGTCGAGCCTTCCCTGACTTATGTGCGTCACAATGTAACAGGTGTTATATTTTTATATATTATAAAATAAATACACTCCAGTAAGTCAGCAGACAAACAGTTGCTACTACTGTAGCAGCGTTATTTTAGATCACACTACCTTGCTTGGCATGACCCGTCCTACTCTGCCTCTGATTGGCTACATCCTGCCCATTAAGTAATACCCATGTGCAACTCTCACCAAAGATTGAACACAGGCGAGATGTCCCACTCTGTAGCTAAAACGGAGTGTTCAAGACACAGTGTGAAAAGGAATGCTGCAGCAATGCACCATATGAGAAAATTAAAATTGTATGTAATCCTATTCTACCACGACCCCCAAATAGAAGTATGAACCTGAAAAATAAAATAATGTGACCTCTCTAAGATTAAGCAAAGGGACCACTTTAGGAAGTTTTCTGTCCATTTCTTTCCTAGCAGGTGAGTTAGCATCACTGCAATCTTTTTTCTGGTTATGAGTGCTGTCATTTTTGATAACTTCTTCCTCTTGGCTTACTTTATTTTATTTTGGGTGGAATAACTATTTTTATTTGCCACTGGGAACCACACACAACCCAGGGGGGGGGTTTAATCCCAGATGTCTTCTCACAAATGCAAGCGTTATGGAAGAATGAAGTGCCTGTTATTTTTACACACTTTTGACAGGGTAATACTGCCATAGAGGATTGCAGTAATAAACTAGGATGCATGGTATGGGGTTTAAGATTGGTATTTGACTGCCATGAAATAAAGAGTGTGTGAGCACAGTAATAGAGGAACCAACACGAATATGTGAATTTGGCAAACAGGAAATTGTCAAACATTAGAACACAAGACTCGTTAGTTAGTATTACATTAAAAGACAGGATGTGGACGTCCGAGTTCTTCCTGAGAACTGATGTTGCATTTCTCTGCTTTCTTGGTCCAAGCCCTCTTCTCTCCTGGAGAAACACGTTGTCTGTGCCTTTTTAAACAAAAAAAATAAATGCACTGTATATCCATTTTAGAACAAAATTAATTTTTAAATTGAGTTACTTTAAGCAACTATTGACTGATTTATTTAAGCTGTCTTTCTTAGAAAATGCTTTGGAACCTGTTCTCTTTATTTACCCTGACTTTTTAAAGTTTTTTAAGTCCATGACATTTTGAGACATTCATTAGAGTAAACAATGTGATATTATTGTAGACTTGTTAAAGTGATGAGATTCAAAATTAGTTTGCACATTTAAGATGTTTTTATTCTGTCGTCAGGTTAAAAGCAGAGAAGATGCTCTTGTCAGGTTTATTTTTAAAACACCTTATTAGCTTCAGTATGTTTATTTACAGAGTAACACAAAACAAAAACAAAGGAGAGCAAGAACAAAACAGAACAAATTGTTCTTAATGATGAGCCAAATGAGCACTTAGAGTTGATTCAGATAATTAGCAAAGCTAACCGCACATCAGTGTTGTGCCAAATGTTGTTGCGCAGTGTGCATGTCATGCTCACTGTTTAACCCGGTCATAGCTAAAGTGCAGATTTCTCTACCTCAATATCGTGTGGATGTGATCTATTTCTCTTGGTGTGTACGAAGAGCTGACTCTCAACTGGAGCGCAGTGCTTCATGTGTGGAAATGGTCTGTCATGAAGGGAAAACTAATCGAGCACATGTTGTTTTTACAAATGTGAAATGTTATGTTGTAGCACCTGGTTCAGAAAGAAACACAAGTATATGTTGGTCAATATCAGAATTACAAGTAGAGCTTGAGTGATTCCTTTTCCTATTCTCAGCCTGTCAGATGATGCAATAATGTGGAAATATGTAAATAAGGGAGGATTTGTTCCGACTTTAGTGGCTGAAAATGAAATTTATTTGCAAATATATGCAATTAGAGTAAATAATTTTCACCAATAAATTATTTTTGTATTGCACGAGTCATACTTTGATCCTTTTTCTCTTTCTTATTGAGTCTTTTTCAATATAGCCCCAAAAATGCTTATTTTTTGTACATATTGCTACAGTATATTGTCGAACATGTTGTATTTATAGGACTAGCTTTTTCTTAAATGATGAAACTATTGCTATTTATTTTTTATTTCTTTTTACAAAATGTTCATTTTAAGTCAGAGTATTTAACCTTACACGGCCAGTTATATTGTCTTCTGATATTACTCCTATGGAAAACCACTATATGTATGATAATAACTGTATGTATATTGTACAAAACTTGAATAAAGTGCAATTTATGGTATATCATCAGGAAGGATCTTTGTGTTGCTTTAATAAGAAGGCCTAGAAACAGTGACACATTTCTTTAAATCAGACATTTTTTTAATGGATATTAATCAGATGTCACATTATAATCATAGGCTCTGGGCTGTCGTGACATGAGACTAAACTTTCTTTCAGCTAAAAAGAAATAATCCCCTGTAAACATGCAAACTACCAGTATCCTCTGCTGCATTTTTGACAATTATTTTCTAATGCTTTTTGTTATCATTATAGCCAGAAATACAAACATGCAGATGGAAAAGGCTTAGATTCAAAATTGTGCTCGGTAATCGATTATGCTTTTAAAGAGGCACTATGTCGTTTTGGAGAAGAAATTAAAACTCAATACAATTTACAATATTAATGAGGTAATAATACAAACTAAGAAATATTTATTATTTTATTATAATTTTTCCATAGCTAAATAATCAAACTGTTCTCAGAAGAAAATAAGGTCCCCACAACACTGCTTGAAGCTAGAAAGGTAGCAGGGTCCGCCACAAATAAACAAAGTAAAACAGAATGAAATGGTGTCATCCCTTAAGGTCAGTTTGTTTATTCAGTCATGAAAACTAAGAGTTTATTTAGTTAGTTAATAAGCTAATAATAAACGGTGCACCTTTAAAAGTAACTAAGTAGATTACATGGTGTAATGCATACTTAAGCCCAAGTAAAATTACAGACTTGGAAAAAGTATCCCAAAACATGACTTAATTACAGAAATCTGAGTAGATGTAATCAGTTACTCCCACTCCTGCATGCTGGTGGGTTTATTTAACCTTTACACTGTATGTCATTAACCTTTTGGGTAAATGTTCTGGGAATTGTTACTTGTAGGTTAAACAAATGCACAATGATATAAATTACAAATGAATAAAAATATGACAAACAGTTTTATTTTTAACATTTCTAGGTTGGGTCTTGTAATGTGACTCAGAGCTACTGTAGGGTGGCAGGATGTGTTTCAGAAACCTTCAGAGGGCTGTGTGTATTTACAAGCTGTCTGCACAGTAACTTCAGATGTCCTCACAGGACTACAACAGTCTTTTCAGAGGGGAAGCTACAAATCTCAAGACTCTCCACCCTCACAAGCTTTTTGATCGAGCTCTCTGGCAACCAATTGATAAAATGTACTCCTCTGAGGGCGGGAATAGGGAAATTTATGATTTTTTCGGAGGAGGGACTTCCTTCAGAGTAGCAGTTGGATGGCAGGCAGCTGCTAAGGCTGACACGTAACTAAAGTTAAAGGTGCTACGGAGGCCTCGTCGGGGACTTGAGGGTTTTCACTTTTGCCCTTTTGGCGTCTCTGAATTTTGGTCGGAAAAGTCTAGGCGTGCACAGGAGGGACCGGAGACCCGGGCGGGAGTCGTCAGGCTCGGATTGAGCTGCGGTTTTGAACGGCGCGGAGCAGTTTGACGTGAAGTCAGGCGAAAATCTGAGCGGCTACTTTGAAGTCGCAGCGGAGAGTCGCGAGTGGATGTGGCTATGCTAAAATAATGTCTGCATCGGGAAACATTAGCGCCTAACTCGTGTTTTTCTGCTTGGAAATGCTCGGGGACTGAGAGGAAGGGGGGGAGGACCAGGAGGTGAAAAAAAAAAAAAAAGTTGAGTCCGAAGTTTCCAGCAGCAGAGACGGGGTTTTCTCGCGCAGACAGCGGGGAGGGGTGCGGGTCCAACATGGGAAACGGGGTGTGCTCCCGGAGGCAGCGGAGGATCTTCCAGTGTCTCCTGCTTGTCACCGTGGTCTGCGGGACGATGTACGCCGGGATGATATCGTATGAGATGCACAAGCAGCTCAAGAGGACGGAGACGATGGCACTGAAGTACCAGCAGCACCAGGAGGCACTCTCGGCTCAGCTCCAAGGTAAACACAGTGACGGTGTTGTGATTGAAGGCTTGGTCCGTCTCCACGCAGGTGACGGAGGTGAGCGTGAGAGCGAATGTCACAACGCCGGACTCCGCTGAGAAAACCGCAATTTTGTTGTTGTCGTGCTCACTGTCAAATGGTTACACCTTTTCAAACTAACTTTATGTCTCAGTAGGATTCACAACAAACTGTAGTTCAGTTCGGCAGCTTAAAATGTCAAAATGTCCTCCTGTCAGCCTAACCAAAATACTGTCAGCCTGACGAAAATACTAAGTGGGTGGGCTTATTTTGGGTGCGTTTCAAATGCAAGAAAGACTCCACAGAGAGTCCACTGAGCCTGAGTCTGCCATCTGACCTAACTGGACCTTAACTACACTGTAGCTAAGCAGTGATTTACCAAGAGCCTGTCTTTGACCTTTTGACCTCAGCTGGCCTTCTAATCTTGTGATAAATCAGGTTATGTTGTGAGCAGATTGGGCTTTAAAGTTCAACAGTGAGTTCATTCTGTTGGACAGGTCTTCCTTTTGCACAGCCCCACTGTAACACTGAAACTAGACCCCACTCTACCCAGTTTACTGCTGACTAGAGGCTATAACACACCAGGCACACACACATAAACACACACCTGGTACTGTGTCCCAAGGCTAACCTCAACAGCATACAAATTAGTATACCTTAAAGTCATGGGTCCTTCAGAACATCTGCGTCTGGCAACCACATCTGGAGGAGCAGATGAGTAAACGAGGACACAATCACCTTGGTTTCAAGCAAAGGATTGTTTAGTTGCCGTATTTTAGTCTTTTCTAGTCTCCCTGTCAACAGTGTAAGCCTTAACGTATATGTTCCTGGTATGTTCTTCAATAAATTGTTTGAACTTGAGATACAAAAATAAGCATTTTGTGTGTAGCCACATTTTTGCAGACATTACTGATGCAAGCAAACCTATTACTGCAGCATTAACCATTAATATATGATGTAGGTGGTTTGTATATGTTAAAAAATGTTTTAAAAATGGGTACTGATAGCAGGTCGTAGTTTGGGCTGAAACAGATGTCCATTTTCATGATCAGTTTGCTTATTGTGCTGTATCTTGTCTTGATTGATCAACTAACCATCTGGTCTTTTAACCTTTTTTTTTTTTTAAAGTAATGCCTGCTACAATCTCCTGATTCTCAAGTTGATGTCATCAATTGTTTTGTTTTTGTTTAGCAGCCTATTTTTGCTTGAAAATGGCCAATACATTAATCAATTATAAACTAGTTAAGGATGAATTTTCAGTTGCTCTTAATCAATTAATGGAATTATGGCTTCAGCTCTAGTTCCAGTCGTGTGTTTTTAAATTTTGATATGGATCAGAGATTGTTCTTTAATAGCATCCGTGGCTCCCTGTCCTGCATTGTTAAGGTCTGTTGGCATTCAGTCACCAGTTATTTAGTCATAGTCATTAAACATTATGGCTACGAGTAAAAACTGCAACGTTCACACTTGAAAATCAGTAGATAAGGACGAATCTATTTATATCATTGCCATGTTTGGAAAATACTGGCACACTCAAATTAGTAGGCCTGCAGAATGTCGTCTTGCGTTACTCCTTAAATGTAACTATTAAAAACTAACTTCAGGAACTGCCCCACCTCTACAAAAGATTAGGCATGTGTCCTGTAGTGACCTTACTGATTTTCTCCCTCCACATAAACACACTTAAACACACAGTGCTGCGCTGACAGGATGTGAGGTTTCGTGTCATGCCATTATGCCATGAGTTTAAAATTAACAGCTGGGCGGAGAGCCTGCTCCTCCTTGGCTTCATGTGTGCAAAACAAGGTCTGTGCCCACATCAGGGAGTCAAATAGTGTCTCAGGGTTTTAGACTGTGGACCTGTTAATTTAATACAACCTTTGATCCACCTAACCAGCAGCAAGAATCTCTTCCTGTTGTACGCAGCGTGGACCACCAGACCTACCATGGAGTTGTCCTTAATCTCCTACCGGGAGATCATATTTACATACACACCTACATACAGTAGGCCCTGTTGTCATGTGTGACAAATGACATTGTTTAACAGAAAATAAGACCATTTCTTAGATTAAGGTAGTCGGGTCAGGGTGGACAGCTGTCCCACATTTAACAAGGTAAAATAACAAAGTCCTTCAAGATAGGCATTGTTCATCTCCCACCTCTATCATATATCAGTTCACTTTGAGCTAAACTGCCTCCTATAGTCCGTTTTAGGTTGGCGTTACACAAGTGGCTCCTATTTCGTTGTTCTCAAAGCTGATATATCCAAAAACAGTAAGCATGACAATATAATGTGACAGTCTGAATGAAGCGGGTATTGCTTAACTCCATGTGCATCGCTCCACTTGTGCACCACACCCTTACTTGTATTGTGAAGCGATGGATCATTCAGCCAATCACAAGGCCCAAGCCACTTGATATCCACAGCTGACTGTTGATTGCTGGTTTTTGTGTCCTATATTTAGAGGTGGGCCATAGCTCGGGGGCAGTGAGCCAACTGTATTGATTCACTGTTGCCCACTTTAACCACGGGCTGGCAGTTGTCAGTCATTTAAAAGAATCAACTGGCACTTTGTGGTTTTGTGTGCTCTCTGACAAATGTGTCCCTGTGATTTAACGCCCCTTCACTCCCTCACACTCTAGCAACCACTCATTGTTTATATGTCATTTGCAAAACATTAATCAAATGAAATAATTGCAGCTGTCTCTAAACGAGTGTTGTAATATTTTTTTCAGCGTGGAAACTGTTGTTGACGGCTGATTATCGTAATGAACACTCTTGTCTGAACAGATGGAATGGTTTGTTTTTATCCTCGAGACAAAAGGAAATAAATAATGTTGTTCTTTGAGTTACAAATGGCCTGATTTCTTTGTTTTGTATTATTTTACTTTAATGAATTTAAAAATCAGATTTTGTCAGGTTGAGTCTTTTTAAGCAATAACTTCAAGATGGGATGACTTGAAAGAGAGAATTTGTAGAAATTGGTATTTTGTGCAGTTTCCTTGACATAGTTGGTATTGTGTGACGAATGCCATAAAGTGTCAGGCACTTCTTCCAGAAGATCCTACCTGCCCAACCAACTTGCATAGAGCAAGTACAAGTGATTGGGGCACAGAGTTAGATTGAGAGAGACATCATTTACCCTACAAATCAGTGTACGATGATTTTGAAGCTGCTGTTTTAAAGTAAAACAGTTGCATAATGTCGCTTTAATTTCAGATTTTTTTTGTTTCCTGGGAAATTGGTCAGGTTGTTCTGCAGTCTCAGAGGTCAAAGATTCTCCTCCTTCAACCTTCATCTTCAAGTCTATTATTTGAGGAAGTGAGTTTGTTGCTGGGTTCCCACCTGTCTGAGGTTTCTCAGATTAACGGAGCTACAATTTCAGTGAAAAAGACATCTGAGCTGTGAAAACTCACACCCTCCCTGCTTGCATCTCCTAAGTTACCTTTTGTGCAAAAAAGAAAAAAAAAATCAGTAATTTTTGTTTTATGTACACTATGTACAGTATAAATATGGGTTTTCAGGGTATAATGGTACCTGTGTGGGTAATGTTTACCAGTAGGAGGCAGAAGGAAAGCCACAGGAATTACCATGAGAGGCACAAGTTTGAGAGCTGCAATATGTTTCAGTTTTAATAAAATAATGTGAAAGGGGGCAAAGAAATTGACATTAAGCAACCACCGACAGGCTGTAACCATGTCCCTGTTAAGAACATAAAATCAAAAGTAACTGAAATAATAAAGCAATATGCTTGTCACACGGTTCACAGGAGAAAGCTAAATGAACTGTTGCATTTACAATGAGAAACCTAAGAACTAGGGCTGTGAGAATCGTTGATACCCATCAACCAAGCATCACTGAAATCGCTGTGGTGAAGTGTCTGTACAGGATACAAAAAAAAAAGACAGCATGCACTCCAACCACAGTATGTTCACCCTGCTGCCATCGGGCAAAAGATACAGACGTATCTGCTGCCATATCAATAGACTACAGAACAGCTTCTTTTCTCTGGCTGAGGCGTGTGAACTCAACACTCAACAATCAATAGTTAATAGTGAATAGACATTTCATTATACAAACTTAATTGCATAATGACAATTAAATGAATCTTGAATCTTGTGATTAATATACTGTATGTTGCAGTACATGTTTGAGACAAATACCATGAGGTAAACACAAGATACACTGGCTTGTAATTGGAATATCTTTCTGTTGTGACCCAGCAAACCATCTGCATTTTTTTTTATATTTATGTTTGGCTTCTGTGTGTGAGTTCAGGCCAGGCACAGGTCAAGCCACAAAGGGACCTGCATGTATGAAGAACTGACTTCTGTGAGTCAGAGATGGTGTACGTAGTTCAGGTGTTCTGCAAACTCTTTTATCACCCCGACAATTTAGATACAGGAACCACGGTGTGCATTAGTAGAATAACTTGAGATCTGTGTTGAATCTCACTCACTCTTAGACTGAACTACTCTCCTGTGTTTGCATGTGTGTACACAAGATGTGAGTGTGAACACACACACACACACACTCCTCAAACAAAGTCTTGTAGCCTAATTCCCTGTGTGATTGATAGTATTCACAGTCCACAGCACTTTGCCAGCCCTAACCAATCTAGACTTCTCCACATCTAAACCAATAGGCCGGTAAAGGTCATCACCATAGAGAGCTCCCTTGTTCTCTCTCTGCTGATGTACTTTTAACTGCACCTTGAGGGAAATGTTTCATTGGTCTGTGGGGAAACCCTTAAACAATAAATGTTCATTCCCGTGCCCGTTGAGGTTTGAATGAGATAAGGGTAACTGTAAAATGAATCAGTGTGTGTTTGGAAGCTCTAGGGGATGTTAGGGATAGTGGTCTGTTCTGCTTTACAAATTTTACAGTGGAGCATTCATTGATGACTGATGGACTCTGAAACACAAGCAGATGTTTTCAGCTGAATATTTGTAGTATATTTGTTGAAGAGATTTTCTTGAAGTTGCAGTTTGTGATATTTAGTTTGTCTGTTCCTGTTATGTTTTAAAAAATACTGAGTTTCTGTTTGAAATGTACCATTTAAGTAATGACTATTCATAGATTTGAATCATTCAAATGACTTTTAGACTGTCGCTTCTTTGTGGGTGTTGCTTTGCTTGTCCCCAGGAGAGAGGGTGTGTGTGTGACTGGAGTGGCCTGAACTGAGCTAAGTTTGGAGTAAAATGGCCTCATCTTTGGCATTTCTCACTGTTCTCACTGCTGAGAGGGTACAGAGCCTCTAACAAGCAGAATGAAACATCCCTAATCTCATGTAGCTAGACATCCATCAGATCAAGTTCAGAGAGGTGTGAAGAAAGTCATACTGTCAGTTCAGATAGAAAAAGAAAGAATTTGGAAAGGCACATATTTGAAGTTTGTTGAATTCCTGCCAATGTCGAGTCAAATGTTTCTTTTAAACGCTGACACCGAAAACTGGTTAGGGCAGCGTCCTTTGATGGCTGACTGATTACTGTGTCTCATAGGTGATAGTCTTGGTTATTTTTGTGGTGCTTTTCAAAACTAATTTTACAAAGTGCTTCACACACAACAAACAATAAAAAGTTAAGATACAGGAATAAAATCAAAAAGACAGAAGCCAGTGACCCAGACACACGATAAACAGAAATGGATGGGCTTGCTAATATGATGCTTGATGCTGTTAGGAATGGGACCAAGATATTATTGCCTGATTTGAACATGCAGATTTTCTGAGCCGATGACAAGAATCTGACATCTGTAAGCCATTGAACCAGATGGGACAGATCAGAAGGGTATTGACCTTTTATATGGAGATATATCTGCTTGTCATCTGCAAACAATAAAATGCGTTCATTAGGCTTGGGCCAATATTAGATATTACAGAATATGGCAGTACATCAGTGTCAGACTAGCTGCACCTAATATTGCTTTGCTATTCATTCTTTGCACTTAAATCCAAATTTAAAGGTTATTATTTAATATTATTTTGTAGGGGTGCCACGGTTCTCCAAATCCTCAATTCAATTTGATTTTCAATTTTGAGGTCACGATGCGATTCGATCCTCTGATCTTTATTTAGTTTTTTTTCTCTTAGCACAGATGGCTATGCCATTTTTAGACTAGTCTAGTCCAGGATCATTGGTTTTATGCCATGATAACTCGTTTAAGTTTTTAATTCTTGTTTCAAAAGGTGGTCTACATGGTGTCATGAGTGATGTAATCTCCAATATGCGTTTGCAATGTACCACACCAAGGCCTTATTGTCAAATTAAATACCTTCATTAAAATAAATGGGAAAACCTGCGTCTTCGCCACAATGCTGGATCCAATGTGAATCCACTCACTGTGCTACAACATTTTTTTTTCCCTCGGCACGCCTGCCGGACGTGACACTGGGGGTGTGGCTAAATCCTTGATCCCATTGGGGTACTCCACATGTCTTCATGGCTAAAGAGGAAATACCAGTTTAAACACCTACAATCTGACAAATATGCTGAAAATCACTGCAAGGCTGCATCGGATATACCAATCCACTGCCGAGCTCTGTTTATCAAGATGCCAGGATCCACTGTATACAGTCTCCTGGTTGCAATGCCAGTAAAATGAGAATGAAGCTGTCTCCGGCACCTGCACTCTTTGAAAAGTCATCTGTGAGTCTGAGAAGGGCAGTGTCTGTGCCATGATTTTTATGAAAACATTATTGTCTGACAGGGCTGCCAGAAGCTGTCGTTAAACTGTCTTCTCTAAGATTTTGGTAGTAACTGGAAGTTTGGAAGCTGGTCTGCAAATGTAGAGATTGAGGCCAGTTTTGTTGAGAAGAGGCTTGATATACTGGCTGTCTTGAAATAGTAAGTGACATAGCCAGTAGAAACGGAGGTGTTCACTCTAGAGCAGACAGGGCAAACACATCCCAAACATCTGATAAATATTTAGACACCATGACATCAATGGCTGAAAATGGGACCATTGGGTGGAAATTATGGACCTCGTAACATTTTAAGGTATGAGGTTATGAGGCTAAAAAAAAAGTTTTGGGGCAGTGCTTGTTAGCAAAAAATATAGCAGAAAAATATTTGACTCCCACATTCTTATCAAGCTTATAATGTGACATCAACAGTGTCTTCATCTGTTAATAATCCCCTCTTGTGTTTTTCCACCGACACTCCACCCACCTGAACTCTATTATGCATGTGTTTTGTTGAGCCGAGGTGAAAGACGAGTGATTCTGTGGTTAATGAGTTGGGCCCAGAACATGTTTATAAAAGTCAGATAAAGCAAGCACTTTTAAACAAGAGCAGGCGCCACTGTTATTGGTTGGCATTTAAAACACTCGTTAAAAACAACTCCTAAACCTCA
The DNA here is from genome assembly GCF_965226575.1 of Pagrus pagrus. NCBI lineage: Eukaryota > Metazoa > Chordata > Actinopteri > Spariformes > Sparidae > Pagrus > Pagrus pagrus. The sequence continues at coordinate 21,580,376 of NC_140188.1, read as the reverse complement.
CCTATTGCTATGTTTCAGTTAATGTTGGAGGGTGCAATTTCCAAGTTGAACTTCTAGTGTACGACTTCAAAAGCGTTACACGTGCACGACGCCAAAGTGAACAAAACACGAAGCATATGCACACTAATGCTGCACTCCAGAAAACATGTCTGGAGGGAGGGTTGTCTGACATCTCATAACGATGGCAGCACCCATGGGAAGGTGCAAGAGTGTATTTGTAGCCTGAATGAAATGTTCACATATCAAGTATAAAAGTGCCGTAATATTCAGTGTACAATTGCATCGTTTTTCCTCTTGTAATTTGTCATTTTGTTTCGGTCAGCCAAGTTTTTTCTTCACTTCTGCCGTCTGCCACCTGGAACGCTTCGAGGTCGGAAGTTGGGAGTTAGAGGCAGGAAATTCAGTCCTCTGACGTTGACCCGAAAGCAGCATTAGTCTGGGCTGACTAATAAAGTAATGTGAATTTGGGCAAAGATCTGATGAAGAGCAACCATCACTGGGCTGTAACCATGTCCCTGTTCAGAGGACATGTTCCTACATTATCAGAGGCTTAAATAGTTCCATTAGATAACCACCAAGCTATTGAGCTAATCAGTTTGAACTTAATGTTTTTAGTTGAGATATCCATTAGTCTCCTTATAAAACCAGAATTCCAAGTCTGTCTCATTCTTTCTCTTACTGTGTGTGTGTGTTTCCTTGACTGTCTCTTTCCCTTCAGTCTGTGTATTTATCTTTGCCCTCCCTCTCTCATCTGTGTGAGCTTTCCTCTGTTTCACTCTGCTTCTCTTTTTTTTGGCCACTTCTCTGTTCCTACAGTCGTTTCTCTCTCCTTCACTTCTTCTGCCTCTTTATCTTCAATGAAATTATTAGGAAATTCCGCGTATCTTAAAGTTTATCTTGGAATCTGTTGAGTTGGCACTCAGAAGGAGGAACAGCCACATCATCAGTTAGACCGCCCAGCCCCCCAACCCAAAGGCAGGAGAGTCACAGAGAAGAAACTGGAAGAAGAGATGACTTAGTATTCACATACCAGGTTGTCTTGTTTTGGGTGGGTTTCTTGTTTCAATCAGAGGCTGGCACAAGACCACGACTAGGGATTAGTGCCAGAATACATGGTAATTCAATTGTGACTTTAGCGTTGGTGTGTATTTTCATATTGGATTATTGCGGTAATGCATTTCTTGAACAAATGAACTGAGGCTAAGGTCACACAGTGTTTATGAGCAAAGTTTTGATGATGGCAGCTACTGTTACTGTCAGCCACCAAAACAAAGAAACTTACCAGCCAATGTTGACTGTATAGAGACAACTAGCTAATAATAATAGGTTATCATAAGTAGTAGTACACTTTTTATTACTACTACTTGCAGATCCACAACAATAATGGTACACTAGAAAACTTGCAAATCAGACAAGGAGAGTTATTGAGGTGAGGCACTTGTATCTACTAAATACATTTAGTCTTATATCTAAGTGCACATACAGTAAGTCAATGAGCTTAAAGTATTTACAGTTCATCCACATGTGCAAACAAAACAAAATGACCGTAAAACAAAAGAGTTTGTCACATGCTTGTGCAAGGCAGAGCTGTGACAACAGAACAATGATGCAATGGACCTACGTAAATGTACTTAGGTACTGTACTTAAGTACAATTTTGAGGAACTTTACTTTGAGTATTTCCATTTTTTGGATCAATATCTTCACTCCATTACACTTTGGGGGCAATTATTGTACTTTTTACTCTCTACAATTATTTAATAATTTTAGATACTTGTTACTTTGCAGATTGCATGCTGCATCAGAGGTATAACACTGCACAGGCCTTTGCAGACTAGATACAGACTAGTATCCAGCTCAATGTGTGGAAAACTGAATTTGAATCTGAATCATTAAAAAGGACATTTAAATCACAGTCCATATTTAAACTGAGTAACATGTATATTCACTTTTTAGATGTTTACAGTTTAAATTGTCTCATTTAAATATTTTCCCTCCTTTCCTTCCATTCATCTTCCCTAATCTTCCTTCCTCTTTTGTTCCATTTGGTTTTTGTTACCAACTCCAACTCACTTCTGCCAGATTATGTACAAACAAACACACACGAACGCTGATCCTCAACAGTCTGTTTGTCTAGACTATTCAGGCTCACAGGAGTTTTATGGAAACTTCACTCAGTCACCTGCTTATCAGTGAGGCTTCATTGGATGAACAAAAGCCAGGATGAGTAGAGCAGGTGAGATGACCATTTTGACAAGAAAGGGCCTGCAGCATGCAAACCTGCCATTACTAAATTATTTGGCGCATTGTTTGCATGTGTAATTATCTGTTGTATCCGCTTCAGAACACCATGTTATGCCGTGTTACTGTATCTCTGCTGCTACAATGACCCTAATTCCCCACAGGGATTATTTCCGTTTCATTGGATTCCATTTTGAATCTGATGAAGGTAATAAAAGAAAAAGATGGTGGGAATAAAAGAAGAATATGTGTGAGATTGCGGGGAGGACAACTGGAGAGATTAGAAGTGAATGTAAGAGCTAAAGCAGGATCTCATTTCAAATAAAGAGACATACAAAGTTATAAAAGAATGTTGGAGAATATTTTTCACTATGAATTATGTTGACATTATTTACCTCTCAGACTGCTTCATAAACTCTCCTGTAATCACCTGTATTCCCTCATGATTTTACTCTTGTGGCAGACACCACCCACCAGGCACAGAAGCAGCCTGAACTGCACCACAGTAGTAGTTTAGAGTATGTAAACACCTTTGGACCACCGGTCTTGTGAGGAATACCGCAGCTTCCTGTCGATGGAGGAGCTGTCATGTACTGAGATGAATAAATATCACACCTGGCTCTCGTATCAGCCATGAAATGCACATCCGCTTTCTGTCTTAAATGACAGTTTGCGACTGTATATGTTTTGTGCAGTGTACATATTTGTGTTCAGTCTCTCTTTCTTGTTTAGTTTACTGTCTGCCTGGCCCAAACAGATTTCACCAAACCTCCATGTTTTCTCTCTCCATCCCTCTCTTCCCATGTTCAGTGGTGTACGAGCATCGCTCCAGGTTAGAGAAGTCTCTTCAGAAGGAGAGGTTAGAGCACAAAAAGACCAAAGAAGGTGAGAAAAATAACACTCAGCTCTGACTCTTGAAGGGAGGTCTCCATTCAAAAGAGCTGTGGGGAATTCTGACTATACTTTCATAAAAGCCTGGATGACAGTATTATTGTAGGTCACTTTGGACAAAGGCTTCTGCTAAATAAAATGTGTAATTGAATTGTGATGTAATACTGGTTTCAACTCCATCTGTAGCATCACAGATAGTATTTTACAAGGGAGCATATGTTTTTTTTGTGAATGGACTGAGATGTAGAATGAACCTCAACTTGATGTCAGTATTGTAGTGTTGTATTCTTCTCCATCAAAGCACATTATTTCTCAACAAACTGGTTAAAATTAAAGAAAAAATAAAATAGTTTGATCCGTGCTGTTTCTCTTTTCTAGATTATCTGGTTTATAAACTGGAAGCACAACAGTCACTCAACAAGGAGAAGGTGTGTTTCCACATAATTACCCCCTCTGCTCTGACTAAGTATCATCATTTATAGATATCTTGTATAAACCCTTTAATCCATCTCTAATTGCCTGACCTCCATGTTTTTCTGTTTGCTTGCATTGCTTTGTTAATTCGTAAAGTGCTTTGTAGCGTGACTGTGTTTTGAAAATCACAACACAAATGCTGGTACTACAACCCCCCCTTATCAGATATAATTAATCTCATCGCCATTATCTGTTGTAACAGTACAATTTAGCCTGGACTACAAAGTCACTGGTTTCATTTTGTGTTGTTATTGTTTCTTTTATGCTCAAACAGCAAGATGCCAGCAGCAGAATGAACTCTCTACAAGTGCAACATCAGATGCTGAAGGTACAGATCATTAGAACAAACACAATCTTATGCCGTTCTTATCTTTAACACAGACATCCTCATATTTAAGCTTCTTTGTTCCTTTCGCCTGTCTCTCTGACTGAACCACGCTACATCCTTCCCCTCTTTGATGTAAAGTTTATCTGTTTGTCACTTTTGCTTTCATGAGTATATGCTTTTATGTTATGTAGAAACAACCCGTAGATCATATGATGACGGTAGTTCTTTTTCCTGTTGGTCAGAACCAGCACGACGACCTGAAGAAGCAGTATTACGAGCTGCAGGACCAGCACCAGGTCCAGGGCGAGGACCATAGCCGGCTGCTGGACGAACACAAAGATCGCTTCGATAAACTGCAGCAGGTCAAAGAGTCAGAAATCGGTCAACTCAAAGGTACTGATGGTCTCTCTCTCTCTCTCACACACACACACACACACACACACACACACACACACACACACACACACACACACACACACACACACCACTCAGTTGCACACACATGCATCGTACAAATGCAATATAGCGTTCTGAAGTAGTGACATCATTAAACATTCTTTGTCTCCATCTTCTGACTTTATGAAATACTGCATGTCTGAAGCCAAGTATACGTCCTTTATGAGAAGATGCTTAGATCTATTTAGTCTCTTACACCTCCAGCCTTATCACTTAAAATGACTTATTTATTTATAGACAAAATTATGTGGCAAGTGCTTCAAGCAGGTATATACCAACAAGTGGCACCAGGGTTTGTAACATGATTCATAAGGATAAAAAATACAGTGATTCAGATTATTTTTGAGTATGCTTTGCAGTAGAATATTGATTGTTTAGATGCATGATTTCTGTTAATGTGTTTCCTGTTTCCGATGGCAGATAATATATATAACTTGAGGGAGGAAAATAAACAGCTGAGGAAAGCTCACCATGACATTCACACGCAGCTACAGGATGCACAGGTGAGACTAAATAAAAAAGAAAATTGTCTTCTCTCTTTTAGTGTGTAGAGACACAAAATGTTGCGGTCTGAAATCTGAAATGCTATCTGCTTCTCTGAAATAGAAGAAATAAGTCAGTCACTCATGAAAATGTGACAGCAAAATTAGAAAAACATGTGCTTGAATTCTTACCTCAGCAGCAAAATGTGAAACTTCCATAAAAATAAATGGGTCATTCATGCTGTTTTGTTTCACATTTGTGTTCAGGTTCGCCATCAGGACCTGAAGGCATCGCACGACCAGCTGGCACTGACACTAGAAGACCACAAGAGTGCACTGGCTGCAGCTCAGGTAGACGGCAGCAGCACAGAGCAGCAGGCTCACTCTTTACTTCAGGCATCTGATTGATGCTGGACTGCTGCACCACAAGTGTTGTGGTCACATATTTTTTTCTCCCCATCCAGTGTTGCAAATTTAATTGGAAGATTTAGACATGTAATTTATAGAATGACTGGAAAGAGTTTCTGTTCCCTCCCCATTTCCTCCCAGCCTTATCTTAACTTTTACTTTCTTAATAAAGCAGAAAAAACATTTGTTGCAGTGGACTGTAAAATCTCCAGTAGAGAAGAAGTAAAGATGCCTGAGGTTTTAGTTGGTTTTTAGGTAATTAGATCAGTTGTTGCTGTTTCCCCCTGAGAGCGACCTTTGAAATGCCCGAATGGTTTATTGAACATTTGAAAAGTTCATTTAAAATGCTTTTCTCCTCTCTGTCTGCATTGATGGATATTCACTCACTCTCCACTCTCTCTTCCTCTCTGTGTGTCTGCATTTGCTAATGTATTTTAAAGCCTGTCCTGGTTTCCATCAGTGCTTCTGGTTGAACAGGCACAAACACACACACACTCACAAACAACTCTTTCCTTCTCTCCAGGGGGTTTGGTTTAGTCGAGGCTGTCAGAGCAGTGCATCTAAAACACGTTCCAGCCAATCAGCCAGAAAGATATAATGGAGGGACAAAGAGAGAGGGGGGAGGAGTTTGGCAAACACTTCTTGAATTTAGCCCCCTGGTCTGGTTAGAAAGTATGTGTGTATGAATAAAGTGTGGTGGGGCTGATCTATTGTCAGGTTATTTCTTTCAGAGATTTTCTATTCCCCCAGAATTTTCTCTCTTATTGTTCCTCCTGTCGTTGTGTTTGTTCTCTTTAGGTGCAGGTGGATGAATACAAGCAGCTGAAGGACACCCTGCACAGTCAGATTCAGAGACAGTCTGAACAAAACCGTGCCCCTCCGCAGCCACAGGCAGCTGCCATAGCCCCCGAGTCCCACGTTCATGAAGCCCAGCAGGACGAGCCTAACAAAGATGAGCCTGCCCATGAGGAACATCATCAGCTACACCAGGACACTGAGTCCAAGGTAATGTGGGATTCTTTGGGATCACTTAATTATCTGTGAATGTGAAAACACACAAATCTAATTATCTCTCTTGTTGCCTTGTCTTCAGTTGGACCATCAAGGGGAGGAGGTGCACGCCCAGTCCCAGCACACCGTGTCAGACAAGGAGGACGATGGAGAGGGTGAGGCCGAGAGGAGGAGGGAGCTGGCGGAGGAGGAGATGGCTCAAGCAGGACAGCCTCAGAAGCTGGAGGAGGACCCGGACCAACAACAGGATGAGCAGCAGGAGGAAGAGGAGGAGCCAGAACCGGAACAGGCAGATGAGAACGCCCTGGAGCGACAGAGGCGCCACCCACAGCCGGTCAGAACTGTTTTAAGACCCCTCATTCTCGCCTAAACAAGATTGAAACCAGCCTTCAAAGGATTTCTTTTAAAATTTGTTTACATATGGTGTCATTAAAACTGTTTCAGATTACCTTCTTGGAGCTCTATAACAAACCTGCCAATCATAGATTAATCATGTGTGTCGGGGACCGGGGACACAGCTACTGCTCAAAGTGAAGTGCTAGTCATTTAGCTGTAATTCTCAGAATAAATTACAACCTTACCTCTTTGATTAATGACAGCTTGCTCATTATGTGTTGTGTTCATTGTTTTCTGCTGTCATTTTCATCTATTAAACTTCCCCAAAGGATGAATTATACCCTACCTCTACCTTTATGTCTCAAATTAGCAGCGCGTCTGTGTGTTTAAGTCGTTCTAATTCTCTACACTTTACAGTACATGCTGTTCCCTTTTTGTATCCATTTGTCCTCTCAAAAGGGTCCCCATCTGGAACTGCATCCGGAGGCCCAGCTGCCGCATGAGGCGCACGCCCAGGTGGAACGTGAGAAGTCGGCCTACGAGCAGCAGCAGGAGCAGCAGCGCCTGGAGGCTCAACGGGCCGAGGAGCGTAGGCAGATGCAGCTGCATCAGGAGGCCCTGCAGGCCCAGAGAGACAGGGTGCTGAAGGAGAGGGAGCAGAAACTGAAGGAGGAGCAGGAGAGAGAGCAGCAGCATCACAAGGAGGCCGACAGACGGGAGAAGATGCTGAGAGACGAGCATCAGAGGTCAGATGTAAATTAGAATCACGGTCACTTGAAATCAGGTGCACAAGGAGTTTGCCCAAATTACAAAAAATACATTTTTTTACTTAAACTTAAAGATATCAAGCAATGCAGATATATTCATTTATTTCTGTTTCTATGCAAATACAAAGAAAGTAAATGCAATTGAATTAATTCTGTTAAAATCATCAAAAATAGTATTAGCAGTGGTGGAAGAAGTACTTTTACTGAAGTAAAAGTAGCAAAACCACAGTGTAGAAATACTTCAGGTGCATAAAGTCTGACCCTCGTCCTTCACAAAGAAATCCACTGTCCAGCAGCATTAAACTACTGAAACAAACAACTGAGAGAAACAGAAGATCTCATTTTTCACGTCAGGTTACAACGTATTTTTTTTGTTGATCATATTTTGTATCATCAATCCAAATCTGCAAAATAACTACTAATGTAGTGGAGTAAAAAGTATTTATTTCTGAATTGTATTGGATGAGAAGTATAAAGTCTTCTTGACAAGAAGAAAGTGAAATGATGAACTGACCTACACCTGGTGTGTTTTATCTTTAGTCTTGTTGGAAATAAAGAATCAGCAGCTCAGTCAACCATGGCTGCTTTTCTTAATTATTTTGTTCTTAAAGAAATGTCATAAGGAACACTTAATAAGACCAGTGTTTTATTGATTAATGTCAGCTGGTAATAAAACCTCCTTCCTGCAAACTGGAAGTAGTAATTTGCAGGGATGTTTGCCGCTCACCAAACTAATTATTCTCTGATCTGAACATTAACACACACATCGACTATCCAGGAGGAAACATGTGATGCTTTGTTTACATTTGTGCAAAGAAGAAAGGGTCTTTAAAGCAGATGTTTTCTACCTAAGGAACAGTGCTACCACACAAATGCCATACAAAACATGTTGTTCTGCTTTGTTGTGGCTCCTCTGACTGTCATTGCTCTTATCAGGAAGAGAACCGAGTATGAGAATATGGACAATGATATTGTTCAAGGAGACGAGGATCATCACAACGATGACGAAGACGGTGAGACAGGTGAGGAGAGATTACCAGTACAAATAAAATCCTGGATGAACAGTCTTAACAGTTTATCATTACATCCTCTTAAAATACATTTAAATGTGTTGTGTGTGTGTGTGTTAACAGAGAGAGATGTTCATATGTTACACGAGGAGGAGGAGAAACAAGAAGTGGATCACAGAGTGCCGCCACATCAGCAGGTGACGGCAGTCTCTCCATCTGTTCACACACGCGTCCTCATCGTCTGTCTTTTCCTCTCAGCTCATTCACTCACTTAACATTCGCACCAGTGTATCATGTGTCATACGTCCATTCAGCCATCCGTCCACAAATCGCTTCTTTCATCCTCCCTGCCCACTGTCCTGCGCTGGCACATTCATCTTCCACCTGTCAGTCAAACCCAGCAGTCTATTAAGTCTCCTGAATACCAACAAGGCTATTAATACAACATTACAGTACACTGACTGCCACCGTCACTTTAATGCTGCCAAACACAGTCGATTATAAATCCTCTATACTACAGTTTTAGTGCGTCCTTTTCATCACATCAGTTGCTCTTAATATATGTTTCTCACCATCACTCTCTTTTTCTGTCGTTTCACCCCGATCTCTTCGTCTGCAGGGTGTAGACGGCGAGCTGGACCCCGAGGATGACCCCAACAACCAGGGAGAGGACGAGTTTGAGGAGGCCGAAGATGAGCAACACCACCACAAGGTCCCAGAGGAGGAAGAGGAGGTGGTAGAAGAGGAAGAGGAGCCGGCAGCGCCAGCCCAGCACAGAGACACACACCCACAACAACCTGCTGTGGAAGAGGAACTGGTGGTGAGTGACCGTCCGGAGAACAGTAAAACACACAGAAGCTTCTTTTAGCATCAATCAAATAAATGATTGAAATTAAATGATGTTTTTTTTTTACTTGTGTGTGTTCAGATGGCTGGAAACCCAGATCAACAGGAAGACACGCTGGATGACCAGTACCAGGAGGAAGTAGAGGATGAGGTGTGTAACATTGATGCTCTGACACATGCTTTATATATTAGGAACAAATCTGTAAAGTACTGTATGTCTCACCACTACATGAGACTTCTATATTTTTATTTATATTTTCATTTTCATGCAATTCTTTTGTCTTGTTTTTGGTGTCCTGAAGGCACAGGAGGACATAGCTGGTGGGCAGAAGAGAGAGGAGGAGGTGGAGGAGGAAGGAGAGGATCCATATAATGAGGAGAACATGGAACAGGTAGGTTCTGCTGCAGGGAACCAGAATCAGGAGATCTTTAGCTATTTCCTCAAGGCATTTGAAATTGTACAGTACTGCATTTTATCCCCACAGCTCAACTTTTTCTAACATTCAAGCTTCAACGATTTATCGAAAAACTTGCCATCGGTGTCAATATTTTGTGCACATTTTGAATTTCGGGTGAAACCCCTTGCTTGTGGGTTGAACATCTGGCAGTTCATGTGTATGGAAGGAGATACAGACATCAGTAGTCAATTGTGCTACATACAAGTTTCAAAAAGGTCGATCCACAGAGAAACGCACAGAGCCCGAATTCAGAAACTGCCTTCAAACGAGCTGTCAGGACTTCTGTAAGGTTGTTATTTAGCTAAATATACAGTCACCACCCTTGTGATTAAACAAGGTGGGCGATGCCTGCTCAGGTCTGTGAGTGCTCACTGGGCTTTCCTGAAGAGACGGGCACTAATACAGCGGGAAGGCAGAGGGTGAATAGAAGGTGGTGCAGCAATTGACAGTATGAGAAAAATAATGTTTTTTGAACATTTTAAATGTCCACATTTTCTAGTTAGGCACCCAACATAGAAGTAATTAACCTAAAAATGAGCAATTATTAACAATAATAATTAACACAGCATGGAACAACTGGAAAATCCATTTTTATTCCCCGGGGGCTTCTAAGTGGATCCCGTCCCAGCTCCTGAGTAACATCACACCCTGAAACACTTACAGCAGAAAACACCTGTAGTACTAGGTATATTTGTTTCGAGGACAAATCTGGAAAGTAATATTCATAACACTGACGTATTCGCTGTATCGGCTACACAGAGATAAAGGTGTGTCAGCGTGTGTGTGTGTGCGTGCGTGCCTCTGTTTTGGCCCTGAAACTTGAACCTTACCCGTGTGTGTTCTGGTAAATGAGAGAGATCAGGTGTTGAGTCTGTTGGGGTGTCATGTCACCATCGGGGCTTGGTTTATTTAATTTGGAAATCTGAATGGAGAATCTCACACGCATTTTATATTCTTTAAATATAAAATGTTAATAAAAAGTTAATGATAAAGTATATTTACTAGTCCTATTCACACAATTTTGTAAATGGTTTGTTTAGTCAGTCATTTTTAAGAAGTGATGTGATCTCCAGAGATATAAACAACCCCATATCCAACCCCTCTGAAAACCAGCAGCCCTGCTTGCTGAAGTGTCCTTGAGCAAGACATTTGACTCTTCCTCTTGCTCTCTGTTCTGTAACTGACCCTGACTCCTGACCTCCGTAGGCTTAGACAATGTCATTCATTTATTTATAATCCCTAGGGTTTGTTTTTGTTTGCTACAAACTCTGCACAGTCAGTCTTGTGCGTGTAATGATGAATGTGTAGATTCATTTTGTCTGTTTGTGGTCGTTCTAAAAGACTTCAGATGTGTTAATCAGATAATTATCATGCAGATGAAACACCTAATTTAAGATCATATAACTTGATATGATGGTGTATCTGAAAGGTTCTTTGTCCCTCCACTTCTTGTACTGACTTGTGTTTCATACTCAGACCCAGTCACCTCGTGAGTGGACGTACTTATGTTTCTCTGTAATTTGAGCTCAGTGGAGCTTTCACTCCATTCAGCTTCATTCATCCACTCTTGTACAGTTGTTCTGACAGAGGTGTTTTTCTATTCAACCTTTTACAAAAGTGTCTCTGCTTCCACTTATACACAATCGAATCAAGTTCCAGTGTGTTACAATCCTACAGATGGATAAGAAGTGGAAACATGCTAATTTGTGAACACCCTCACAAACCATAGATTTTATAGGGACTGACTTTGTTTTTAAACATTTTTGTGAATTGAAAAAGTTAGCTATGCTATTGTCAGGCTTACATACTTGATTGTCCTTCCTCCTTGTCTAAAATGGCATGTAATCATGAGTTTAAAAAATGACAAAAAGTATTTCCACTAAGTTAAATTGTGGCAGGAATATCTACACGTGTATAAAAGTATCATCTTTAGTGGAAAAGTATCCAAAATGTAATTATAAAGGCTAATAAATAGTCGTGTGCTTGTGATCTCCTCCAGGATGAAGTCAAAAACCAGGAGGGACCAAGACAGGAGGGCGATCATAAAAAAGGGGCAGAGAATAACGAGGAAGAGAATTACGAAGAGGAGGAAGAGGAGGCAGAAGATGAGACGGCTGGTCGAGACAAGGGAACCAATCGGAGGGCAGAAATGTAAGACAGACTTTTCAGACTTTTAGTGCCTTTTCGGTCGCCCCCACGGAGCCAATCAGGTCTTTCTTTCCCTCGATTCCCAGAGGAATAAAACCAGCCATCCGTTCAGAATTCCAAGTAGGAAAATTGGGATTTTATGCCCAGAAGATGGGATGCTATTCCAAACACTGTGGGATGGAACTGAGCAGCTTACACTGTGGAAACGGACAGAATTTATTAGGTGGAAATGGAACATATACTGTATTGTCTCTGTTTTTATTAATTTACTTTTCTGTCTTCTCGCACGTCTGCCTGATTGCCTGATGTGTTTTTTTTTTAACCAGGCAGAGAATGTATTTTCATCGTGTGTCTTTGAGTACGTGTAAAGAAAGCAAAGATAAATTATGTTATTCTGATGTCCTCATGTTTCAGGCCTTTTATATGTATGTTTTATGCAAACAGTCGTATTCTTTGTAGAGCTCAGATTATTTTAATTTACCTCCTGTCATTCCAATCAATCAAGTCGTTTTCTGTTATTTATTGTTGATTGTAACAACTTTGACAATCGTAAAAAGTTTGTGTCATGATGGCTTTTACCGACTTCTTGAAGCTCATTTGCAGGAGTACTTTCACAGGATATTTCTACAAATGCCAGTCAAAAGAGACATTTCTGGTGAAGCCGTTCTGTGCTCAGTGTCACACTGACATGTGCCTTTCCATTCTTGGAAACCTCTTCTAGGTCTTAGTCATTTTACAGTTGGAAAAGCATTTCAATAGGAAAGGAGAGATGAGAGGATGCCAGTTGGTGCTGAACCTGTCGCGTAGTGCTTCAGCACAGCCTTAAATCGGGGCTGTTTTAATGTTGACTGCTGGTGTGAATTAAATTCACAAACTTAATGCAATTTATTGCAAAATCTGTAGTCTACTGTACAATGTGCAGTAAAAATAAATGCTGATAATTTGTACATTTTTCCACCAGTTATATTTGATACAAAACAGTGGGATTTTGATTGTATTGAACCACGTTTGTCACCTGAACGGTGTGTGTGGAATAAAGAGGTCAAAGGATTTCAGGTCATGGAGATTGTGTTGTCTCATTCTGTACTCTCACATTTTTGAGGACACGATTTCAGGTCTTGAGTCTGTCTTTGGTAGAGGATTAATGTGGGGGAGATTCCACGGCGCCACTAGCCCAGAAGATGGAAGTATTATGAAGTGTTAAAAGTTCATTTTAGGATGTAAGCTACCCGTGAGCCTTTTTTAATGTTCTTGTAGCAGGTAACGCTTTCCTCAAAGTTAAGATGAGCTGTGAGAAAACTTCAGAAGAAGAAATAATTAAAAAAAAGAGATAAATTTGGTTTATTCCTCTATAACTTATGGGAAGCCTCTTCATTATTTCCTTTAGCATTTAGGGAAGAATATAAGATACTGTAGTCCCAGCAATTCTTGCGACAACAGAAGTAAAATGTAGGAATCAGGTGCTGAAAAGTTTGAAAAAAGTTTTGTTACCGCTGTGATACCTACTTTTGATTTTGACGTTACATCTTTTCTGAACAGACTTAATGAAAATCAAGGAAAAAACATTAAAACATATTTAGATCCATTATGTTGTTAGTCTGGTGCGACAGTATAGTTACTCAACAACACTATTTTTCTATTTTCATTCATGAGAAAAGTATACCCTGGGTATTTAATCTGAAACCATTAAACTGATTCATCAATTTGTGGGTCAACAGAAAATTTCCAATTTTTTTGATACTCAATTGTTTGAGTCATTCGACGATAAAAAATGCCAAACTTTCTCTGGTTCCAGCTTTCAAATGTTAGGATGATAGTGATGTGTGATTGTACACAAATCAAGATGAATCAAGCAATTAGCCAATGTCTTTGATCAGTGTTTCTAAGCATTCTGTGACATTTTAAAGGCAAAATGATTCAACTAATTGTGAATCAAAATGAAAAAGATCTGAAAATAAAAAAAATTAGGTTCATTAGGCTTTTTAAAAAATTCTAAACCTCAAAGAATAAGATCTAAACCTGTGTAAAAAAAAAAAAAGTAAATAAAAAATATGGAAGTAAAATAAAGACTCAAAACTAAAAAAAAAAGAAAAGAAAACCTGAAACAAAACAGAAAAATCAAACCCGGAAATGTAACAATAAGCTCTAAAAAAAGTCCTGAATATGTAAAAATTAAATATATGAAATTAAAACATATTCAAAAAGAAAAATTACTCAAAATTGAATTGGAAAATCCTTAATAGACAGTTTACGGTGTCATTTATATTCAAGGTCTATGCTTACTGTTTCTTTGTCTTTCAAATTGACAAAGCCTTTGGCCTCCCTTTGTCTCCGTACCCTTCTAAGTAACATTGGTGAAGGCATGTCAATCCACCAAATCTTTAACACACATAATGCCACAACAATATTCGTAGGCATGTCTTTCGCTTCCTAGTGATCATAAATATGTATAGTGTATAAATACTGAATCTGCATTTTGCCGGAGAGCAACTGGAGATCCCGTGAAGCATCCAGAGGAAGTTGTCGGGATGCTCCACTACTGCTGTTATCCTGTCGCCTGACACGACCGATAAAATGGATAGATGCACGTACTCTCGACTCGCATTCCTCTGTCGAGTCTATTTTCAAACAGTGACAAGATGATCATAAATATGTATCAAGCAGGAGGAAAGGAAACCATAAATATTCATGCTCGAGTTTACAGATCATGGGGCGCTCAGTCGATCACGCCTGCACTGCCAGACACGTCTCTTCTCCAGGACAAATCCTGCCAGCTCTGTTCCTCCCTTGGCCTCTTTTTTCAGGTTGGGAGCTGAGAGGTGAGAAGATTGTGTGTGAACTCGCTCACATGGGAAATGAACCGACAAATCAGGATGAAATGAAAATCAAACGAGGGGAGGTTGACGGAGAAAGGCAATTACCTCTAATGAACAACATTTGTCCCCGGCACAGACTCAATCAAATCATCCTTCCTCTTCTCAGTCTCTCTTTATGCTCTACCTCTCACTTCCTGTCACCGTCCCTGTGTTTTTTTTCTTCTTTTTTCCTGCTATCACCCCTCCGCTGTTGTGCGATTGTTGATCTCCCAAGAGGGACCGTGGGATGCTGCAGGAGTACGAGAGTAACAGGTGTCTCATTACTGTGCTAATAGCAGGCCACGGGGAGACGCCAGCACACACATTCTTACAGTGACAAGCAATGGCAGAGATGATAACTCCTCCACATTCCTCACATTCTTGCGCTCTCTCAGTCATCATTTCATGGCTGAATTACCAGGCATGAATAATTCCAACGTGTCGATGCCTGGAGCCTGCGTCTATCTTGAGATGCGTGCCCACACGACTGCCACCAATTCTCAAATCTTCCATTTAACGCCAGAGCAAGATTTACTTGAAAGCTGAAGCTGCAAGCTATGAAAAGAAATTTTTTTTTTCTGCCTTCCACCCACATTTTTTTTTTTTTGGGTGGGAAAATCAACTCAAACTCCTTTCCTATTTTACAACCATGTTGGAAGAGATCACAGCGTCGGAATGGGCTGCGCAGATAATTGACAGCATCTTGAAACCATCACTTGGAGCCTTTCTTCTTGACCTGGATCCTGTTTGCAGTACACAAGGATCCAGCGAGCTCATTACACCGTCTCTCTCTCTCTGCAGCAGTAACGATCTCTCACTCGCAGGCTGCACACTTAGTTTTCTATCTCCGTCTCCCTGCACGCAATTGCACCAACAATCTTCCACACTTAAACGAATCCCAATGAGGCATGTAACTGGTAGTTTGTGCCCGGCTGCATGCTTGTTAGAGAGATACCGGCTGCTTAAAACTGTGTTTCTCTTCATTACTGTGATGGAAGAAAAGGCGAGTGCTGCTTCTGTGCCCCCAGTTCATACTTGAGCCTTGTGTATATGCATGTATGCGGTATTCATACATGTGTCGTGGGGTATCGGATAACAAAGTGTGTTTACGCTTCAGGTGCAGGCTGAAAATGTAACCGCTATTAAAGAATACACTGCTGCGATGGATGAATAAATCAAGTGTAACCTCTTCAACACTAATTTATGTATGACAGTGTGGACAGTGTTGTAAAAAGTGCTCAGTCATACTTGAGTAAAAATAGATATTGTGTTACAATATTACTTTCTTACTTCCTCTAAAGTGCTTTTGATAAAAGAATAAAGCAAATGACATCCACACTAAGTGATGGAATGTAACTCAGTACATTTACTCAAGTACTGTACTCATGTATACGTATGGACTTGAGTATTTCCATTTTCTGTTACTTGATACGTCGATTCTACTAAATTTTGGAGGCAACTATTGTACTGACAAAGTAATTTTCTGGAATAAATGTACTTTAGTATCAAAATTACAAGTGAAAGCAAGTAATACATGTTAACATATGTTAAATGCAGGGTGCCTTTTTAAAAATGTATTCCAATACATTTATTAATTACCTGTGTTTACATATGTTTACATGTATATACTTTATATTATGGTTCGACTGACTTTTCCTGATTATAGGAATCTGTTGTTTTTTTTGTTTTTTTCATCTGATTGAAGATAAAATAAATTAAATTTAGAATGTGCTGCTTTGGCTCTGATGCAACATACAATCTACAAAGTAACTAGTAACTTAAGTTATCAAATAAATGTAGTGGAGTAAAGAGTCCAACATTTCTCCTTAAAATTGTAGCAGAAAATAGAAATAAGTAAAATACAAGCAGATCAAAATATAAATAAGTACAATACTTGAGTAAATGTACTTAGTTACATTCCATCACTGAGTATGGATGCTGTTTGCTTTATTCTTTTATCCAAAGCACTTCACTGTACCAACAGTACACACACTTTCCGTGGGATTAAATCCTGCCAGTGTAACTTTGCAGGCCACCAAGGATTACTCTTTGTGTACATGTTTTTGTGTGTGCGTGTGTGTGTGTGCATGAGGCTCACGGGTCATTACCCAGTCAGTCAGAGGACACAAGAGGCCATTATCCCGGGGAGTCTGGACACTAAATGTTTGATAAGCCTCGAAAGCGGATGTCCTGTTCCTCTTCTCACATATTACAGATGGACACTGCAGACGCATTAAAAACTCAGGAATCCGTACGAGACGCTGCATTTCAGTTGGCTGCGATCGTGTTTCTATAGTTGTATCTAAGATAAAAATTCTCCTGTGTGTGGTTGTAGCAGACAGAGAGAGTGTGAGTGTGTTGGCTCGGCAAAGTCCTGAGAGATGTCGAGCTGGTAGAGATGAGTCATGCAGCATCTGATGAGCCTTCTCTCTCTTTCACTCCATCACAGCCAAAGTCCGTCATGAGCACTCGATATACATCACTGTGCTGCCCCACATTCAGCTCAAGACTGAATACAAATCTGGTGGTATTTTCAATTTATTATCAAAACATTTGTATTTGATATATAAAAAAAATCTCACAAATATATCAATCTATATTACATCAATATATGTATAATTGGTACTACATATAAAAAGCGTTTTGCATGGCCTTGGAGCACATTACCACATTTGCTGTGACAAAGAATGGTCTAAAAAGTTTCGGCAACTGTTGTGACACAATATGTGTAGATGAGTCTGTAACTTCAAAGTTTGCTGATGAGTACTTTTGCTGAAGTCTTGTCATCTGTTCAAGTGCTGTAGGAATGGGAGAACTGACCCCGTACACATCCACGGAAGAATGTCATAAAATGTTGCACATCCTGGTGGTTTCTGGGAACTGTAGTCGGGTGGGCAGAGAGTCTTCTGGCAGCTTGGGGATTCCATCCAGGATCTCCAGCTTTGGCAAACAGAGGAAAACACTGCACAGAGGGAAAAGCAGAGAGAGTGAGAAACTATTAGAGAAAAAATAAAAATCAACCTGCCTAATATGTTACTCTAGCGGTCTCTGTTCACTGCTTTGATAAATTTTTTACCTTAAAGGATGAGATTACACAAAAATGACAATTCAGCCATTGTCACCGGCTCATGCCGATGAAAAATTGTTTCATAGTCCACAAAACATTTCTGGAGTTTCACAGCAAAACAGTGTTGCAGCATTCTCCTAAACCACTGAAGTAGATGAGGACTTAAAATGTAAAAAAAATTAAAAAAACAGCTTGTCTGGCGTAATCCACGTCACTGGACCACCAGGATCCCAAATTGATTTGACGAAGGCATTACAACCTTTTTAAGACGAGCTTGACAGCGCGTTGAGGTTGTTAATATTGTATTTTCAAATCACTTTGGGATCTTGGGGCTTCCACTTTTGTTGTGAGGCTCCAAAAATGTTTTGCTAGACAATGACTGACTTTCCACTTCTGGGTGAACTTATCCTTTAAATCTTTGTCTTCTCACTGTGCACGGTAGTTCTGAGTGAAGGTCACTGGGTTGCGGGTCAGGTTGAGGGAGCGGAGCGGGCTGTTCCCCAGAGCTCCCAGTCCCCCCAGGGAGCTGATGGCGTTCTCAGACAGACAGAGGTGCTCCACTGCTGGGAGCTTTGGCAGCTGACGCAGACACACCAGGTGGTTCCGCTGCAGGTTTAGCATTCTGCACCTGCCCGAAGATAAAGATTTAAATAAGATTTAGCTTTTATTTTTGGGGTTGTTGTCACCTATAATAGCATTATATTGAAGGAAGGAGACATAAAGGGAAGAATAAAGACCTCTACACTGGGAGGTAAGATTGCTGTACAGGTGAGGGAGTTGTGGTGCATTCTGGGTAGTGTGGTTCATACCTTGGCAGACGTACAGAACTCAGGTTGGTGAGGGAATTGTCGACCAGTTGTAGTTTCTCCACACGGATCAACCGGCGGAGGATCCGGAGGAAATTCTCTTGCTGGAAGGGGTCGCCCAAGTTCTGGTAGGACAGATTTAACTCCTGAGAGGAGACGGTGGGAGAATCATCAGGCTCCTCCTCCTTCCCTTCCCTCCTCTTAACTCCCTCAATCCCTCCCAAAATTTCTGTCTTCAATCTTCTCTTGTACTGTTTATTTTCAACATTAAACATACACAGAATGTTTGCCGACTTACCAGACAGTTTTCCCAGTTCTCTTGCAGTCTCTCCTCCCACCTCTGTCCTTCCTCTTCTCTCCTCCTCCCTCTTCTCCCTCTCTCCAAACAGATGACATCCCCCTCTCTTTGAAACAGCTCCCCTTCTGATGGCCCTTTTTGATGACATTGTCAAAACAATGTTCACATCATCATTCATCAAGTAAAAATAAAAAAAAAGATTCTTTGTCACAGTACTATGTCTTGATCTGCAAAATTAAATGAGACTCACATGAAATGAAAGCAACACATAAATGGAAGAGATGCTACAGCTTGAATTGCTTCTTTTTCAGCTGAGATTTTGTTCTTTGAATGCTCAAATCATTTAGTCAAGTAGTCTTTCATTTAAAATGCAGCTCTAGAAATGCAGGTCACTGCAGCATAAACATTAAATCCGACTTTCCAATGGCTGGTTGTAAGATTCACCGTTTCTTTTTACGCCTACAAAACCTAAATTGAACATTTCTGAAGGAATTCTCTCAAACTAAGAAGCCGCAGTGCAGCAGTGCATGAAAAGTTCTTATCACATCTTCCATCCGACACTCCTACTAATGCTGCATGTATTTCTATCAGAGTGTAAAGGCCACAGCAGTGGTGGTCCAGACCTTCTCTGACCCTGGGGCAGGTCAGCTGGTCACCTGTGACATCACACTGCTCCAGGCGATGCCAGGACACAAACCGGAACCGACTCGATGGAAGCTGTCCGAAAAAGAAAAAGGGAACAGGATGAAAAATGAGGGTGAGATGCATCAATCCACCCACTATCATTAAAATCTAATCGTTAGAGGCTATCAATACATTGGCCAGCCCTACTTTGGAGCATACAGTATAATGCTGAAGACACCAGTGATGAGTCATATTCTTGCCCCAAGTTTAACCCAAATGCACTCACTGATATCCAGGTTCAAGTCAGCTGAAATTCAACACAGTCACACTACATTTCATCATGGTGGACAAAACCAGAGTATATATGGGAGAACAGGAGACGCACTGAAGTTTAATCTACCGTAGCATCCCATTAGTGAAATATAAACTGTAATGCCTGAGTGTGCAGTTAGTATGTTGCAAAAATCAATGGGTCATTTCTAAGACCATTAACCTATACTGCCACATGTGTTAACAGGGTGAAGTGAAGACCCACTTATGTTTTATTATCAGCCTCCTTCTTCCTCAGCTGTACTCCATCCCTTATTGCTTTCCTCGATACTTATATCCCTTCACAGATATATCTGCCAGTACCGATCTGCAGTATTTCAGTGTGGACAGTCAAATAGCAGATCGAACCCGACACTGCTGTTAAATAAATTGAGCATGTGAATCTACCCTTTAACATTGAAATATTTCATTTTTCAGCTTGTGGGTCTTTTGTTCCAGCAGTGCCATCCTCGGAATAGTAATGCAAGGCACTACGATAAATTGCAATTTTCTGTTCTTCAGTGGGATGCAGTACCAGACTTCTTCTCCTGACTTGACCTTTTCAACCCCCTTGCACTCATCTTGGTCACCCTTACTTGGTCTTTGTAACTTAACACCTCCCTCTGTTACTCTAGACCTCACTCTATTGACCACCCCTCGTTGTGGACTGGATACTTGCAAAACTACCCCAGGTGACCTCAATACATCATAAGAAAAACACAGCAGATAATTAATAAAATACAACTTGACAGACTGAGACACACTCTCCAATCCACATCTTGTGAAAAAAGTGGTTTAGAAAGTCAAATATGCAGACTCAAATCAGGAGGATCTGCAAATAATTGGAATAGAAAATATGGATTAATATTGAACCCGAGCGATGTGATTGGCTGATGCTGGCCACTCACAGATATAGCTGTATCAGCATTTATGGTGTACTATATGTACCGATATGAAAACCTGCAGAAAAAAGTGCTTGGGGAAATGTATAATTATTAAATTCCCAGCAAAAAATATTGTGTCAGTGCACTGATGTCAACTATAAAATATCCTGCCTTGATTACATATCTTTGTCACAAGGATAATTGCAAAATATGTGCGTACATTCACGGATATATTCAATATCGGAATTTTCTACTTTCTAATATTGGTATCGGACTCAAAAATCTAATTTTGATCAGACTCTAGATGATTTGTTCATATAGTTTTAGATTAAACTCATGTGCATGGCAAAAACTACGTTATGAATGTAGTATCAAGGCTAGCTGCATAGCTGACGACGTTTGTTTTTATCATTTATTCAACACTAAACAACAAGATGCACAGGTTCAGTGCTAAAAAAATAAATAAATAAATCACTCAGCATTTTCTACTCTGCAATAAAATTCGTTAGAAAATTAATTTTTGCTGCTGGATTTTAAGCCATGCACCTTGGGGAGTCATGAGTGTGCAGAATGTTTTTAAGTAAGAACCAGTGCATGGAACACAGGGAGGATTAGGTGAGAAGCCATTTTTCATCTTTCCTTATTTAAAAAGTCAAGTGGGTGAAAAATCATTCTGCATAGCAATCTAGGCAAGAAGCCACTGGCCTGAGGGGTAAAATAAATAGCACGGAGAACAGACTGAGAATACGGTTCACAATGAGAGGACGGCTGAAATGGGAGGATTGGAAGATGGAAGGATGATGAGGAAAAAAGGGGGAGGACACAGGAGAGGTAAGAAGATGGAGGAGTCAAAGCGACAGGCGTGAAAGGAGCACAGTGCCTTAGGGATAGTGTGTGTGTGTGTGTGTGTGTGTGTGTGTGTGCATGTGTGTGTGTGTGCATGTGTGCCACTCACAGGTGTAGATGCTAGTCCAGAATCAGGACTGTGGTCCACAGAGAGCGGTGTGCGCGCGACCCCGGGGTCAGAGTACTGGGACGAGTGGGATTTGGGAAAACTGCCACTGAGAGTGTTCACACCTGAAGAACTGAGAGACAAAGAGAGGAGGAAGAAGAAGAAGAAGAAGAAGAAGAAGAAGAAGAAGAGATGTAGTTTAGGTTCATCCAGGACACTGTCACATCTTTGGTCCCTGACCCTGAAGGGGAGCTGTCTTTTTCGTAATGTAAGCCCTGGTGTGTGTGAAACCCTGACCACCGGCCGAGTGGGTAGAGTTTCAGTGAACTGGGCCTGACAATGCAGATTAGCACCCGTTGCCATGGCAGCAGGGGACACCTGAGCAGGTGCTATTAGCTTATAATAGCCGCTGTATGCAGGAGATAGCTGGACACTGGGGTCTCTGTTGATACTGCTCGTCTAGTAATTATTCGCTATGCTGCTGTACCACTATAAAATGGTTTGACATGTATTCATGTTATTTGAAATGCAACTGTAAAGGTTGTTAATTTAAGTTATCTTCAGGTAGCTAGCTTACATTTTGGTGGATATAGTGGGAAGTTTTTTTTTAGCTTAAGTGTTTGGCAAGTAACAGAGCACACAATGCAAACAGAATTATAAGCTAATAAAAGACAAAAATAAAATACAATAAAACAGCTACACGGTCTCTTGAAATAATTCAAAAGCATCAAAACTTGTTCAGTATTTTTCTTCTTTCTTTTCTTTTCGTTGTGCTGCAGTTCAGTGTGAGCTAAGCTAGGTCTCTCATAAAATATAAAGGCAAGTAAAACTAGCTGAGACGTCTCTTGCACTTGATCATTAAATTGGCCAACGACACAACATCACTGGACACGATACCACAGTTTACCTTTCTGACATGTCCCAATCGGCGTGTGAGAAACTCCCCTGGCCTTCTTGAACACCCTGTGAACGGCTCGGTTTGGCCCTGTAGAGCTGTAGCTGTGACCCATGGAGCCCGCTGGGTTTGTTGGTATTCACCGAGAGAAAGTTTACCGTCCTGTTTGCTGGCTCGGCACCGCTCAGGACCCACTGCTGCTGCAGGTGAGACGCTTGTTTTTTGTTTTTTTTCTCTCCACACCCGCATTCAGCGAAGACCCGGCCTGCTCTGCTTGTGATTGGTTAGTGTTCGTGTCTTGATCAGATGATTGGTTACACGGTGGAAAAGTTTTAGCGTCAGAGCCAATCAGAGGCAGAGTAGGGGCTGGTCTTTTATTGTATGCAGGACTGTCTATAATAAATCTGTCATGTTTACAGTGTCATCATCCTCTCATGTTTGTAGTCTGGGCCCTGTGATAACTGGGGTCTAGACATGTATTGAAAATAAAGTTAGCCTATTAAATGTAGCCTAACATTAGTGCAGTAAAGGTACTTTACCTTACCTACAAATAGAAAAAACATGTACATTTTAAACATTTGCGTATAAATTATCCATCAAATTTATTATAGTTCAATGTAAATTATCACATTTAATGCAAACTTTTCCTGTCATGTTGACTCAGTGTGAATAAATTATATTATACTATATATTTTCACTTACGGAAAATATAAATATTTCTGAGTTGTATTATTACCTCATTAATATTGTAAATATTAAAATTCTGAGTTTGAATTTCTTCCATAAAACTGCATAGTGAGCCTTTAATGCAAAGTTTTCCTACCATGTTGAGTCAGTGTGAGTAAATTAAATCAATGCAGACTTACACATAAACCTTGCGTTTATTCAGTTGTTACACATAAAATTGAATTCTACATAACAGAGGTGGGAATTGTGGAGTCATCAAGTCATCGCCATGCCATGTATTTGTTCTGCTCAGTCACTGAACCAGGTGCATTCACTAATTAGCTCACCTTCCTGACTGAAGAGCTGTGCTGATTGGACTCAGCTGGTTTAGTGCATGAACAGAACAAACACATGGCATGGCGATGACTTGATGACTCCACAATTCCCACCTCTGCTACATAAGCATAATGTGTTTTTCAAGTATTATCTATTAAAGGAAAAAATGAGATGGAAACTCTCAAATTAATTATCTCAAATTATGAGATAAAAAAAATCAACATTTATGAAATACTTTTTTAATCAAAGCTAAGTTTTCATCACTTTATTTTCTTTAACTGGCAGAAATGGGCATCCATACACTCCAGATTAATGAGGTGGAGTAAAACTAACAAAACTGAATACTTCCTACTCTCAAAATTGTACGACTACAAATGTGTCTAGTTACTTTGCACCTTTAAATGATGTATGTACACCCAGAAACTGTAACTATAAGGACAGGTTTGGAGAAAGCCTCTCTGTTGTTGCTGTCTCTGTCTGTGTGAATGGTGTCATGGGGAGGAGGACGAGGGATGAGGTTGATTTAGATTGTCAGTGGCGCACAATGAAGACACGAGGCACAGCTATCATACCAGCTGGTGAAAGTAATTTAGATTATAACTCGCTACACCCTTGGGCTGTCGTTGCTCAACAATGCAGCTCGTTGTGTTTAAAGATATTGCAGCACTGAAACACACTGTGCACACTGAAGAGATGAAAAAGCTATTAGATATTTCATGGAGGTAAATGAAAACCGCTGGTACTGCAGGGGAGCGTCGAAATGATTCCCCCTGACTTTCTACTGACTTGTCTCTATTGTCTTTGCCGGTTATTTGAAGACAGAGTTATCGTTTGCGGAAGTAAACTATAGTGTTTTTGCTGTTCATTATTTCAGTGATTTCACTTGTTTTGTTCTTTTACAATCTGTTTCATCTTGTGTGACAATCGCATTGCAGATAATTGGTGTTCCTAAACCATCAGCTGAAGATAGGAGAAGGCAGTTGACACTTCAAAGCAGCTTTTTGTGTTTATTGTAGTCTTTGTTTTCATCGCACCGCACAAACGCTCATATAATGGCAGGGAACATCTGTTGGGGATGTAATTATTAAGGTTCATCTCTTAATATTTCATCATCACCGTGCTAATGACATACAGACAAGAATAGGTGTGTTGGTTGTGATGTGAATGTTAGATTAACTTTGTTGAGAGCAATGTTTCCTTTAATGTCGAGTATGTGCATTGAAGTACATTGAATAAATCCTACTACTAAATCTGCAGTTTATAGTCTTTTTAATACCAGTACTTCATATTTGTTAATACTGTAATTTTTAGAATAAAGTTGAGTCTAGTTAACTGCCTGCTATTGGGCTATGTAAAACCCAGCATCCTCAGCTACCTGCTCTAAAAGGTGACTGATTACCCATGAGATGCACCAGGACAGAATATTTCCTCTATAGAAAGAATTCATATAAATGTTAGTACATCGTGAACATACTGACGCTTATTTTCCTCTAAAGAGTCTTTATATATTTATCAGAATCAACAGCAGGTCTCATTTGTCCTTGGTCACAGTATATCCTTGCCTTGCTTAGTGATATGATCTGTTCCCTTGTGTGTGTGTGTGTGTGTGTGTGTGTGTGTGTGGTAGCTAGACGATGCCACAGGTCTGAAACCACTCCAAGATGCTTTGGCAGGACATTGTCTGCCCTGGAAAGCTGAGTTACGGTAGAACAGCCAACTTCTGCCCTATGGTTGGCTGTTCAACTGTAACAGTCTATTTAGTCTATGCCAAGAAGCAGCATCTTCTCGCGTGAAAGGCCTGCTAGAGGACACATTGGGCATACTTCAAATAGACGTGACCGGCTGGCGGTCCATCCTTGATTTGAAGGGATGCTCTTGCGTCAGTGTGTCCTGATTAAGATTGTATTTTGTGCCTGTTAATAGGCTTATCCTCACTACTCGCAGTATGCAATGCTGTGTGGGTTTTATGCAGCAGTCTTT
This sequence comes from Pagrus pagrus, assembly GCF_965226575.1. NCBI lineage: Eukaryota > Metazoa > Chordata > Actinopteri > Spariformes > Sparidae > Pagrus > Pagrus pagrus. The sequence goes on along the minus strand of NC_140188.1, from coordinate 21,554,849 downwards.
TGTCTCGACGAGGCAGATTCTGGAGGTCAACCTCCTTCAAATCATCTAGAGCGTCGAGGCTTTCCTCCTGGACATGAAGGCTCAGGACAAGGGTCACCTTGCAGCGCTGAAGGGCTTCACTATGCGACAAGAAAGGAACTACTTGACGTCGACAGTGCTCCACATGTGCATGTGCTTTTTGTGAGGTGTACTGTGGCAGCAAATTTGCATTAGTGGGAGCATGTGAGAGTCTGGTTGTCCTCCCGCAACACTTCAATATCCAGTGAGGTTTAAATTTTGCAGCACCTTGTGTCCTTAATTTAGAGGCTGTTGGGTGTAAACAAAAAGGAAAACAAACTAAGTGAAGATGTTGACTAGGAGAGACTCCTGACTTGACATCCCACAGTGTGAGTCTCATTGAGTGTGGTCCAGTCAACACTCATTTCCTGGTCAGCCTGCAGAAGGCAGAGCTCGGGGATGCGTCCCCCCCAAAAGGCCGACAGCTGCACACTCAGCCTCTATGAAAAGTACCTGCAGCACTGTGACTCAGACTGAAAAGATATGTTGTATATCTACAGTAGGACACAACTTCATCAATAACAACAACTACTTTGGTTTGGATTCTTCTGACCATCTGCATTTTTCACCTCTAAATAATTGTATTTTTTTAGAAAGTAACCCCAAAACTGATGATTGATGCGGGTCTATATTGAGATAATTGCAAGAAATCAATCAAACTCACAATTCAATAAACTAAGAGTCTCAGTAATGGTTAGCTAACATGTTTGTCCACAGCTGTTTTTTACACTGGGGATGTGTAAAACTCGAGTTGACATGCACATACAGTATATACTTTACACTTTTTATCTATGAGCCACAAGATAATTTATTTACATTCTTCTACGTATAGATTTATTTTAGGGATAGGAAGTGTTGATGACTTCTTAAATGCTGTGGATGGCCCATATAAACTGGACACAGCTTACATTTAAAAACACATTCAACCAGATAAAGACAACCTCCACATAGAGAAGGACACAGTTTTTTCTTTAATGGGAACACATTCATGTTTTTATTGAGTAAAAGACTGAATACAGCTGGTGTTACTGTTTCTCCCTGTATGTATGTACATCCAAAACGGTGCAGCAGATCTTTTACAGTGCGCCTGCATGCTCCAGTCCGTCTCTATAGCAACCCGCCTTAGTTACGCAGTCCCCTCTGCTCACCTGTGAGATGCCCAACTGGTTCTTAATCGACCACTGAGATGTGATAAGGCATATTAGTTCATCAGCAGATTAGCCATGTGCCTACAGTGTAAAAAAAATAAAATAAAAATGACTGGAATACTGTCTGGACCGGATATATTACTAAGATTCATCGTATAAGGAGAAAATGTTTGCGCATGTTTGTTCTGCAATAAATACTGAGCATATATATGTATATATAGAACACAATGTCAAATGTACAGAGATGTAATTAAAGTGTGAAACTTACAGTGTGACACATACGGTTTCCGGAGTGAGAAAGAGGTTGTTTTTTTGACGAAGTGGAGAGAAATCTGTTTCTGTGCATCGTGTGTGGGCGCAAGTGAGTGTGAAGCTGCTGAACTTAAAGGGGTTGTGCGTGGATTACATATCATGTGTTCGTCCTTCTCATATACAAACAATCTTTCACTGGAGAATATTTACAACTTCCTCGTCCGACATGTCTGTATCCAAGAGTTTAAAGCTTCCAGTATCAAAACACAGTCACATTAGATGTCGTATGTCATATTTCAATATATAATATATCCGTATAATATTCAGTTTATATCTTTTCTTTTTTTCAAGAGTATAAAACACAGCTGAAGATGGCGATAGAGGACAGGTAGCGTTTTTTTTATGACGTCAGGATCTGATTGGCCTCACGCTGTGGTTACATGGAGTCGAAGTCGTGGTCGTTGGGATCGATGACTTCAGGGGTCATGACCCTGCCCATGAAGAGGATGGACCCTGGAGAAGGAAGATAAAAAGTGAGGTCAAAACACAAACGTGTTTACATTTCAGAGGTACGTGTACGTGCACAGAGACACACACACCTGTCCTCCGGTGTCTAATGACAAAGAAGAATGGGTGATCGGCCATGACCTGAGGGTACAGCACCAGAGTCCTAGTCAGGGCGATCATTCCTGAGAGAGAGGAGGAGAGGGCAGAGAGCACAAAAACATTTACAAAAACATACATAACATTTACAAAGCAAATGTTATGTATCCAGTAATGTGAATGACCAGGAAGATTATGATGAAGAAGAGAAGATCAAGTCTACCTGAGCCCACGGCTCCCTCTGCTCCCTCCTCAGTCACCTCCAGGTAAGCCTTCTGCACCGCCTTCCCAATGTACAGGTCCTTACCATCTGTTACACACACACACACACAATAAAGCACACCGATTGTCAGCTTGTCTTCAGAGTACAGATCAGTCTGTCTGACATGTGAAGATGGTGTGATGTTCAGTCTAATTTGAGAATGACACTCTGTTAGTCTCCGCATCAGCAATCTTTCCATGCTCGGGGCACTTATCTAGTTTAATGACTAACATTACAGCATCTAACAGTTTCTTACATTTCTGTGTTTAAAATGTATCAATTACAACACAATGGAGTGGCACCATACAAATGTTAGGGCTGGGATGATATGCTTATCTTCAGATTCAATACTATCACTGTATTTGGGTGCCATTTTGATGTGATTGTTCCGTTAACACTTTAATCGTAATTCCCTTTATGTGTTAGTGCTGAGGTAACAGACAAAGTGCTAGTCATATAAAATCTGTTCAGGAATCAGAAAAAAACAATTCACAATACTTAAGAGAATCAGTTTTTTCCTGCGCTCCTTACACAGAGCTACTTTATTCTTTCAGTCCTCAAAATGAAATTGTAAGTCCAAAGGTAACAAGATACAAAAGAAAACAATACATATTCAAAAATACTCATCAAATAACTTCAAACAAAGGTCCTGCCTCTCAGTGGGCAAATAGCCAATCATGCCATAGGCATGGGGTCACATCATCAAAAAGTTATGACAGACAATAGGGCTGATTTGAATAAAAGGTTTTTAAAACGACCTCTTGCCAGAAAAGTATGTGTCCTCTGAGAACATGTTGAGCTGAGGATGTTTTTTGGCTAGTACAGGATGTGCTGTGCAGCCAGAAGTCCGGTACAGTCTGCAGATTGTGTTTCACACAATAATACTCGCTCCGTCTGACCAGAAGGAACAGGCTGTTTTGAACTTGTGTCGTCAGTGAGCACGGAGGTTTTTTCATTAAAAGGCATTTTGATTTGATTCAGTTCTCTTTAAAGATTAGCGCATTTGAGAAGAGTCAAATAGTGAAGTACTACTTTACTTACAATTATTTAACTCTATATCTTTAGTTTTTACATCCTAGTTATGCAACTGTAATTTGGTTGGTTTTTTGTGTTTGTTTTAGATGCAAATTATTCCAACATATTTATGTCCCTACATCGCTGTTTCTACATATACATCTGTCTCTCTCTCTGGATCTATTTTTACCAGATGATGTGACAGCTCTGACCTGCCCACTCGGTGCCAGTTACCTTGGTTACCTTAGAAAGTACTGGAGGCTACTTCACTGCAGCCAAGAAGCAGAAATATTGAATCTACTTCTCATGCCGAACCCTTCTCTGAGTTTATTTCTCTTACAATTTGTGTCTACATCTATATGTTTTATATAATAACATATGGGTATGAGTCACATATTTCACTGTTTTGCACCGTGTGTGCGTCTGTGCTTTTCCATACAGCTGAGTGTTACCTGTCATGGCGGAGAGATCAGCATCGTTGGTGAAGATCTTCTTTATTCCTAGCTCCTGCAGAGTGCTCCTCAGGTCAATCTTCTGCTCCACTTTGAACCTGAACAGTGCAGTCAGAATCACATGTTTAAGGGACGCATAAGGTGGAGATCATCTTGTGATGAAAGGTGTCACAGATCCACAGACTCCACATATACATCTTATTGTATTTGGTACAGTCAGTGGCACAGGGACATTAGCTAAAAGGTAAGTTGTCGTCACATTATGCATTTGTCTAATGTGTTCACTCTTCAGCTGTATAGGAAGAATAGGTAGGTCATTCTTATGCTTTTTAAGAAACCATTAAGCAGCATCACTGTGTGTTGGTAATCTACATTTTAACATTACTACATACTCTTCTTTTATACTTACTGTGCTACAACAACTGAGCTTGACAGCCTAAAAAAACTTACTCTATCTTAAATATTTTTGGGAATTTGTGTTTCATTCTAGCAGGAAAATGCTGGCAGTGCACTTGAGAGCACTGGGTTGAAACGCTTTTGTGGTGAAAAAGTGCTGCACACTGTTTTTATTAGCTAACGCTTTAGTAACAGATGGTTGACTACACAGCTAACAACAAGCTTACAATGTGGGGGATCAGCAACATCCAGTGTCTGGATGATCTGCTCCCACATATGGGCTTCACTGTCTCTGTTATGATAGTTTCAGTCTGATAAAGCTCAGGATAGACAATCCAGGCCAGAACAACTTTCTCCCCCATTTTCTTGGTTACCAGGGTGACAGATAACAAATCTCGCCTGGTCTAATATACATTTGGTTGTAGAAAGTCCTGGGTGGTACAATTCAACGCAGAATCCCCTAAAACCATCAGATGGAGACTGGTTCCAAGTCTTAAGGACCATCCTATCAGAATATATTCCCAAAAGACGGGAAGGGAGGGGGTCTTAAGGTAGTAATCGCACCTATAACCTAACCCTAACACAGAACCCTTACCCGGACCAAAACCACAACCCTAACCCTGAGCTGTAACCCTTAACCAGACAGCCTGAAACTCCACTGTGGTTAGGGTTGGGCACCAGTTTGTTAATGGTTAGGGTGATTGCAAGTGCCATGGGCAGGTGTAACTACATGAACTTTGCAAAACATTAAATAACACATGTGTACCAGTCTACACCAAATCACCTGAAACGTCTTCCCAACTACACTCCCCACACACCAAGTTCCCACTCCACACTTTGTAATCATATAGCTATTCTACGGTAAGGCCAGGGGATGCTTCCCATCATAACCCTGGAACAGAAAGAAATTTTTTTAGCGCTTGTGACGTTACCATTCAAAGCAGAATTCCCTCAAAACCATCAGATGGAGAGTGGTTCCAGGTCTCTACAACCTTCCTATCAGAATGTATTTTACCAAAAAAACGGCAAGAGCGACATTGACAACACTGCGGCTTTCAGAAAACTTCAGAAATCTTCAACCAGAGACACTCGACGCTGTCGCACGAAAAAGGCAGAGCGCTTTAAAATAGACAATGGGTCCACCACCTGGTCTCTAGGGGACTGCATGCTCGGGATACACTCTCTCCTCATTGAAACTGAAAAAACTGCTGAAAAAAAGATGCCGATGCTCAGAAAAGAACGCTATGTGGACACCAAGAAACCAAGAGACTGAGAGACTGAGCATGACCCGGAGCAGCCAAAAACAACTGAGTGACTAGCAGGCCCAACCCAGCTGATCTAGTATCTCGTAAGGCCATTTATGAGGTCATATTTCAATGTTTGGGTTTTTTTGCATGTTTTTTAAAAAATTTTTTACTATGCATTTTCTCGGTCTTCATTCTTTTAGAAACAATAACTATCTTACATATTTATTTATATACTGTGTATGTGTGTATATATATATAGATAGATATAGATATATATAGAGATATATACTGTATATATATATATATATATACATATAGGTTTTGTTATGTTGGTTTGGTTTGGTTTTTTATGGTTTTGTATGTTTTCTCACGTAAACCTTTAAACTGTCTGTTTACATGTATTATATGTCTACATCTGCGTCTCTGCGGGTGTTCATGTAGTTGTCCTTTGTACAAATAAAAGAAAAAATATATATTTGTGGTGCAGAACAGTTAATAAGACTTAAAATACAGCCTCCGTCTTACACCAACATCAATAAACAAATCATACAGGGAGTTCCAATAATAGAGGATGCAATTCAATGATAGGGGGAAAAAAAAAATCAGAGCTGCTGTTATGGCTCCTTCCACCTGCTAAATTGAAAACAGTAAATACTTCAGGGAGGTTCTCTATGGGCTTTGGATTCTGGGAAATATTTAACCATAACTCCAAGATGTCTCTGTACTATAGGTGAACACTAATATATGCACAAGTAACAAAGACATGTGAAGGTAAATCAGGTCGACAAAACACCTTCTGAAGCACATTGGTGTCACAAACTCAAGATATCGTGAAGTTACTTATGAGCTTTTGAAATGTAATTTCATCGACAGTATATGCATGTGTCTGTTTGTGTCATCTCTCACCTTGGTAGGTAGACTTCCACCTTCTGCCGTTTGACATTGTTTGCCCACTCCTCCAGCAGCGGCGCTTTGATAATGGGCTCCAGGGAGGCCAGCGGTACCTCCTGCCGAGGCAGAACGATCATCATGGACATGTCCTCCCCCTCGTAGGGCATCTCCAACACCTGGTACACGCCGCCGGCTTCCTGTGAGCCGTCGCTGAACTCACCTGGTGGGGAGGAAACATTGAAAGATGTTAATTAATACATAATTAATTTATTGTAGATTTTATTATCCACCTTACATAGCCCTGTAGGTACTTCTGATTGTTTTGTTTATTTATGTTTATTATGATTGTATAGTTTGTGTTAACATTATTTAGCAATGCTGTATGCAGTCATGTGAATAAAGCCACTTGAATTAAACTTAATTGATATGCATGCACACACACACACACACACACTTGCATTGGTGTCTTCTTTAATGGGTTTCTGAACGCAAAGCACATTGATCGACTGTATTGATCACGGTGCGTGTGGTTATTTCCCTGATGCACTAATTAAAAACCACTGACTCTTCACTACGAAGTGACGTGAAAGCCGAACTCGGTGCGAAAATGTATGTAGTCCAACCAAAATTAATTTAAGATGGAAAAGATTGCTGCATGTGCGGGTGTTTCTCACTGCCCTTTTTACACAAACATGCACGCGACGGTCTCCAGGAAGAAATGAAAACCCGATAAATGAATTAAAGCTCTTGGGGAAAAAAAAAAACCTCACACCCTTGCATGTACATGTGCACACTTGCATATACACCCGCCCACACACGTTAAGAGATATTCGATTGCTCACACAAACATCTGTAAGGGTGACATCATCTTAGAGCTTCACTACAGAGGCTCTACAGTGATATCTTTATAGCCTTGAGGTGGATCTTTAAAAGACTTGTCCCTCGTATCTCATTAAACAAAACCCACAGATAAAAGCTCTTATCGAGACAAGCCAACATTCACTTGAATAAGAGAGACAGTATTTCTCAGTCAGGATGAGATAATCCTTTTATACTCAAAACAAGTCCAGATAGATTTTATATCTAAATATAAGATTATCTCACTTACTCAGGTTTTTGCAGTGTGTGATGGAGATTACCGAGCAATTAACAGCGCCAGACTTTATCCCAATCTTTACACATCATTTTGCTTTTGAAGCTGCTTAAAAAGGGAAAATTACAACAACAAGAACAAAAATAAACCTCATCATCCTTCATTAACTTACACGTGGCATTCTGTGTAGCGTCTGCTGAAGCAGAGTGAGGCAGCGATGCAGCAGCGAGCGGGGTGTGGCTGCCCAGAACATTTTACTTAACCAATATGATTGTGCTTCAAAAAGAAAAGCACAAACGCAGCCTTCTCCCCAAGGACCTGTCCCTGTTCTGCAGTTCTTAAACACACACAGCCACACATGCACACAGTGCACTCACCACACACACAGAGGCACCGGTTCACACATACACAGATTTCCTTGATCCTGAGTGTGTGTGAGGATGAGTATGTGTGCACCCTGTGAACGTAGGTGTATGGAAGTATGCAATCGCACTAGACATCACATTTAGACTGCACCAAAATAACTAACATGCGTCAGTTTGAGCAGCAGTGCAGTAAGAAGGGATGTAAAAACAAAAATCCTGGAATCATTCATTCTATAACATGTTAGAGCCAAACTGCAGATTATGACATTTATAGGATGACAATCAGTAGAGCTCATTCCTCCACCAAGGCCCAACAGTCCCCCCTAATTAATCAAGCTTAATCCAAAATATCAGATAAAATAGATAAAATATTAGATATTTATTTGAACCTGCATCAAATTTTAGTCATTCATAGGTACCAGCCACCAAAATACTAGGTGTGTAAATCGAAAGCTTCATCACAATATGATATTATATCAATTCTTTGGACAACCATACGATATTTGCCAATATCACAAAGTCTGCCACGATACGATTTCGATTCGATTCAATATGATACAGGGGCCTACGATCGATCTGAGATCATATCATATGCCCATTTAACGCAATCAGTTACATTTATATCAACTCATAAAAAGCAACTAAAATATGTTTTGACAACTTTATTACTGAACTCTTCAGTGGAAATATTATTTCATCAATGGTTCCAGACATTTAAATGGAAAACAATCTATTCTTTTAAATAAAATAAAAGCACTGTTTAGAAAGGAGTTGCACATGGACAGAAATGGTGACACAGATTTGTCATGGGAATTTCAAAATAAAGGCATATCTTAACGATGGCGGCGATATGAATCGATGCTTTCACTTTGCACTGATTCTATTGGATCGCTGATCATTGAATCGATATATCGATCCAGATCTATGTATTGTTACACCCCTACTAAATACGCCTGATTTGTTCCATCAAGACCCCTGTATTATTCTGAGAAATGTATGAAAATGTCAAAAAGTGCCCTATAAAAAAAAAATCCAGAGATCCAGCCTTTTATCTGGATCAGCACCAAATGTTAATGGGGTCTATTCTTTTTTGCTTTAAATTATCAATATGAAGTAAATGTTGATGTACAATGTAATGGATTTAAAATAATGACACCATCTGCGTTTAGATTGGTTCAATATAAACCTTACTTTCACAAAGCTTTTGTCCACCACTGGGCACTAAATCTCCCAAGAAAATCAAGACTCAGCCACCACTTCTATCTAAACTCCCATTTTGTCCTGTGTTGTTGTTATTTGCGACTCTGAGGAAAAAGAAAATGATGGATGATGTTTCCACGTTTTTTTTAAATTAATTTTTTATTAATCCAAAACTGTAAACATTCCAGCTTCTCAAATATAAAGATTTCCGGCTTTTTTCTACTTAATTTTTATGTAAAATGAAAACCCTTGGATGGATGTAACCTTGCGCTCTGACTCTGGAATGTACCGTGTACATTTTTTTTTTTTACCATTTTGTGACTTAACTGTACATAGAACAATGAATTAGTCACAGCCTTATATACAATGAAGCAGAAATGTATTGTTTCACTCAGTCTGGTTCATAACATTTTTTTTTTCTTCCACTGGAACTAAAAATACATGAGGTGTGCACGCTGTTTGTGAAAATTTAATGACAAAGTTTTAAAGCGAGAGAATCAAAAAGGCCTTTTCAGAGAGACTTGGAAATTCACACTGACCTACCTTCTCTAAAATGACTCCAAATTATTAAAAGTCAGTATGACATCCTCTAATATAATTAGAAGCAGACATTAATAAAACATCCCCCAGAACCTGACAGACAGGTGTGTGAAGAGGGGAACAAATGAGATGAAGTAGAAAATCAGTGGAAAGACAAGTGTTGTTTGTTCTACCTGCTGCCAGAGAAGATGCAGCAGAACCTAATATAGAATTACATGACTTAACACAGACTGATTTCAGTGCTGCTAATGTTGTATGACATGAACAAAATAGCCTTCAAAATATACAACTTAATCAAACAGACGTGCCAGAGGAGGAAAATACTAGCAGCGGAGCTCACAGAGCAGAAAAGAGGAGCCTTTCCTGGGAATAACAAGCCAAATATGAATATTTCAGATCTAAGATTTACATTTTAAATAACCTCGGGAAATGTGAGCTGAAATTCAAGTTCTACGCAAAAAGAGCCACAAGTGTATAGACACACACACACACACACACACACACACACACACACACACACACACACACACACACACACACACACACACACACACACACACACACACACACACACACACACAGCTCATCCCTACCATAGTAGAAGTCTCCCTGCTGGTACATCATGAGCGTCTGGACCTCAGAGCCGTCATCTTTGCTGAAGGAGAAGGTTCGGGTGTTCTCTGGCCTGAACTGGTTTTTCCAGGAGCCCCTGAAGTAGACAGCATTCACCAGGGTCAGCCGGGTCACGCTGCTGAAGTCCTCGGCCGACAGCAGCTCCCGGATCTTGCCTGGAGGGGCAGAACTGTGTGTTAGGACCTACATTAGTTTTCATTAGCCTGAGGACATCTGCTGCTGTGATGCAGCTTTTGAAGGTGCACACAAGGATGAGGACGGAGATTCGCGCCACTGAGGGTTGTAAATTCAGTCAGATTTAGTTTCTGTGCAAGGTGATGTGATCAAACAAACAACGATGCATCTCCTTTGACAATTTTGCCCATCACTTCACAGTATGCTGAGGCTGCAGATAAAAATGTGTTCATATTCTCCCACTCTCACTCACTCTCGGTATGATTTTCCACCCAGCTGTTGATCTGATCGGCCACGGCTGCTGATTCGCTGAAGTCCACCGTTTCCACTTCAGCCTGGAAGTACTTCCTCATCAGATGGAGGAACTCGGGGTTAAAGGTGACGCCCTCCTGGAGGAAGAGGCTGTTGGCAAACCGGATCACGTAGTGGGCGTCGTCGTCCGTTATAGCCGTGGTCAGGTTCTGGAGCAAGGAGAACTCCACGCCTGGAGAACAGTGTGGGGGCATGTACAGTAAATGTACGCTATGTGCATGTGTATGTTGGTGTGAAAGTTATGATCGTTTTTATGATATACAAAAAATGTGTGTCATTTCCTGACAATGTTTGGTAGCCACAATGTTACCATATATTTAAAAAAAAAAAAAACTTTTGTGCTCCATCTTAAAAAACATAAGCTGTTGCTAAAATGACATGAATACAGTAGAATGTGTAAGTCACATGTTATCCTCCAAGCTTGGCACACTGAGAAGATGTTCAAGTGCCCGCTATGACTATCCAAATATCCAAATATTAATGCTATTGTTATCCGTGCTAATATCCAAAGTATCGTTATCCATGTTAATGATGCTGATCTTGTTAGCACGGCAGTCTGGTTGTGATGGTAATGATTACGTCACACTTTCACTTGTTTGACAAAGAATGTAAACTGTTAACAAGAAGAAACACTGGCTGGAGTGGAGCTTTAAAGGGGTACTCCAGAGATTTAACATTGAACTTAAAGATGGGGAACTCACGAGAGAAAAAAGAAAGGTTAATAATGAGACAGGCAGCAGAGGTCGAACTAATATGACTTTAGTTCCAAGTGTACTTTAGGGCAACCTCAAAAAATGGTGGCTCCTATATCCCCCCCAATTTCAGGATCCAAATCATTATACCTCCCCATCGCATCCTGAAACAATATATTTTAAACTCAACAACTGCGCTTTGCAATTCAGGCTTTTTGCTAAAAAAAACCCCCAAAAAACAAAAAGGTCTCAAGCCAGAGCCAAGATAACCCCGAATTACATCATCAGGGTTTCCAAACTTTCATGTGTAAAATCAGCGGTGTGCCCCTTTAAATGAATTCTCTTTAAACTGAAGTCGGTAGTAAAAACTGCATTAGTATTCCCCTTGCCAAAGACTTGGATCCTCTTCCTCTGCTCACTGTTGATCCTGACACTGGTGAACTCACCTTGCAGCAGGTGGCTGAATCCTACAGCCTGTCGTATCTCCTCCAGTGAAGCCCCCCTGGCTCCCAGCTCCACCATGCCCAGGGCTACGGCCACGCTCAGCGGGGAGAAGATTATGTTGTCCTGATCCCCCGCCGCCTGCAGCCGGTGGTACAGCCTGACCGAGAACTCTGATGTAGTGTCCTCAGGTATGTCAGCCGCCCGGCAAACGCGGCTCAGCGGCAGGATGGAGAGGAGGAGGAACGGGGACAAGACGTCCAGGATCAACATCGCAGCACAGACCACAGAGAGCTGAGCCAAAGAAAAAGAAGAGACATTTAATGTGGTGATGGAATGGGAGAAAAAGATGGATGGATCGGGGGGGTTAAGGAACAGGAAATGAGTGATTGGAGAGATGGGAGGTGGATGGGCAGCCAGAGAGGTGTGGAAGGACGGAAAACAGATGATGGAGTGAAGACAAGATGAAAGAGAGAAAATGATTTGGGGAGGGAACAGAGCCAAAAGTAGAGAAGGAAGATTCTGGAAAAGGACGGAGAGGTGAAGGCAGAGAGAAGAGGATTGCAGAGAGGAGAGGGAGGGAGAGAGATAAAGGTAGAGAAGATTATTGCGTCAGGGAGAAAAGGAGATGAAGGACAAGAGGATTTTGGAAGGGAGGGAGACAGAGATGAAAGTAGGGGGAGCAGCAGGGATGTGGGATGACGAAAAGAGAGCATAGGAGAGAGGAAGAAAACAACCATCAGTCTATCATACTGCCAATTTAAAAGGAAAAACAAAACAAAAAAAAAAACAGCCGGCAACAATTCCTACTTGTTAGCAGAGGTGAAGAAAAGGACTCTATTATCATAAAGATGCTGGAAAACTGCTTAAATGGTGCTGCAGAATGAGATTAGATAGAAAAAAATAGGCACGGACTCAAATGGATTCAGATGAAAGGGCAGTGGGTCATGGAAGAGATATTCACTGTAAGAGTTAAAACCAGTTGTTACAGAAATGACAGACAGAAGGAGATGGAGAGAGAGATAGAGGGAATGAGAGGCAGTGAGACGAGTCTATAAACAACGAGAATGTACGGTAACTACAGCCGTACCGCCGACTGCAGTCAGTATTGATGTTCAGAGCACATCTGCTAAATGAGCTCATACATATTTTATGGCCGTTCTTATCATCTCCAGTTAAATCAGCTTCTTTTCTTCAAAATCTGCTTCACTCTGTGCGTGAGTGTGTGTTTGAGCCTTTGTATGAGAGCGGACGAGTTTCTGACTGTATGTGCTGAATGACTGATGAGGGAAGAGGCCTTTACTTCCTCCCCAATCCTCCTTCCTCCACACTTCTCGCCTTCTTTTTCCTCATCTTCCTGTCGTCCATATGTTACGTCTATCTTCAGCGCTCTCCTCCTCCCTCCCGTCTCTCTACTTTCCTACCTTTCCTGTCTCTTTAACCCTCCCTTTATATTTTTTTAAATGACAAGGAGTGTACACACACACTGCGCCATCTCTCTGGTGCCGTTGTTGCCAGGCAACATTGTTTTTCTGCTGCCCAAACAAAAAAAGACAGAGAGTCAATGATATATAGCATAAAGAGAGAGAGAGAAAGAGAGAGAAGTATTTCGAGAGACAGTGATGAAGTGTGAAATAACACATTTGTTTTGTTGTTTGCCTCTCCGCTGTGCTGTTGTCATCATACAGGACTCTATTAGCACTCCCATGCAGCGCTGGAATCTGCTGGCTGCTACTGTATGTGTGGGATGACAGGTGACTGTGCTCACAATGTACCTGAGTGTCAACTACAACAACAATGGGCAGCAGCCAGAAAATTAGTGCCCCCATCCTGTTGTGCTCCTCTGCTGTGCTCTGGCATGTGACAAACAATTCTCCCTCCAAACTGCGTTAATGTCAAATCCATTAAAGGATTAGCCTTGTGATATTACTGTCAACAAATTCCATTAAAAAGACCAAAACCATCAATGAATTGATCGTAGTGTTGTGTGCCTATGTGGCCATTGTGCCATGGACTTAAAAACACCATCAGGGAGCCACACTGTTGTTTCTTTTGACCGATCCCACAGTGTTTCCCACACATAGACTTTACTTTGGCAGTGCTGCCCAGGTATATTAATGGCTGTCCAAGCATATTTGGCGACCCATTTCAGCATTTTTTACTTTTTTTTGTCCGTCCGCTATTGATTAATCACTAGTTCAGGAGCTTTGGACCTTGATGGCCCGGGGCTAGCTGATTAGCATGCTATCTTCAGTAGAGAATCTCTGCAATAATATACACGGACGTCATAACATCAAAACAATCTTGCATATTGAAACTTTGAAGCGATTCTGAAAAGTTGTTGATTTTTGAGTCAAATATTGACACTTTGCAACCACCTTGTTTGTGGCAAAAAATATTTCCCAGCAATCACTAAGTTCCCAGCTTTATTAGGAAATTATATATCCTTGAAAAATATATGCTATACATTTGTGATTGGTTGTGTCAATGGTTTTGGTATTTTCAAGAACAAAATGATTGATTATTGCTAGCATTATCCTTAAAGCAATACCTCCTGATTGACAATGAAATGCATCTAGATTATCAGATTTGAAGCATCATTCCTCATTCTCTTGCATAACACGTCACTTCCACTTCATGTCCTCCTAAACTGACAAAAATGATCTCATCTTGTTTGTTCTCCATCTATAAGTTTTCTGACAAACTGCTTTTGACAAGCATGACACTGACCAAACTGTCAGCTGGATTTGCATCCACTTGAGTCTGGAAATGGACTTTTATTTTTAAAGTTTCTTCACGGGAGATGGAGTCACATGGCACACTCACTTGTTTTTGTTTGTGTACCAAAATATAAGAACATCTTTGGGGAGTTTTGCACTTAACTTTTTTCTTGCAAAGTGGTGCCTGGGTCATATTTAAAAGGATGAAGATGGTTAATGTTAACCAGGGTGAAGGATGGGTCTCCAGGAAACCAGGAATATTTCCTTCCCTTTTTTAACAGGAGATTTTAGACGTTTTAGACAGAAAAATGCATGGATCTTCAGGAAAAGATCAGGCGTATTTAGGTGGCCGATATCTATGACTGAGTATATTTGATGTGGATCTAGCAGATTTCAATGTTGTTTTTTATAATGAATTAGGCTTAATTGGATTAAAGGGGGCTGCTGTATGTTGGCGGAGGTAGGTTCTAGTTGCTCAATGTGTCCATTCATCACGTCCAAAAAGTCTAAAGGAAATTCGAATATGATAAATTGAATTAAATCATTTGATAGAATTACTGTAAAATGATGAATCTGATCATATAATAAGTTAGATTTTACTCATTCATAGTCAGACGAGTGCATCAAGTTGTGGTTAAGACCTGGCAGACGGCCTTGCAGTGTTAACTACTTTAACTCCTTTAAATAGATTTAAACAACAACAAAAAAACCCCAAACAAATCAAATGATGCTCGTAAGCACATAACTGATGCACCGCTGTTAATATACTGTTTAGTCACGTGTGTTCACCTGCCCTCACGTGTCGTGCTGTGACTCAGACATTGCAGAGAAAGAGAGAGAGAGAGTCAGAAGGGCTGAGGGAAAGGAGGGGGCGGCTGGCAGAGATGTAAATGGCGGTAATGTTCCTGACCTTCTGAGCTGTGGGAGCTGAACTTTTCTGAGAGAGACAGCCCTGCTCTCTGTAAGGAAAGACCCAGCCATGCAGTTAAGCCAGGGAAAGTGGAGTGGAGCATCGCTGTGTGTGCACCTGTGTGTGTCTGGATAATAACACCATGGGTGGCTGGCTGTTACGTGTAACGGTGACACCATTCTGACCTTTTGAGTTGTGGCACGCTGTCTGCAAGAGGATCCCACACTTTGCCAGTTCGGCCGTTGGTGACAATGAGCCCAACTTTGGCTCCGGTCTGCTTAGGTGGGGTTCCCAGGTGAGTGGGGAAACCCAGCACCCAGCTGCAGAATGCTCTCTCGTGACTAACGGAACCGAATATGTCAGAAAATCGCTCATGGTTTAAGTTGCAAGAGTTTAATCCTGACAACTTGATTAATTCCATGCAATTAAACTCACTGGCCTTTAAAAGCAGCCTCTAATCTCTCTGTGTAATCCTAATTCTCAGACAGAATAGATCGGCGGTTGACATTTCGACAATTAAAACGTGACGTCACCCAAATCCACGGCATGCACGTTAATCCTTACTGCCATTTAAACCCAACACCTTGAGACGGCATGCTTCGGAGGTCAGGGGAATTTATTAAACATGGACATCCTCACGCACACACTTTGAAGTACACATCTCCACATACACTTCTAAGCCAAGGTTACCAAGGCAACTGCGAGTGATGGACATTTTTCGTTTTCCCGAGCTGACAGAGAGAAATTTTACCCTTAAAAGATATCTTCCTCCTTCCATGTAGGAAGATAAACTCTTTCCTTTTTTCACACTACTCAGCATTTCCTGCCTCCCGTAACCCTTCTCTCCGCGAGAACTCCTCACACCAGCTCCAGTTCTGTCAGTCATGGCGCTCTCTGACATCGTCTGCCACAAACACGCACACTCCCCAGACGCGCATGCAGTGCACTGACTGCACTCAGTAATTTTGCAAAAACAAGGCAGGCTCCCGCTCTTCATCCTCACTAAAGAGCTGCAGCAAAGAGCCAAGTCCCCCTCCAACAGTATCTCCCTCTTAAATCCACAACTCTTGCTTCAGCTCAAATCACAGCACGCTGGTTCACTTAGGCGCCGAGCACACTTCCAAAGTGCTGAAGCTCAGAGGTGCTTTGGACGAATTCTGTGAAAGGGCTAACATCCCATTTCATCAAGGCCTACCCCTCGGGTAATAAACTGCAGAGTGATGGCTGTGATTATCTGTGGCCCTGCAAAACCTTAAATTTCTGTGATGGACGCTCTGTTAAAAACTGCACCGTAATCTGGCGCGATTTCACCATGAATATGTCTGAGTTAGTTTTGCAGCGCACAGATAATGGAGTCCGATTATCATTTATGAGTTTCACGTTTCCCTTGGAGGCTTCATAGCAGCTGCTTTTTATACATCGTCCTTTTTTTAGAACTCTGCCCTTAAATAAGTAAAACATAAATAGATAAATAAATGAAATAATAAAATAAGATAAAATAAAAACTAATACTAAACACTACTAAAATAAAAAAATTAACCACCGTTAGTGGCTTCTGTGTCACTTACTGAGCCTTTCCAGCTGCACTATAACAGGGCGGGGTGTCATATTACACAACACGCCATTAAAGGGCGTGCTAATCATGTATCAACATAATCATGAAGCATACCCACTTAACTGGAAGAAGCTCAGCTAAAAGCACATCATAACCATTTTTACTTAGACAGAGCACAATTCCAACACCAAGCATCTAAAGCAAAAGCAACAAAATCGGTGCATGCACGCGAAGCTGGCACAACCGATCATAATGTTCCAGGCAAACGATATGCCATTAAAAGCTGAGACTATAGATTCAAGGCCAAAAACAGTTGTATTTAGCTGGAGTGAATACCTGTAGTGTAATGTAAGAGTGAGCGCTACTGGCTGTAACATGAGAAATCTATAATGGCACAGATGGTGCCAAAACAAGCTAAAATAGCACATTTGGAGATTCTGCCTAAATATGTCTCCACTAAAATCTCTCTAAATTTGCTGTCCTGACAGGTGGAATGTTCAGATGTTGTGCTGTGGTTTTTCTAGATGTTGTGATTTTGTTAGGCAGAAATTAAGTATTTTATTTATGCCGTGTTCCAACTTCGTTTTACTCTGACCCGGTGAGAGCTATACTGATGCTGACACCTCTGCAGAAATCTCACAACTTTATTTCGGTACCAAGATGTTTGATATAGAACTTGCAGTTGCAAAGATATGCTTTTTTCATTTTGGGCAAATAATTAAAAGTGATTTTTTAAAAATTAGTTTAATGTCTTCTAGTCTAGTCTGATGAGGTATATGATCTACGGCTGTGTTTCTGGGGCCTTTGTGATGACGAAAAAAATCCCAGGAGAATGGAAAACGTATCTGCTGTCAATGTTAATTGCCTAATTTTAGCAGGTTTACGCACATTTAAAAAACCTGCATATACATGCTAGTTTTGGTGTGAATAAATAAAAGTGGACGGGATACACTTGGATATCTAATACTTAGCGGCTAAGAGATACTATTCTGGTCTCGAACAGAGTAAAATGCAAGAAGAAAATGATTAAAACCTCACATCATTAATCTCAAATCACTCGTGTCTCTGTTAGACACCCGTCTCTCACCTATTGTTCACCCACAGATATGAAGATTCGAAGGCAGAGCAGAAAATGTACACAGGGAGGCTGCAGTAAAGACAGAACAGAAGAAAAGAAGCACTCAAGTCCACTGGGAGGTGTGGACTTCCATTACTGAGCCCAATAAAGTGGATACAATTCATCAATCAAGTTGTTTGTTCTGCTCACGCCCGTGACATGCACTCACTATATGAGACAGCAGCTAAATGGCTAAGTTGCTGGTACTGTAACAATTTTGTTCGTGCTTGAGCCAAACTATTCACGCCCCAATTATCTCCATTGCTAAAGTACACGGTTAATGTGATTTACATGTTTGAAGCAAGCGCTCATGATTGGATAGCCCTATCGTGCATTACAGCCTACAGTGCTGTGTGATGGTAGTATCTCAAAATCCAGAGGGATGATGGGAAATTTGGTCAGAATTATTTCTCATCTATTAACAGGTGAACGATAACTGTATATCAGGCTGACGTAAAATCCACCACTGTGCAACTGAAAAAGGTAAGTTTAGTGCCACTTGATTAAACATGATTTTGTAATCACTGTTATAATATTTCACATCATGTATGTTGTATCTATGAAATAAACTCCTCTGTGGTTTAACGTCTTTAAAAGCAGTCCGCGACGCAATGATTGCTGGTGCCATAATCACACAGGTGTGTCAATGACAAATATAAAACTGGAGAGTGTCAGCAAATCAACTTCAGTCAATTACTTTTTAATTAATCTCACAATCAAATCCCCCAAATAAGCCTGAAGGTCAAACCAACAGCAAGATAGGCCGTCTACGTACTTGCAGACCCGAAGCATCACTTAAATGCTTGTGACAGTAATTTCTCGGTGTTTCTGTGAAAAGTGCTCATGTTACATTAACAAGGCTCTCTCACGCTAGACCTTTTTCACAGCAGACATTGTGGCTTGTCATGCCAGTAAAAGCAGTGTTACTGCGTGCTGTTCGAGTGTCCCAGTAAAAAGTCATGACAGGGTGACAGTGAGCCAGCGTGCACGACAAAAGGACCCTGAAACTGAATCAGCTGAATGAAATTCAGCCGGGATTAATTTCCTTATTTACACTTGTGCTTTTCATACTGTGACATGTCAAAATGTGGGCTGTGAAAAAGGACGAAAGCTGTCAGCAATGATGCTAAAGGAATGAAAAGGTGAGGCTAAATTAAAGTAATCAGCCGTCAGTGATTACTTTCATACCAGTTTCTGGTTCCGATTATTCACATCGGAAAAGCTTCTTCGCAGCTAAAATAGACATTATTTTGGATTAGTCAAGTTTGAGTTGGGATCAGAGATCAGATTCCTGTGGACAGTAAAATCTGAGGGGGAACACTGAGCATCATCTTGTTAAGTAGAAATTGTCTCTCCAATAACTTTAGGATTGTCTCATTTAAAGCATTTAATTTATAAATAGGCCAATTCCATTAATTCAATCTCCTTGTGCATAGGAAATTATATAATCAAGTGTGTAATTTGTTATAGATTATTTTTTCATTAATTCAAAAGGCAACATGAGATATGTGCTGTAATACACAGAGGCCCAGAGCTGAATATCTGCAATTATACAGTACTAATAAGTATACATCTGCATTTTAGGCACATCTACAACAACGTTCATACATGGGGTTTGTGGTGCTTGCTGTAGCCTAGCATGAAGCAGCAGTCTATTAGCACTTGTTAAACACAAACAACCCATTAAATGAAACAAAACACCGGTACTGGACACTGTGCTGAGTATCAGCCAATTATTTACTGTGCTTTAATTAGAGGTCAGTGACTGATGCCATATTTTTTTGATATATGTAATTGAAGACTTAAAGGATAAGTTCACACAAAAATGAAAAATCATCACCATCATTATCTATTCACCCCCATGCTCGAAGTTTTGTAGTGAATAAAACATTTCTGGAGCTTCACAGCAAAACCGTGTTGCGTATTCCCTTCAACAACTGAAGCAGATGGGGACTTGATTTAATACCTTAAAAAAAAATTACCCAAAGCATCATGAGTCTCCAGAAGCCCAGAGATCCCAAATTGATTTGAACAGACGTTATTTACAACCTCGATGTGCGGTCGATATCGTGTATCCTCTTCAGACGGGGGTGCGTGCTAACACTTTTAGCTTAGCAGCTACAGTAAGAATTTCTGCCTTAAAAAGCATGTAAAAAAAATTACCTATCTACAGCCCATCTTCAGCTCAGTGCCTTAGCTCATTCAGCCCCTTGTTAGAAAATGACATAACGTGCTATGGAGCCCGCCTGAAGTCCCAGGATGCTCACTGTACACTCCACAGAGGGCAAACAGAGGTTAACAACCCTTTATTAATCCCTGCTAACAGAGACACCCAGAGGGAGAAACACAGCGAAGACAGAGATAAAGAGGCATAAAGACGCATAAAGACAGTTCAATAGATGGAGAGGGAGAAGAAAGAAAAGAGACAGAAAAACCAACAAAAATAAGGAAGACATGTGGGTAGAAAATTAGCAAATGAGACAAAGACACAAGTAAAGACAGATTGACGGAGACAGGAAGTGCACTGAAGAGCTGAATAGAGGCAGCTTCCATGCAGATAGCTGCCTTGATTCAGAGCCAATGATATCTAACGACCCCCTGCACAGCATGGCAAGATGGTTGACTGCTCCCCACACTCTGCCAAGACACACTCAACGGCGTCTCTTTTCTTTCTCTGTATCGGGAAAAACACACACACACATAGAGACACACATGCACTAACAGCGACGGTGCTGTGGGAGCGCAGTTAGGAGGTCTGAGCTGTAATTGGATCGGCCTCTATTTGGGGTCAGTGGTAAAAGTGAAAAGACTGGAGGCTTTTTCAAATGGACTAAAGACCAGGGAGACACCGGAGAACAAGAAAGGTCACTATCAACTCGTCCTGTGGGGGAAACGTATGTGTGTGTTTGTGTTTAACACTGGTAAAGAAGGGGAGACGAGGAGGGCGATGCAGAATAAGAAGTGATAGCCAGGTGAGGCGGCTCAGACGGAGAGAGCAGAGAGCCGGCGGGGTGATAATGAGGGTGTTTGAATCGCTCACCAACTTAACTGTGATTGGCTCGCTTCATGAGGTGGAGGGTAGTGAGCACGTTGAAAAAACGGAGAGGAGATGGCGATGAGCGAGACAATTAGGAGGGTAACTCAAACTGATTTGGTATTTGACACGTTCGCTACAGCCGCAGAGCTTGGAGTGAGGAGAAAATATGGGTGTTACCCAGTCACTTCAACCATTTTACCGTCCTCCTCGCAGATCTCTGCTTCTCTCTCTCATCATCCCTCTTATATATTCAGCCCATCCCTCAGCGCCACCAATCAATCGGCATATCGATTGAAAGGTACACATGTGTGTGTGTGTGTGTGTGTGTGTGTGTGTGTGAGAGAGAGCTGATGTGAGCTGGATGGACTCTAAAATACCTCTGTGAAATGGTATTGCATTTCCCTTAAATTTGTACAATCTTGTGTAGAGTTTGGTGGAGGAATCTCCACAGTATGTGCAGTCTCAAAATGGATATCTTCAAATGTTAAAAGGTATCTCAGTATCTTGGCTGAATAAGGCTACAACCAACTATTATTTTCACTGACAACAATAAGTTGTTTGGTCTATAAATAGTCAGGAGATGATGAAAAATGTTGATCATTGTTTTCCTTGAGATAAAGTCCTTAGATGTCTTTTTTTGTCCACAACCCACAGATATTCAGTTAACTGTAAAAGAGTAAAGAAACCAGCAAAAATTCACATACAAGAAGCTGGAATTGGAGACGTTTGGCCTTTTTTCTTAAAAACTACTCAAATCGATTAATTGATTATCAAAATAGTATCCATTCATTTAATAGCTGACAACTAATAAAATAACGAATGTGTGACAAAACAGCATTATAGTGACGCACTGTGCTGCTGCAGAGATGCTCTGGCCTACAAATCTCCAGATGTAAGAAACATGTTTGTTTGGCACGGACCCATCAACGTGACGTCAACATGATTTTAAGGTGCAAAGGAAAATTGTGATGCAAAAGTGAACGTTCCCACTGATCCCAAATCACAATCACAACATCCGTCAAAAATAATCGCAATTACATGCAATTTTTTTTTTTTTTTTTAACAACATGGTCCTGCCCTAACATATTAAATATCATCATGGATGTGTTAATTTTAGATATCAACCATTCACAGTTTGGTACATTCATTCAAACACACAAATCATTTCCATTCTTGTGATTCCTGCTCTCTCTCTCTCTCTTTTTCCTGTAACTCCCTGATATAACTCCTGACCTCTTTCTCTGTGACTCTCTCTCTCTCTCTCTCTCCGCTCTCATCCTCCTATCTGGCCAGGTATAAACTAATCCCCTGTGTCTTTGCTGCAGCAGACTGTAAAGTACAGGGGACAAACCTGCTGCCTGAGTGTGTGTGTGTGTGTGTGTGTGTGTGTGTGTGTGTGTGTGTGTGTGCGCGCGCCTCAGCGTGTGAGTTAATTTAGAAAGTGGAGGGAAAATGGAGAACTGCTGAAATTTAGTTTGCCCACACTTCTTCATGTTTTTTAATTACATACTGGTAGCGTAAATGTATTATAAAAACTAAACTGTCACACCGTTATTTCACTGTGTATGAATTTCACTTGCGGGAGACAAGAAAAAAAAGAAGAAGCAGGTTTTCATGCCGATCACTGCCAGCCTTTTGTTCTACTGCATTTTCAATAAATTCAAATTCAGTTACCACGGGCATAAATGTATTTCAGGACAAAGAGAGATTAAATTAGATTTTTCTCTCACATCATGCTGCAGCACATAACAGGTCTAACTCTAGCCTGAGAGGACGCATCTGTGGTCAACTCAACAGCAGCACTTATTGCAAAAATTTCCTCCTATTTCTCACAGCTTACTGAAAAAACGTCAACACTCCTGCACACACAATCACGCGTACATACAGACAGGGTTATGGCAGGCTGTCACAGGCGCGCATGCATGCACGCGCCTGTGTGCAGCAGAGGGTTCAAACCCAGTCAGTTGCTTCTCCCGTCCCCGCTCGTTTTGTTTCGCTAGGCTGATTTGAAAGACATTTAATTATTGAAATGCAATTAATGCAGCGCTCGGTGGGGAATAGGCAGAACACACACACACACACACGCACACATATATATACACAGACACCATAGGAGGGAGTAAAAAAAGGGGAGGAAACAGCAGGCTATATACCAACAGAGATTAACCAGTGATTCAGATGCATATGGGATTAATACGTTGAGATTATGACTGAAAGGTTTTTGTGAATATGGAGCTGCAAGGATTTAGGAGGTCATTGTCTTAGTTGCAGAGATAAAGAGATCATAGGTGGATTGAGAGAATGAGGAACACTGAATTGTATATTATTGACCATGCCCCCGCCCCCACACATGGCATCTGTATAATTCCTTGGATTTAACCTGGAGAAATGTCATTTTTTCATACAAATAGGTGTGATTTGTTTCTCCCTTTGTGTCTTCTCCCTCAGGCTTGGTTAGTGCATGAATTTTCACCTTAAACCACCATGAACACATACACAGACCTGCATGAAGGAAAAACAAGTGGTGTGTATTTATGTGTGTGTGTGTGTGTGTGTGTGTGGGGTGGGGATGGGGTAGGACCAGGCTACTACAATCTGCCTCGTTAATTCACACACATGCACTCACTGCGCCTTTGCCTGTATTTCAAGGACAAGAACCGCACTGCAATGACTGAGCTCAGTGAGGAAAAAAACCAAAACAACAACAACAACAACAACAAAAACATGCACTGCCATCGTAGACCACCGGTAAGAATTTAATAGCACTGGGTGGTGGACAAATGGGTAATCAATAGGTTTGGAGAAATATGTTTGGCTCCAATGTGCGTCTCCACCCGCCCCCTTATCAAGCCTGCACATGTTGATTACAGCACCACAATCCCTTTATACTATTCTGTAAAATGCCATATTACAACAACACATTTCTACATCTTCTTAGAAAATAATCATATGGGAAAACTCAGAAATAGGCTATTCTTTTTTTTTCTCTTCTTTTTCTCCCCCCATCTCTCAAAAGCTGAGCGGTTAATGTTTGATATCCAGTCACGTTACTCAGATACATCAGTACAGGTTCTGTGACTGGACCAGCTGAAGGTTATTTCATAAAACGGCTCTTACCGATAAACGGTGTTAGGTGTGTTGGATGGATGGATGGATGGATGTGTGCGGTCTCTCTCTGCTGCTCTCCTCCAGCGCCGCAGCTCGCTGCTTGTTCATTTGCCGCAGACTCCGCCCCCCTCCACATCGATTGGTCCAATGAACGTCGCCCAGAGAGTATCGGCGTGAAACGAAACGAGTCTCTGCTGCTGGTTTCCGCTTTTGCTTTAAACAGAAATTCAACTTACTTTGCTTTCGACATGTAAATGTCCTCGACCCTCCTTCGCGGCTGCTTTGGGGCTTTTATTTACGAGTGACTGGGCGTGTGTCACATTCGTACGATATTTTAATTCAGCCGATTTTACATCTCGTGCCTAATGGCTTAACCGACCTGGATTTAGCCCGCTATAAGGGTTAGCTGAGCTTCTTCTTCTTTTATTATTATTATTTTTTTTTTAGCAAATGCGCTACTCTTTAACGTATATTAAACGCCTGACAAATTTTCATAATTTATAAAAACCCGTGACAACTTAATTTACGCTAAAAATTATTCATACAGCTGTTTATGTGTAACGCAAACGGACAACACTTTGGATGGCGGAGACTTATCTTGACCCACAGTGCAGCAGATAATTACGTGCTGAGCTAATAACTAGCTTAATTAACTGTTAAATGTAGCTTCTGCGTACCACTGAAGACAGGATTTTAATATTGTGTGCTTTCTAAAAGTGCAAAAAGCGCTTAAATGCTCGTCAACCCTCATAAGGGTTAAAAAATAAATAAAATACACCACCTGTGCCTTTGTGGGATTTGTAGTCAGCTGAGGTGTCCATTACAATAACAATAGACGAAGGAGACGTGCTGAAAGAACTACAACAAGCCTCTCTGGTGATACCAACGGACAGTCTCAACGCCGCCCTCCCCGGCTCTCGGCTACAGCTTTGTCAGGCAGAAAACTTCCTGAATGAAACCACAACAAAAGCGGGTGAGTAGCCTGTCACAGCAGACAGCCGAAACACTTGTCAATAATTGCATTTTACCTTTCTTTTTAAATTCCCGCTGTTTTATCGCCATATACTTAGCTAGCGACACAGTGCGAGTTAGCTAAGGACGGAGTTGATCACCTGCTGTAAGCTGCTAATCTCACGTTAGCGCGTTAACTCTACCTGTAGTTCGCTTTTTAACATCATCCACCTCCTCGTCGTTGCCTCGTCGCTTCTCTTCTGTTCACTGACAGCAGTCTTATCCAGGTAAGTGTCCTGTCGTGCGGTAAATTAACTGTCAGCCCCCTGCACCTGTGATGTGTGTGTGTGTTTTTAAAGTGACAAACTTGTTGGGGTTCAGGTGTTATGGCGCTTTAGAGCATCACGTCACATCACCTGCTAAATGGTGGTCGCGGGCTAATGAAGATGGGAAACGAACCACTGTTTCTGTCCCTGCTGTCAGATGGGAAGCCGAACTCGGTGACCTCACTCCCACACAGGGACTGTGTGCCTATAAAAGTTCAGGAGGAAGCAAAAATGATTTAATCCAAAAATGCCACCACAGCAAAATGCAGGTGCTCGACCTGTAAATGTCACAATGAGATATGGCCATAATCTCTCCAGGGTAATTTAGTTTGTGGTGATAGCTGCAAGGGTCATACAAGAGAGATTCAAGTACAGTGGTGGCTTTGAGCTCAGTTAGACAGTAGCCAGACATGCAAAAAATGAGGCTGTGGGCATGATAACATCTGCTTTAGTGGCCAGTCAGTGGTTTTAAAAGGATTTTAGCCTGCAAGACAAATTGTGATGGTTCCCACAAATGACTCAAAGGGTTGACTTAAAAACCTGGCAGACATTTTTACATGTCATAACAGGTAAAGCACAGGTGTAACTAATAACAAGTTCAGTTCAGTTAATTGTGCCATTAAGCGATAGGCTACTAGTGAGCCAGCATGCACAATACCAGAACTCCTAGATACCTAGATATAATCCAGTCATTCTGATTATTTGTTACTCCTGTGTGTAATAAACAGAAATGTCCAATTAGGGAAAGGCTCATTATGTATGCTTAGTTAGTAAATATGGGCCCCTTTAGACAGATACTACATCTCCTTTGCTGTGACCTCACTCACAGCTTGCTCCAACTGTGGGAGAAAACTTAAGATTAATTCTGGTTGTACACAACCTTAATGAAATGAAGAAAGTTAGATTAAAAAAAAAGAGTAAACTTTTGTATTTATTTTAGTTTATTTTGTTATTGTCAAATTTGCTTATATCCATGTGCATGTTGTATGTAAACTTAACTGTGTAACCCTGCCTAAATATAAAGGACCACACCCGACTCAACCAATCACCATGATCTAAGAATAATTGCGTTTTCGTTAACGTAGAATGAGCCATTCACATAGAGCAGGTCCTCTTCCATGGAGTCTGCCGTGGTGCCCCTCCATTAGCTGAGAACTGACAAAGCAAACACTGGCTCTAGAGAGGGCTTTCATGTTTTTACGTTACCTGCAGATGACTGGAGCTTCTCTCACACGCTTGGACAGGGAAGGGTGAGGGAAGGTTGTAATCTGCAAACTCACCGCTAGATGCCACTTAAACCACTGGTCCGTTAATATAAATGTGAAGACCTTCATCTGTAGATCATTTCAATTTTGTTTGCGAGGAAACACTGTGGATACATGATTATTTATTGCCAACTCTCTATGATTATAAGAAGCAAAGTATCCCAAAGTAATGAAGTACTGACAAACAACCTCCACAATCGACTATTGTAAAGTACATTTCTTCAAATCCAGCTAGAACAAAGTACAATTTTGGCTCGTCATTATCACTAACATTATACAAAAAGGACATATCATAATTATATATTGTATCTTTGTTTCTTGTATTCCTGTTTTTGTGTCTTTGCTGACCTCTAATGGTTTAAATTTACACCTACAGTAGCTGCAGTTATGTATCCGTGTACACCCAGGACCCTGTGACAGCATCGTTTGGTGTGTTAGGCTATGGTCACACATATGCGAATGCAGGTGAATGACTATTGCTTGCCAGCGCAGGATGTGGTCAGCGGTGAAACTGGTTTTAAACTTTCAACAAGAGAGGGCAGCAACCTGCTGCTGTAAGCATCGTCGTTTTAGCTAACTTCCTGTCCGTTTTGCAGTTAGCAATCCCCTCCCTCCTCTCTACAGTACGTCACCACATGAAGGTGCAGTGTAAATAGCCAGACATTGCAGCAGACAGGAGGATCCTGCTCCCTGCACATTCACAAGCAGACAGGAGCACCTCTCTATGGAGTTCTCTGTACTGATTGGATAAAGTGGGCAGGGATACCAGAACATTTCCTTTTTCTTTTACTGCACGAGCAGAGAGAAGAGAGACATGGGTTACTGACCAAACACTCCTTAACAGTGATTACTGTTTGAATAGAAAGCTATTTAACACTTATTTAATGGAAATATAACCCTTACAGCAGCTTTAAGTTATTCTTTAAAGCCTACGTGATGACATTTAACCATGTCTGTTGTTGTCTCCCTGTAGGAAATGTTTTTAAGTGCCTGTATGAAGACACTGTGACTGATCAATCTCTCAAAATCCTAGTCAGCTATGGATTTACTGAAACACTTCAACATTGGTCCAGTCAATAACCTTAATGTTTGTGCAATAGTGGGTATCAAAGGGCAAAGTTAAACATCTAATAAACTTAACAGCCCGTTGCTGCAGTTATAAAGGTGCAAAAGTCACAGTCAGGTCATCAGGCAGAGATTAGGCCTGTCACAAATCATAGCTACCTTATGTTGGACGATACGTTGTTCCAGAAATAATTGTTATAAACAATATTATTTTAATTTTAAGACCATTTATGCCAGTGATGTAATGATAATATAATAGCAGAATAATGCAACTACACCCTTTCAAAGAACAATGAATTTTTTATTCTAAATAAATCAGAAATTGGAATTCGAATGTGAAAAGAATATTGAAATAATCCAACTAAAATACAACCACATGACCAAAACAATTTTACAAAATGTACAAACACAACGGGGCAATACAGAAGTCAGCAAAAATGATCATGGTCATATTCATATATAAGATATGTATGATAAGTCGATTTTCGTATTTATTTTGACTGGCTGAGCAGAGATTCACAGGAATCTTGCAACACACACGCATGAAGACAGACTTGGTATGTTTGCGAGTGTCCCTGCCCTATGATTAATAATCTGTTGTATGATGAGAATGAAGCACAGCGTCAGATTAGATCATGTCAAAACGTCACACAACGTCAAACAATGGCTGAGGAAGAACTGGTCCTGGAGGTGTCAGATACAGGATTGTATGTGTGTTTGTGCGTGAATGAAAGAGACAGACCACTTGCCAATAAATGAAGATATCATGAGCATTTTCTCTTATTTTATCCACCAGGATTCACTCCTTCCTTATGACAAGATTAAGCGAGAAAAATCACTGACTACTTGTTAGTGCCAAGGTTCTATATATATCACAGTGTTATTTTTATTGCAGCAATAACGTTGGAGAGGGTGTTCCTGATTCAGGTATGACTCATGCCAGTTCTGTCACCATTGCACCCGGTGGAACAGTAAAGTGCACACCCTTTGGCAATGTGGCTGTTATGTGATGATCATGACTGTGACTGAAAAGCTTTCTGGGAAGTGGTACACATGGGATTTTATGACGCGCAATGGAAAGGAATTAAGCTGGTGCATTGTTGGAATCATTATGAACGATATTTTGAGAATTCATCTTTGACTCACCACATTTTCTGTTCTGTCCCCTTCTTTTAATAAAAGAACACTTAAACACTCCAGGTCAAGTGCTTGAATTGATTTGTGATTATAAGCATGGTGCATTTTACTTTTAAGTCCCCAACTCTGTCATTTTCATCCACCACCATTTGTCTCTCCCTGCTTGTTCACCTGTCCTACCCTCTTCTTCTTCTTCTTCAGGTCCTTGTCTGTTCCCATTCTGTCAGTCTCCGTGAGCAATTGAATGCAGTGAAACTGGCATCAGTGACCAGGCACACACACAGAGGCCCATTGATTGGTCAAAGATGACCATGGAGGACATGAAGAATGAAGCTGACACTGCCTCAATCGTCTCTATGGCTCTCTACAATGTGATGTATCCTGTCTTTAATCAGGTAAAGAGTGCAGGGTGTCAGTTAACGCTCAAAATCAAAGAACGGGATTAAAGCACCTGCAGGTTTGTTGAGAGATGAAGACACGTGGATTAGACTTGTGGTTGTATGTGTGTTGAATGAAAATGCTGGTGGAGGTTAACGGTGAGTTGGGTTTTGTGCAAAGGTCAAAGGTTTATGGTGAAGCAGAATAGTAATAAGGAAGTGTAGACTTCGAATGTTCTCTGTTAATGTTGTTGAGTGCTTACAAGGATAAGTGCTATGGCTCTGTGACTCTTGCTCTTTTTTGTTTTGTTTTTGTGATCTCTGTATTTTTAAGGTCTACACTCTGCATATTTACCAGTGGGTTAGGTTTAGCATTAGTTTTTATACCTAACCCTTATTCCATTGCTGGCGGCGTGTGTCTAGAGATGGAAACGTTGGTCTGTTGGTCCACCACTTTTCATCCTGACTGAAATATCTCAACATCTATGTCATGGGTTGTCATTACTTTTTGCACACACATTCATGGTCCTTGAGGAAAAACCTTAATGACTTTGAACATCCTCTAATTTTTCTTCCTCTTTGCCTGTTTTTTTCACGTAAACCCCATCGAATCCAAGACAGGCATCCTGTCAAAATTTGATACAGATATTCATGGTTACCAGAGGCTGATCCCCTGACCTATTTACAATCTGATCAGATAAAACTTTAAATTTGTCTTATGTGTGGTTTAAACAAAAGAAAAGTAAATGACAGCACTCTCATCAGACTGTTTATTGTTGCCACAGGGACGTTTCAGGCAGGACGCCCTTCCTCAGCATGTATTCTGGCAAAATCACAGTGAAACTTCACAGGTGTGCTAATTATAGGTTATCTAAAACTGTACAACAGATATACTCCAATAGGGGCGCTGTATCCTTTAAAGGAGAGCAAAGGACCAGGCAGGGTCTCATACAAAACAAAACAAAATCTCCCAACAGAATAGCACATAACTATCACAGAAACCACATAGCACTTGTTTGTATCACAAGAAACAAGTAATTTAAATATGTCCCTGTTACCACCTCTCTGTGGCATTCTCACTGTCTCAATGCCCATATAATGTTGTTCACTACATAGTTGTTGTAGTTTTAGTTCATAACTGTGGTTGTTATGACTGTTGAAGTGCCTGATTTAGCAACGAAGTAACACATAGAGCACTTAAGCTTACAGATGGTTTTTAGCTCCTGTTTTGTTTTGCCAACATAATACATATTACATGGACATTTTTAACAGGTAAACCACATATTTAGTGTTACATGTAATTCTCCCCTTGACCTTAATATCGACACCTGTCCTTGGATAGTTGAAATGATTCCCCTTGATCATAGCATAACAGTGTACACAGTTATGACAAGCGAAATTACCACTAGGGATCTTGAGACAAAAAAAAGATGAGTAGGCCTCTTAGACAAATCTGACTTGACTAAATAGTCCTTCAGTTGGAAGACCCTTCACCAGTCTCCTTTTGATACACTTCAGTCTGAAGACAATTGCCGTCTTTTTCCTAATACTTGGTTTACAACTAAATATCTCCAAAGCCACTGACATATCCATCAGCCTCAGCTGTACTTGGTGGTTAGTGCTAATTAATGAATTTTAGCATGCTAACATGCTGAACTAGGATGGTCAACATTATACCTGCTAAACCTAATTGTCACGAACCGCTCTGTGTGAGTACAGCCTCACAGAGCTGCTAACATTGCTCTAGAAAGTAAGCAAGTAACTCTTGTTTTCTCTTCTCTGGCAAATCATTTAAAAAAAAAATTGAAATATAGTTGGTATAACTGAAAACTGAAAACTAAAGATGTTACATCAAAGGTGACAAGACAAAGGAAAATCACTCGAAGATACTCTATGTGGCAGCACATACTAAACAAAACAATCGTTTATCAAACAAATTACACAGCGCTTTGTGTTGAAGACAATTCAAAACCTACATCTGTTCTCTACGCATATCGTGTAATATGTACACACAGATACTTAGAAGTCAGGACTAATTAATTTATATCACAGATGACAGAAGTGTTGTGTTCTAAAGCTTTGCAAACACCATACATTTGGCAACTTTGAAAACAATTTTATTATTAAAAGATGTAATGCCATGAAAAGTTGCAACTGCACTTTTCACAAATTACAGCTTAAGGCCTCGTGTCAGATCATGCCGGTGTGCAAACTGACAGACAGAAGTTGTAGTTTGAAGGAGTGACGAGCTCTGTAATACCACAATATCAGCCCAGAGGAATGGATGAGACTTCAATTCTCCTGAAGTTTAGATGAAGAATACAGATGAATGGACTTTCCACAACACCATAACACGGTGTACTCCTCTGATAATGCAGGACGCCTGGCTTGTATGTGCTGTCTGCAGAATTACATTTCAGGACAGAGGAGAGGCCATGATAGGAGCTAAGCTGTGTGTGTTGTTGTCTTTTGTGCTTCTGGCTTATATATGTGTGTGTGTTTGTGCATTGTAACTTGCAGCTGGAGAAAGTCAACTTATCAGCAGCGCAGACCTTGAGAGCAGCTTTCATAAAGGTAAGACACGTTTCCTTTTGTTAGTTTGTTTACACTTCATGGGATGAACTACCATCCGTCTTTTAATAACTGTGCCCACACCTTCAATCCTCTTCTGACTGACTGTGTGATACGTTTTGGTGCCACAGAAGAGCATGGCTGACTGTGATTATTATCATTGCAGCTGTATGTTTGTGTATTTCAAGGCAGAGAAGGAGAACCCAGGTCTGACCCAGGACATTGTCATAAAAATACTGGAGAAGAAGCACTTAAAAGTCAACTATAATGAGAGTCTACTTCGCATGGCTGCAGACGATGTGGAAGGTAGGATGCCTGGAATATGATGTGTCACATTGGACAACCATATAACAGTACCAGCATGGGATTTACTATAGGTCAATAACGAACAAGGTCATTAAACTTACTGACATTTGTTCCACCGAAATCTACATACCATTTTGTATTACTATATTGTTTCTGGGAGGTGATTTTTTATTTTTATTTTACATCCTCCAGAAACAGGCCATGTACATGTGCCGCTCAAGGACACTTCAGCAAGCTGGATAATTACCAGCTGAGCTTCACTTGGGTTTCAATATTACATTAGTCCAACTATCCACTGGGGGGAGCTGTTTCTCCACAAATCAATTGCTTTCCCTGCTCTCAAATGTTCCTTTCTGTCTGTAATTGAATTCCTTGTGCCGTGTACAGTGATTGATGGTAGTAATGAATTCACACATGCATACACACACACTTTAAATTAATTTTAGATGTACCTCCTGCATGGCACAGTCCAAATTCTACCTTAATCCTGCCTTCACTTAACACGGTAAACAATATCATTGTGAAGCGTATGCACACACATTATACTTGATCCTGTATTCATTTTATACATATGAACTGTAGATGTGTGTTTTTTACACGTGCTGTCTTGATTAATTGCCTCATTTCAGTGTCCTCTGTTGCTATTTGCATGTGTGTGGACATGCTGTCACCGAGGACTTTGAAAATAATTATTTTTCTCTTCCTCCTGGTGTTTTCAGAGTTCCTGATCGACAGGCGAGAGCCAGAGTTCCAGGAGCTGAACGAGAGGGCCCGAGCTCTGAAACGCATCCTCAGCACCATACCAGATGAGATCAATGACAGAGTAGGCTTCCTACAGACCATCAAGTAAGACAGCTCAGTGGGTGACTGTGATATTGTGTGTGTGTGTCCAGTATACACCAGGTTAATTCTATCCAAAGTTTGAGTCTGACTGAAATACAGCCTGTATTATTCAATACATTGCCAGAAAATGTCTGAAGTTGTCTGAGTTTTGTCAACAATTCCAAAAAGTAAAGCTTTGATACAGTGCGTGTCTTTATGATGAAGACCCTCATTGCATAAAAACAAAAACAGATTTTTGGACGAGGCGCAATATAAGTCAAAGGAAAGATATGAGTGGCTGCAAATAGATAAAGATCTGCTTTATTCAGTGTTATGAGACAAACACAAGTCAGCACAATCTGAAAATCTTTCAGTAGTTCCTAAGTAAGTTGAAACAAACTCAAGTGCCCTCATTAACTGTATGGAGCAAAGACAGACTGCACAAACCAGTCCATCAGTTCAATTCATGCAAATAACACAGAGTGAGCCAGGTGCTTTCTGTCCACACTAAATCCTTTAATGCCTTCTGTTACACTATGTAAACAAACCACATGCTTATTCACTGTACGCTCAAGATCAGACTTGAGATGTTGCCACTCAAGTAAAAGATGGGTGAGTTTGCTCAGAGAGCCAATCTTCCAACATCTGTACTTTTTAAACAGAAAACAGATGTTTCATACTGTGATATTCAGATGTTTCTCTGCTGGAAATGACATACAATACAGCCAACATCAAGTAGAGATGGTGTGTTTTCTTACCAGGAACTTTATGCCCCCTGGCAATCTCCCTCCAGCAGGCTGGAAACTTACTTTGCAATGAAAGGACACTGTGTTGTATTTCAGCTTCATGAGTGAACCCGTCCTTGGCCATGTTGCACTTTCAATGTAAGCGACAGGAAGGAAAACAGAAACTGGGCGGTGGGCTCAAAACAGCCATTTGGGAGACTCCATTAGGAAACAGTGACATCATGCTGTTTATGTCGATGAGGCTCTCTTGTGTCACATGCTGTTAGGACACAGTGTTTCAAGCTTTCAGCCACAGCACACAGTCTTCATCCAGCAATGGAACTGTCTAAGGCTTTGTGACTTTAGTTAAAAAATGAAATAATGAAAATATCACAAACATACATGGATGCTGCTCTTAGTGTTAGTCATAAAGAAACCGCAAGGTCTCTGCATGCAGTTTCATATCCCTGTCAACCGCACACACACACACTCACACACACACACACACACACACACACACACACACACTAAAGAGAAAAAGTGAAAGACGTTTCATTTTCTTGGCCCACTTTGCCATTATTTTGATCGAATCCAATACTCTTAGTGAGTCACTGCTTAAGTTACTTACCCAGCGGAGGGCTTAGAAATAAAATCAATTCAAAAGGAATGCTAAAAAATTAAAGTTATGCAACAGCAGATTTCAAGTGCACACGAGGGGAGAAAAAGTTGAAGGTGAAAGCATGTTTGCAAGAACGAGGGAAGAAAGGGAGACAACGAGCTGGATCAAAGGACTGTAGTTTCAGGGTAAAGCCGCCTGATAAAAACAGACAGATTCTGAGATATTGTTGTTTTTTTTATTTATTTTTTTTGACTTGCACTTATTTGTGTGTATCATCCACAGAGACATTGCCAGTGCCATCAAGGAGCTGCTAGACACAGTTAATACAGTCTTCAGGAAATACCAGTATCAGAACAGACGGGTACGTAGATACATGAAGAAGAATAAATGCACACACACAAAAAGCAGTTGCTGTGATATAAGTGGAGCTGAAAGGCTGTCTGTATTTATTGGTTAGGCACTGGAAAAGCAGAAGAAAGAGTTTGTGAAATACTCCAAGAGCTTCAGTGACACCCTCAAAACCTACTTCAAAGATGGAAAGTATGACACTGTTTCTAGTTTATTCTGTGTTTGGAGTCTGTTTTTCTTCCTTTTCTGTCTTCTCACTCACTTGTTCAGCATTTTTCTTCTTCACATGCACACACCACAACATCTGATGGTTGTACACACACATGTCAGCACCCATACGCACACACACACTGTCACCACCATGTAAATGGTTGTCGTTTGATCACAGGCCCGCTTCTATCAAATCCACCATTGCTGAATAATTCCCTTGACCCATTTCCTGTGGATTCATGCTGGCTTGTATTCTCTGAAGCCTGACATTCTCCATTCCAGCCAGATCAAAGTGTTTCCTGGATCAATCCTAATATTGTTGCCATGGTTTCTTTGCTCTATGATTGACACATGTGTCCTTGTGTCTCTGTCACGGTTGTTTCCAGAGTGATAAACGTGTTTGTCAGCGCCAACCAGCTCACCCACCAAACCAACATGATCCTGCAGGCCTTCAAGACTACGGTGTAGCAGCCTGAGAAGACACACAAACACACACACAAACACACACACACACACACACACACACACACATAGACAGATGTTTTTATTAGCGAGTAGGTGCTATGAGGCTTTGTAATTTGTAAGTTTATTATTTTTGGCTGTATAATTTATGATTCTGTGGCTTTGAGGGGAGATCAGGTAGTTTGAGGTTCAAAGCAAATCAAGTTGACAGTAATTGCCAGGGATTTTTAACTCTCTTTTATGTTGTTCTTTTATCAGACTCTTAAGTCGATATTTCTTCATTCCTTTATATATATTTCCCTCTGTGTTCAGGACTGTGTGGCTCAGAAAAAAATGGGGGAAAAATGTGATTATTTACTTAAAAGTTTGGCGATTGCACAAGTCTGAAAAAGTACAAAGAAGTCATTCAGTTTTCAGATACACTCACACATTTATTGACTTTTTCTTTTTTTGTAAAACGTAATCTTGATCTGTATGGCGGTATCACATACTTGTCACTAATATCCTGTCACTATCAGCATGAATCATATTCAACTTCAATCAGATATCAAGGTCTGGAGAAACACTCAGGATGACTATATTCGCTGTCTGTATACTGTTGTATGTTCTGCTTCACCCAGTGCATCATAAATCATCACCATCCAGGTGAGCAATAACTCACCTGCTGTGCTGTCTTTCTTTTTATTTTAGTTACAGACACATATGAGCCTTCACATTTACTGTCTACCAACAATAGAAAGTCCACTGTATAAAATTACGCTGTTTTTAGATTAGAGGTGATCAGAGATGCAAAAATCTTAAAGCTTCTACAAGGAACTTTAGTTGTTTGTTGATTCTGGTGCCCCCTTTGGACAAAATATGAGGATGGTGAACTGTGTTTTGGTGACGTCAGAGCAGCTTCTTTCCTCAGACTGTGAGACCCCTCAACTCATCCTCAGCACTCAGCCACAAAAACTAGTTTTAATTTTATGACTCATCCGACCTGGATAAGTTGGAATCTGACCCGGTGACAGGCATTAAGAGTAACTATAATATTTCCACGGAAATAGCCATTCTCGCTGATGGTTTGCCTACGAATGACATATAGAGGCATCAATATTTAATTTGGACTGTTTCATAACCAGTTAAATGTTCCCTTGTAGTACATTTAAGATAATTATCTGAACCAAAAGTTATTTGAAATGATTTTATCTAAATGGGCTCTGTGGAACATGGGCTGAGACGAGGCACTTGAGAACATGCGTTAAGTCACATCCTTTGGACTGTCGCAGAAAATCCAGTTTGAGTCCTTCACAAAGAAATCCACAGTCCACCAGCATTAAACAACGTAAACAAATCGTCCACAGGCTTGTGATGGCAACCGAGAGAGACCGGGGAAGGTCTCATTTTTCACGTCATGTTACAAACCGGCCGCTCACATGTGGAGAGTGAAAAAAGGAATAATACGTGTAAATTGCTACAACTTGTTACATAGAGCCCCTTTAATGTAAGTCTTTTACCTGCTTGCTGTATGTCTGTGGTTTCTAACCTTGAAATAACATCTACGTGCGACTCATTATTACAGGTCAGGGCCTTAGTGTGGACATGAGGACAGACATTAATGAACAAATCCTTTGTGTTGGACTTTGATTCACAATCTCATACAGGGAAGTGCTCCGGCACAGCTGCAGTCATGGTCGTCTGTATTTAAAACCACAAAATAGTAGAAGGTCATTACAACAAAGAGCAGAACACAACAGAAGAAGAACTATTACAGTAACAAAGGATGGATGATTCTTGAGAATAGATCAACACAACCCTAAATTAATAGTGATTTATTTGTATTTTCATTCAAATTTCACAGAATGCAAAACAGCACATTTTAGACAAGTCTCCACAAATACATTTGATGAATCGCTTCTCTTTGTCAGTTCCTGTCTTTATTTCTTTAGTTAAGTTGTAACGTCCTTGACAGCAGTCCTTGAAGCGAGCGTAAATAAAAAAAGCGACTTGAAACAAATTCGTCAAGAACTCTTGAACAGGAGTCAAGAAGAGTGCGCATGAAAGAAAACACTTTTCTTTTTGTTGCTTGAGAGTTCTGTCATTTGAGAGAGATTTTCAAAAGTGGGTCTCTCTTCAGATTTGCATTGTTGAATGAAAGCGCTTCATTTTCGCTCACTTGCCCTTGCATTCTCTTCCTGCGCCTGCACCTCTTTCCTTCCCAGTCGCTGCTAAGATCCGTACCATTTTTTTCCCCCATTCCAGCAACTTCATTCTTCTCCCGGTATAATAGTGGATTTTCCATGGTGGATTTTGTGGTGGGCTATTTCAGGCTCTGTACTGGCTCCTACATGCACCACTGTAATCCAATTGTGATAGTGTTAATTTTTAAAGCTTTATTATTGAAATTGCTGAGACCTAATTTTCTGATCCTGTCACCGTTGACGACCGCTGTAATCAGCTAATTCAAGTTATTCCAGGCCATTAAGTCACATGCAGGGATTGGTCGTGGTCAGTGAAGCAGCGGGGAGGGAGGGGAACGATAATATCTGTCTTGGATGTATAGCTTTTGTGCGCATTCATGCTTGCAGTCATACAGGCAATCTATTTGTCTCAGTTTAACAAATCCCTGAGATACTTTTCTTCCTCTTTTGTTACGTGTTTGTGTGTGTTCAGCTACGAGTGACCAACAGGAAGTCTTCTCAAAGGCATTTTGAATGGCACTATAAAGCTCTGCCTGTGTGTGTTTTATTTTTGTTTGGGTCCAGGTTCACGTCAGTACTTTTTAAACTTGTTCAATGCAAGAACACTTTTATGAGTGGCAGTAGAATACTAATGTTCCTGTGGGTTGTGTCGCTGTAACTATGGTGTGTGTGTGTGTGTGTGTGTGTGTGTAGGGGGGTAATTGTACCTCACACAGATTATTTTCTCTCCAATGACTAATCTTTGAATAGATGTAACACACACATACACACACACTCACACGCACACACACACATTGTGTTACATACAGACGATACAGCCTGGACTCACAAACAACTCTTTTTGACTACTTGGTTGCCAGGAAACTTCGCCTGAGTCTTTGAGAGTGAGGGATAATAAAAGAAAAGGATTGTGTGTGTGTGTGTGTATGTGTGTGTGCAAGTGTGTGTGTCTGGCCTCTGCCACTGTCTGGGCTACTGGGGGCAGTTAGTTAACTCTCTCCGGGGGTGTGTGTGTGCTACAGCCGGGGCTGTTAGCGTTGATTGCCTCTCAGACATCACCAGCTTAGACAAACCTCTGGACACAAAGCTCGGGGCTCCTGGAAGCAGCTGAATCTCCCACAGACGAGGCCGAGCTGAGGCCGAGACAGACCGGCCAGAGGCTGAGGATTTGTTTAAAATGTCATAGATCTAAAAAAAAAAAAAAGGTGTTTCAACACCTGCCAGCGTGGAGGACTGGGGCAGTTTACTCTGGACATCTATTGTGGACTAAGAGGATGAAATTGGTAAGTTTGAATGTGTTGTTCAAACTTAACTCTAGTATACGGACTTCATGATTAAAAAGCTGCTTGGCTGAAGTGTGTGTACACACTTGCAGTCCTTGAAAAAGGTACAGCTAATCCGACAGTGATGTTGCCATGCCAAGAGCCTGTCATTATGCAGTTACAGCCTGGTGCTGAGATGACTTTTTGGACAGTTTGACTGCAGTGGATGGTACTCTGTGCAACTTTAATAAACCACAGATAGAAATCCAGCAGTGACAGTTTGGAGAGACCTGAATCGGCCGTCTAAGAAGAAGAGAGGCACCCTGGGTAAGTGGGTTTCATTTGCCAACAGATGTGACAGCAAGCACTATATTTCTTATTTTTCTTGAGTTATCTCATAAAATGCAGACGATTGAAAGCAGTTCCTGACAGCAAATGACAGTTAGCAGCATTGATGTATGTTTGATATGTTTAAACAGCATGTATAGTGCATCAGCTCAGAAATACGGGCCTCTTTTGTGTGAATTTTATGGAACGGTGTCTGTGTAATCCCATAAAGACTGACACCAGCTGCTTGACACAGAACAAGTCAGGATGTTGTTGATTAAAAGTTATCACACTCATAAACAAAGCGAGATCAAATTGTCCCCAAAGGTTTCACCGTTCTCTTCATTTATTACTGCTTAAGCCTATCTGTTGCAGTCTGCTACTTGTTGTCAGTGATGTAAATAAAGAGGTGGATAAACTATCATCAGCGATCAGGATCGTGCTGTAGTTAATCACCATTATAAAAAAGATAATAGCTTCAGCAAAGCATTGATTTTTTTTCTGCTTTCATTACACACCCTGTCATCTAAATCTCTGTGCAGTTTGATGCCACTTCCAATGAATTTGTCTCATAAACGTTTAATGTCGAACTAAAAATCAAACAGAGAGTCCTCCGCTGCCCTTTGTAGTGTTTTGTCGAACGTTTGAAAGAAACTTTTCGTCATCTCTCGTTTCTCTCACAGACCTCAAATGTGCTTTTTAAACACCAAACAGGCCGATTTTACAAATCCTGCTTTTTTATTCAGGCTGCTCTTCTACCTGACTTCACTATTTTACTTCACATTACCTGACATAGCAGAGACTTGACATGCTTTGGCAACCTGCCGCCTCCTTGATCCATTTCTGAGACATAATTTGGGGACCTATTCACCCACCTTTTGAAAGCCACTGAGCTGAGGGTAATATTTTGTTGAAAATTAAAGGCACTTGCACACCATTCAACACAGACTTGTTTGGATAGACTGAAAAGAGCCAACAAAAGAAGTCCGCTGCTGCTGTGACTCTGCCGTATGATTATGGTGACATGACAACCCGCTGTGAAACGGATATAGAAGGTTGTTAAGGGATTACTTGAGCTGGGAACATCTTGTTTCATCATGTTACACCTAGAAATGCAGGGAATCTATTATTTGACTGTGAGTCCTCAATACAGACTGGCACACACATGCTTTACCGTCCTGACCTTGTCTGGCATGCTGCTGATTGATTGGCAGGTCTGTGCTGTGATCATGGGAACGAGGATGGAGGTGGCACAGCTTGAGAGCAGGATGAACGCTGACGACTATAGAAAGCTACAGGGCCTTTTTCTGGTGAGTGTTTAACTGGTTTCTTTTTGCCAGTCTCATACTGCAGCACCTGTAAAGGAGGCATATTATGCTAATTTTCAAGTTCATAATTTTATTTTGGGATACAAATAGAATAGGTTTACATGCTTTAATGTTCAAAAAAACACATCAGTTTTCTCATACTGTCCAGTGCTGCAGCGCTGTATTCCCCCTTGGTCTGAAACACGTCCTGCTCCTGTCTCTTTAAGGCCCCCCCCAAATACCCAGTCTGCTCTGATTGGTCAGCTATCACACACCTGAGCCAGCACCACTAACAAGAAAAGAGCAGTTGTGCTAAATCAATTTATCTATGCAAAACTAGCCAAACTAGGCATAACTTATGCAAATATGTGACATGGTGACATAGTGTGATGTCACAAATTGATAGAATTGAAGGCGGGACTACTGGCAACGCGTGTACCCCATCCCGGGTCTGAAAACGTCCTCCTCCTAGAAGTGTAAAAACCAGTACTAGCTCCAAGTCCTGACCACTGGCTGCATGGCTAATTGATCTGACTAGCTAATGGCAGCTACAGTGAGCAGCAGTTTGCGTTTACTCTGCAGATTCTTACATATTGCACCTTTTAAAAAAGAGTGAAAGAGTGTATGTCTCCGTACCAGTATCCAAAAGTACCACACCTCCAAGTCTCATACGAAATGTGCAGACACATCTGTTAATCTTGTTACAGGGCCCCTCGGGTGAATCCCGCTCCTTGTCCAGAGCTGAGTTCATTCATCTGGCTTGGTCCTCAGTTGGCCGCGGCTCCAAGGAGGAATACGGCCTCTTGTTCGACAGCGTGGTCATCACTCAGGAGCACCGCGGCCTGCTTCTGGACATTGACGCTGTGAAAGAAGAAGGGCGTGTCGACTGGGGAGGTCTGTGCTCTTTTCTGCTAATGGAGCTCTCTGACAAAGTGAAGAACACCAGAACCAGCAGTGTGCCTTGCTGGAAGCCACCGCGCACTTTGACCTGTCCACATCGAGACCCGGTTCAAAAGGTAAAAAGGGTCAAAGAGCTCTTGGAGATTTAAGAGAAGGAGAGTTTGTTGTGAGTTAGAACACGTTGCCCATTTTAAACAGATCTATAGCAGGATGTTATCTGAAATACATTTTGACATTGACTGACTGAAGAATCCAAAACTCTGCTGACTGGGTGGAATTCCACATTATTAAACATTGTGTGAGAAAAAGTCAGAAAGTATTAGGGTCTTGCTCATCAAAATGGCACACCTCTTTTGAGATAAATGGCTCTGGACTCCTTTAAGTTTAACATCTATCAATTAATATGTAAATGAAGCGGCCGGGAATAAAGTGCCTACTGCTGTGGTTAAAGTGATGGCTCACCACTTTAATCTTTCAATCCTGAGAATGTCAAAATGTCAGAGTGTTGTGTAAGTTGTTTTGCAAATGGCTGGAAGGTTTCGACCCCTTTAGCTTAGATCAGTCAAAAAGAGACGGACGGACTGATGTCGCTCAGGAGACTCTCATTTTCTGTCCGTTCAGTAAAGTGTGGCGAGATTTCAGCTATAGAGACAAAATAAAAAATGTGAAAAATATACTTTAATCCAGAATTATTTATATACCAAAAGATCAATTGACACACTCGGAGAATTATCACATGACAGTTACCATAGCTCTACAGTTTTAGCATCTTTCAGTTGATTGTTTTGGTTTTACAGCCAGCAACTTTAGTGTGTTGATTCAGTCAAACGGTAGACAAAGTTGAATGATGACCTGATGAATAGCTGAGTTTTTAGCAGCTAAATAGCCAGATAAGTCCCTCAGGATGTAGTGGAGAACAAAAGTGAACTAAAAGGAGAGTTAGTATCAGACTTTGTGACGTTTGTCAACACCAAATTAATGCTAATGTTTCTCTGTGTCTGCTAGAATTGTAAACAGGCAACTCTTTGCAAACATGTTAGCCACAACAGCTTTAAAAGGTGGTCAAATGTCAAGGTTTTGTTCACAACTTGTTACTCTGCCCCCTAGAGGCTACCTCAGCTTTTACAGTTTGTGCATCTTTGAGCTGATTGTTTTGGTTTTACAGCCTTCAACTTTAGTGTTTTGGTTCAGTCAGATGGACGACAAAGTTAGCAACACGCTGGCCAGCAGCGTGTTTAGAAGCTCAAGAGCAAGATAAATATCTCAGGAGGCACCTCAAACAGGCACCTCTTTGCTAACATGTTAGCCACAACAGCTTGAAAAAATCCTGTTTGTATGAGTTTTTAAAGCATAAGGACAGGATTAGCGGTTCAAAAGTTTTGAATCATTTTAGAACAATAACTTCTCTTAGCCCCCGGCAGCTGTCTGGGTCTTTGAGGGTTATAGGGTGATATTACGTCAGTGTTGTTATCAGAACTTGTTCCTCTGTCACCAAGGGGCCAAAACAACTATTAATTCTGCTTCAACATTGAAGTAATTCATTCCTGAGACCTGCCCCACTTCCAGTTCAGCTGCTGTTCTACTAGTTTTGGTGCTCCACATATTTACCCATATATCATTTCTTTCTGCATGAACAGATACAATAAAATGGTGTTTCCATATTGTAAGCTGACAGAATCTACTGCTCCCATTAACAGTAGGATTTGAGCGCCTTACCATTTTAACCACGATAATAAAATGTTAATTATGTTGTTAGGCATTTTTGTCATATGGGTCAGTTTCAAGAGAAATCTAAGGAGTTGTTAAAAGCTACAGCTGTTAACCGACTGCCAAAAATGTCACTGCTACATTCGATACATCTGTGAAAAAGTCGCTAAACTCACGTACCAGTGACTCACAAGCTGTAGATACATAGATAATTAGAACAACTAGAGGTTAAATACACGACACACCAGTGTGAAAGATCTTACAAAGCCTCCAGTTGGCTGCGTGGCAAAGTGACTCAATCTGCAGTAATTACATCGGTAGTACATCTAAGCCCTGACCTCTGTTCTGTAAGTATTAATAAACCTTACTTTCATTAAAGATATTCAGTGTCCCTTTCTCATCAGACACCGTCAGCTCGAGCCTTTTCTCTCCTAGTTTAGCCAGTAAAATGGCATCATTCATTAATCCTTTTTGTTTTATTGGTTCCAGCACAGACGAATGTCCCCGACTCACTTGTTCTCACTTTCATCCAATAAGAGGAAGATTTAACGGAGTCATTCTCTTACAGTTTTATTGTGAAAGATTTGCCAGAAAGGAAACACTTTAAATTTAATCTTAAAGGTTGTAGCCTCCATTTTACTAATTAACTCCCCATTAAGACGTTACTAAACTGCATCAAAAAGAGCATTAAAGCTGTTCTGAAGGAGAGTCTCTTTGTCACTTTTCCCAATATATTTGTCGAGGTTAAATGTTGTTGTGGTGTAATGTCCTCTGGTCTCCTCAGGTGTTGCACCTGCAGAGTTCAGGTCAGTATCTGACTGTGAGTAAAGGAGGAACTGTGGGGCTGCGGGACGGAGAGGACATGTCCCTTCTGCACACGCATCGATTGCAGAACAGCACAGTCACACCCAAAGACCT
Source organism: Pagrus pagrus (assembly GCF_965226575.1). Classification (NCBI taxonomy): domain Eukaryota; kingdom Metazoa; phylum Chordata; class Actinopteri; order Spariformes; family Sparidae; genus Pagrus; species Pagrus pagrus. Next base: position 21,510,842 of record NC_140188.1, on the reverse strand, counting down.
CTGGGTCACTGACATGGTGCTGCTGCACAACTTGCACAAGGTGACTCTCACTTTTAGAAAGTCACACAACGAAAAATTAGTCAGTTTTATCGTTTGGTGTCCCGGTCATGGTGCCACTTCGGGGTCTTGTTGCAAAATTCATACAACTGAACTAATGTCATCATAGAAATTAATTATTGATCAGCAGCCTCAGTTTTTGGGGGCAGATATTGTGCTGCACAGAGGTAAACAAGCATTTCACTCAGTCAATTAATTATTGATCAGTGCTTTGACATGACACTGTTGCATAATGTTCAGAAAATAAACATTCATTTTTCAGCGTTAAGACCATCAATTATTTATAAATACTTTCAATTAGCAATTCTTTAATCTACAGATGTATGGGTGACAGATACAACACACATGAATATCAGTCAGGGAGATTGTTAAATGAGTGTTATATCATATTGATGATGTTTACCTGTGTGTCTCTCTGTTTCTCTCTCTGCACTCCATATTCTCAGATAGCTGTGTCTTTCACAAGTAAGGAGGTGTGTTTTTATGACATACTGTCTACACAAGACTTCAGCTGCAAATATAAACTCAAGGGTTTGAAGTTTACGCCCTGGTGCCTGAACTACTGGGTGGATCCCTCTCACCCAGACCAGGCCGTCCTCACCATAGGAGACATCGGAGGACAGGTGATACGCACACTGAGGAATAATAGAAAGAGAGAAGAACTTCATTTTTTTGCATCATGTCAATTGCTTTTAAACTGTGTATATGTGTGTCTGTGTGTGTTAACCCAGGTCAGTGCTATATATTTTACCTCAGCTAATATCTCTCTGTTCGAGAGACTCAGTCTGAGGACGGACTCAGATTCAGCAGACATCATCCTGTGGGACGAGCTGGTCAAAGGAAAGCAGCGCTCCTGCTACACTGTGACACACCACGCACACACGCCTGCCTGGGTTAGAAAAGGTAGGAAATAAAAAGCACACATGCGCAAGAAAAGTTAAAATTTGCTGTGCCATCATGAGACAAAGACATCGACACAAACCTCGCTCTCGATCTCTCTTTGATGACAGCCCAGTGCTGTCATCAAATGCTTTGATTGCTGTCATTTTAAAATCACTGATTTCTTCTGCACCAAGTTGTGCCTTTTCTGTTCCAATTTATAGTGGAAATGTCTTCTTTCATGTAAAGGTGTTAATTCAAAATATAATGGAATATAATGCACTACCACTCTCAGGCAAGCAGTTTGTCAAAGGATAAGTCCTCTTCTAATTTCATGTTTTTATCAGTGTAGACAAATGCAGGTGTTCTTAGGCTACACAGGTATTTCTTAAAAGTAAGCCTTGTCTTTGCATTTTGCCCCTTTGTACACATATAAACGTGTGTTAGATCACTGAAAACTGACCTTTTGGAAAACTCCTGGATTGAAGATATTCAGAAACTCTGTCACTGTTAACGTCTTGGCAGGCAGCAACAGAGGTTTTGGTAACAATGATACAGACACCCATGTTCACTTCCTAATTGGCCCTCAGTGTATGTTCATTGGCAGTATGTGTTATGATATTGGTATTTGAGTTTGCACATTGAGGGAATGAACGTTATATTTTAAAAGACACAAGCAGGCGTTCATAATAAAATGATAGAAAAGACTGACAAAAATGACTGCTGACAATGTTTTAAGAAAAAATAGCATTATCCAGGAGGATTGTGCGAAGAGCAGTCACGTTTCCCTGCGTTGTTTATAGTATTCACTGTAACTGAGCAACCACCCATAGAGTAGACAATGGCTATGTTCAGACTACCAGCCCAAATCTGATTTTTGTCATATCCAGATTGTATCCAAATTGAGTTCAGGAAGTCTGGTTAGCTAAAAAAAAACATGAAATGGGATTTTTGCAAATCGATCCAAACCACATTTTGATGTGGTTTGAAACACAATTCAGATCAGATTTCTACGCCGAACCCTCATATCAGATTTCAAACTGTCTTTTGTGTCACTTGCAGTGCAACACAGAACGCTGATGTCTATCGCATCCATGCGGCTGCTGAGCAGAATCGATGATGCTTTCAGACTAGTAAGCAAGACAACACAGAGAACAACAGTCTGTAGAGTCACTCTGAAATAAACTGTTTGCTCTTTGACTTGACTAGTGATTTTTTGGAGAGCAGATGATTAATCATGCTTCCTTGTTGGAAAGTGACCTGCACGGCATGCCCAGTGTATGCAAATATTTTTGGGTGCATTAGTACAGAACATGATTATTTCTTCATCTGGATGGTGATCGTGTTTGTTTTAAAACCCCGTACCTAAAAATACTTGTGTACTTGTGGACTAGACCTAAATATTGAGTGGGACCTGTTCCCTCCACACATGACCAAAATCAACACCCATGGACCATTGTCGCACTGCGGCCTTTTTCCTGACATCACACTCAGAGTGGGTAGCTCAACTGTGCTGTGTTCCAGACTGCAAGCAGTATAAACATAGAAAGGCTGACAAATTGCTATCATTTCACTCATAACCCATTAGCTAACATGAGCATTCAATCGTTTCAACCCCTATCTTGGACACATTTCTTTACACCTGGAAGTGAAACACACTATATGTAATCAAACATGTTTGCTAGAAAATGGCTGAATGCTAACATTAGCTAATACAGTAGGTTATCACATTTGTTGTTTTACCTCAAAATATGGCCCAATTCCCCCCTGGATTTTCAAACCAATAGCCTTTCAGTTTCTCCTCATCCAGTAGGTGATGAAATGAAACAATTTGTTAGATTCTCTACATTTATACGACCTGCAACCTGCAACACAGCAGCATAGCATCATCCCATCATTCAGCATGACGTCAGAGGAAAATTGGCCTCTGTGTGAGCAGGGTCAATGGTTAAGGTCAGAAATCACTGACCTGATTAGATGGACAGAATGAAAATAAGGATAGAAAATCAGTGGCTCAGATGACAGATCAGAAGAAAACAAAGTTTTGGAAATACCTGACGCTCAGTCACAGTTTCACCTTGACACCTGGGGTGGGAGCCATTCTCTGTGCTTGCTTGTTCACTCCTTATTATCACTATAACAACAGCTTATGCAACATCATGGAAATGCTTGGGTGTGCCACTGATGCCCACACACATTGACACACATGCATCAAGTCCTGAGTCATCCACTTGATAGTCTTGCAAAGGCAGACTTTTTGAATATTGGCATAAAGTCACAAGCTCAAGGTCTGGCCTCTTGAGACTCGCCACTTCAGCTCAGCCCGCGTAACAAAGAGGTCGCTTAGTTGTATCTCGATTGCATCATTCGTGTAGAGCCCCTCTGAAGACTCATTGGGCTGTTTGATAATGATTCAGCAGAGGCAGCGCTCTGAGACTTGCTTGGCTTAAAGGGGAGATTCTGATAAAGGGGAAAAACATGCATGAAGAAAGAACATATAAATAAGCACAACAAATGGGAAAACAAAGGGAAAACAGAAAAGAGGGAAACAGAGGAGACAATGCCAAAACATTAAAAGCGCTGGTTAATTGAAATTTTACAGGCTGTGCGCGCGCGTGCATGTGAAACAACAAGAGAGGGTGCATACCAAGGTTTGCTGTCTGTGTATATGTGTGTGTGTGTGTGTATGTGGTGTTTAGAGAGAAAGGAAAGGAGGGAGCTTGTGAGACTGTATATGTGTGTTTGCATACCTCTGGGGTGCTGCTGCTGCTGTTCTTTTGAAGTTGCCCACCCTGCAGTATGAGTGGGCTGTGTACCATTAGACATGGCTGGTTATCCAGACCTCCAAACCTTCGGGCTCACGGGCCACCAGAGAGAGGAGGGGGGTGGAGGGAGGGGGAGACAGGGGGGTGGAAGCATAGTGGAACAGAGAGGGAAATTGAGAGGAAATTAGGAGGAAATTGGGATGGACACAGACCCGTAAGGACAAGGAAGGAGAGCTCTGGAGAAGTGTGCGTCTGCGAGAGAGAGAGGAAAGCATTTACATATCTGCATAATGTTGTGATCAAAGAAATGAAAGCGAACATTAAGGATGAACGTCAGCAGTGTTGGTAAAAATCTCCCAAAATGTGCAGCGATTTGTTGCAGAACAAAAGAGGCTTGCTTTGATGTGGATATAAAGTGACTCCTGCTGTTCCTTTTTCAAATTCTAAACTCACAGCAATAAGCGTGACATCGCCGGCTAAAGCAGATGTTATGTATCTGGGTCTGCATCACAAATACTTTGATTTATGATTTGTGTGTGTCAGTGAAAGAGAGAAAGGCCTCATTAATCAATGATGAGTCATGCGACGCTGTCTGAAAATCCACTGATCTTTTAATTCCCAGGACGGAGAAAAGATGTGATGTTTGAAATGTAATCAGATGTAATTATTTGCCCCAGACATGCGGCCGATCTTTGACCTGCGACTGTCACATGCCATCTCGCAACCCTCACTTATTTGTGCAGTATTTGAAAGCTAAGCAGCCTCTAATAGAGACGTGTGGCATCCAATTTAGCTGTTCTCAATCAAAGTGTTAATTGAGATAGATTGTGATGCAAGATCCATTACTTTTTCTGTAATACCAGTGAGCAAATCAAACAGGCCTAATTCTATGCTGTGCTGAGTGCCTGTAGATTGGTTGGTTTACTATACAGCCGGGTTGCGGTCAATGCACATTTAGCAGAGCCATTTCAGAAAGTGGACGTCCTTCAGAGTTCTGGTAGTGAAAACACTTTGGCGTCAGCAAGATGTAATATCGCATTTGAAAAAATTAAATTAAATAAACAGTGTGTCATCATCAAAATATGTTGCAATGTTGTTTTACATTGAATTTATTGGAGTTGAAACTAATTTGTTCCCTCTGCCGGTAAATTCTGCGGCATTATTGCTCCACACAGAGGGGCTGCTACGAAGCCAGTGACTTTCATTTATGATTGTTTTCTTATTTCTTCTCTCAAAATCAGTTTGTACAGAAGACGCTAAGATCAAATCTGTGTGGACAAACATTTCAATGAATAATGTTTATTGTTTTCTGTTATTTTGAGACTCTCTTCGCTCACACATTCCTTTTCATTTCAGACTGGTCATGTCACAAGTGATCCTTCTCTACACTGCAACCCCTCTGCCTTGACTGAGTCTTTTTACAGGCCTTTCATTGTGTACTTTAAAGGACAGACTTGCCAAATTAAAGCTTTTATTAAGTCCTTTACACGTTATGGCTGCCAGATTCATAAAGGTATTCAACAGTGTTAATTCCACTACTTTATCTGTTGATATCAGTATATAGCAAACAACCCCCATTATAGCAACATTTTGTAGAAATTGGCAGTTTGTGTGATTTGGCGCCCCCCACAGTTTCTGAGTGCAACACCACTGTTGTTAATACAACTCCCAGGAAAACAGACATAATGTAGGTGCTAGCTACAAACAAAACTCATTACATCATAACAATGTTATGTGTTGAAAACGTGTATCTTGAAGTAAACATATATGTAACACTGTTATCCTACCCTCTCACTGAAGTTACATAGTGCGGAAACAAGTGATAGGGGGGTGGAGTGGCTCAGCTCAGGTCAGCATTTGACACAGTGTACCCCAAGGCTCTATCCTCGGCCCCTTGTTTTTCTGTATATTTTTACTGCCATGGAGACATATAGTAAACATAAACATGAAACTCAGTACAATTGGTAAGAGGATGACATGCACAATTTTATCCCAAGTCAAACCAGATAAGAAAAGCTCATATCACTCTTGTTTTAGCTTGATTTAACTATGTAACCAAGTGATTTGTACCTCTAAATTAAAATCAGTTGCAGGTCTACAGTACATTTGAAACCAGCTGTCTCAACAGTGCCTGGTACCGGATTAAACAGGAACTACACACACACACACACACACACACACACACAGATAAAGAGACAAAAAGTGTTTTTAGTGTCCCAATTGTCTCTTTGTTTGCTTCAAACCATGAGCAGGCTTTTTCTTCCTCTGTGTTACTCACTCTTGTCTAGATGTAGTAAAGCTAATTACAGTATCTGTCACACCTAATTTACTTTCACTTTCTGTCTCATTCCTGCTGCAGTACATTACCTGGGCTCGCTGGAAGCCTTTGTGTCGTGCAGCACCAGACCGCAGAGCAGCATGGTGATCGGCTGGAGGGAAAAGGAAAGCAGGAGTCTGCGAGTCACTTCTTTCTTAACAAAGAGGGGTGTGTGGGACATGGACCACCACCCTGGACTCAATCTGATAGGTTAGGGACCAATGTGTGCTCAGAATAATACTTACTTGTGATGTGAGAGTGAATAGTAAGTGTTCATCCTAAACTTGTCCTCTGAAGTTTTACTTATTGAGCCTAAAATCACAAATTTGTCTCAAAGGCCTAATGATCTGTACCACATGTGACACCCTAGGGCTGTGGAATATCACCTAAAGTCAATATCATGATAAATCCTCAATAACAATTAATTAACAATATCTTCATAAATACACCTGTGCGCATGGATCTCCATCCTCACAGTGGATCTTTGTACAGAGCTTTGGACAGACACTAAAACACTAGAACTGAGTGTTCAGACAGAGGGTGAGTAGAGGTGCTGCAGCAATGGACAATATAAGGAAAATAATGTTTTTTTAAAAGTATTTTAAGCATGATTTAAGCAAATATTTTCTAGTAGACATCCAAAATAAAATGAAAATGGGCATAACATGGGATCAGCTGGCAGCCTGTATGAGGGAAATTATTGAACATATTGAGGTTAGAGAGCCATAATGTCAGTCTTGGTTACTTTTTGATTTATTGCCTTGCCCTACAACAGAAAATGCTTTCACCAGATAATTATATGTGTATGTACTGTGAGCCTTTGTTGGTTGGCATCGTTGAAAATAATCTTAAAAGGGAAAAACTTGAAAATAAATTCAATAAGTAACACACAAATGAGTTGCGTTTTTTTTTTTTTTTTTGCGTTTCAAGTTAACAACTTGCTTTAAAATTGATTTGAAAAAACATTTCTGTGTTATTATTTATTTCTTTTTAAGCTGGTCCAACTGTCTTTTTTACAGCCTAAACCAAATGCTGAATAATACTTTTCTACAATGAAAATTTTAAACGTTTACTGTACTTTAAAAAAGTCAGGAAACCGATTACTTCCTTATTGCCGAGTAAAGTAGACTAAGAAACAAAATTTAAGTTGTATGAGTTAAACAGTTTTAACAACTAACAGCTTCCATGATTTTTTTAAAGTTTTTAAGTAAAATCCCTTTGTCAGATTTCAGTGTTAAGTTTCTCATTGAACCTTGAATCGGTTGTGTGTGTCGTTAGCGCCTCTGTTAATCAGGGACATTCTGATTGATTGCAGCTACAGCGGGTGTGGATCATCAGGTCTTGCTGTGGAACCCTTATGTGACCTCAAAACCAGTTTGTGCGCTCAGTGGGCACACGAGCCCCGTCACCGCAGTTTGCTTCATGCGGACCAAGCAACAACTGCTCAGCTACTCCAAAGATAAGGTAGCAGTGTGTGTGTGTGCTTGTGTGTGTGTGTGTTTGCAGTGCTCTGCTAGAAAAGATAATGTAATGATAAAGAGCCCTATCATTGTAAAATTAATTGTTATACCTTGCTATAATTACTGCAGAGGAAGGAGGTCTTGGTGCAGATGATTGGTAGCCTGTTTCACACTGCTGCCATTATAAGAGCTGGCGTTTCTCATTTCCTTTAAACCCTCCTTCTTTCTGATGCAAAGAGGATGTTGCCGCTTGTGCTGCTTTTTCCTCTCGCCGCTGTAGCACTGTGCATGTTTGCCTCGTCTTCGGCTTTTCTGAAGATAATGAATATTTTAGAAGTGATTTATGTTCCATCTGGCTTCTGCTCAAACACCATCTGCCATTGCAAGACACTCTGAAAGCTTTACCTCAGCCTCCTCTGGAAGAGTTCATGGATTGTTGTCCTGGTTTGTGCCGTAAAGCGACATCGCAGAGTTGTGAGTTCTGACTAAGTGGCACTAACATTGTGTGGAGTCAGTGACCAATTCCTCTTGTCGGTGATTGTATTTGTTCTTTAATTATGATGATGTCTTGTGCATGTGGTCATTCGTATAGCTTCTGACTTACACAAACTTTCCAGGTCCTGTGTCTGTGGGATGTATCGAGTCAGCTGTGTGTCCACCGTCTGGCTGGTGTTTTCCCAAACACGCAGGAGGACGCACACACCCTCCTCTTCCTCCACGAGGAGCAGCAACTCCTCCTGCTCTCCTTCAACAGTCTCCTCCTCCTGCTGGAGACGGTGAAGGAGGAGAAGAGGACCAGCAGCCACGAACACCCTGTTACCTGTGTGTTGTATAATAGTCTGTTCAGACAGGTATGTGGAGGAAATGGCTGAGAGTCTTTTTCACTGTTGGCTTATCTGTTTCCACAGACATTCCACATTTCCACAGACATAGGCAGAAAGTATAGACGTTGTTAACTGGATATGTAATTTGGACTACTTCTGTGGTAAATATATTAACAGAGCAGAAAAGACAAATACAAATGATTTCTACAATAGTTGGGTTTGAAAGTTTATTCTTGGCCTTGAAAACAGTACATGACAAAATCTCAACTTAAAGTTGATTTAGTAGCTTCTCTTGATGATTTGCAACTCGACTTGACAGAAAATAAACAACTTGAGGCTTGATTTGAGACAGCATGACTTGTCTGTGTTCATTTTATGTTTTTCAGTTTGGTTTGTTTTTAGTCTTGCTGTTAGTATTTCAGTGTTTAAGAGTAATGGGGTGACGATATTTTTTTAAATTGAGAAGAAATGACTCAAATAAATAAGCTTTCATAAGGTAATGTGTTTTTGTTTGATTACATTTCTTTCTCTGAAGCTAAATAATTATGATACAAATTCAATTCATTGTCATACTTTTTGAATTGGTTAGATAAATTGGCCCATAATATTTTTATCAGATAGGTACTAAGTGGACGCATGTATCAAAAGACAGGTGCTCTTTGGATCGAGGGACATTTCATGTAACCAAAAAACAGACAGGTTAGATATAAAGCCCTGTTATAGTATATGCACTTATGCCCCAATGAAGACTTATTAAAAGCATTTTAATTTAACTGTCTTTTCTCTTTATAAAGGTTGGACACTGGAGGTAAGGCTGGAGTGCACATGACTTGGGACTTGACTTGACACAACCTGTGACTTGACTTGGGATTTGCTTGAGACTTGGACCACATGACTTGAGTCACATGTCTAAGTGCAATAAACACAGCAGGCATTTTGACTTGTCAAAGCAAGAAAAGCACAGGTGCAATTTCTTCCATTTATGATGGCTTTATTCCATTTCGTTTAGCCTGATCCACTGTATCCAGTATTGTGCATGCTCACTCGCTGACATGGCTTACTGGGACACTTAAAGGAATGCAGCCATTGAATTACATTAAATTAAATTTCACTTCAATTAAAGGAAACATATGCTCATTTTCAGATTCATCATTTTATTTTGAGTTACTACTAGAATAGGTTTACATGCATCAGTATTTAAAAAACACATCAGTTTTCTCATACTGTCCTGTGCAGCAGCACTGTATTCCCCTTCTGTCTGAAACGCTCTGTTTTGGCTCCTGTCTCTATAAGGTCCCCCTTCCCGAAAACCCAGTCTCCGCTGATTGGTCAGCTCACACACACCTGAGCCAGCACTGCTGACAACAACAGAGCATCTATGCTGAATCGATTATTTTATTCCAAACTAGGCATAAATTATGCAAATATATGACACGGTGAAGTAGTGTGATGTCACAAAGTCACGTAATCAAAAGCGAGACTACTGACGAAGCGTTTCAGGAGCAGTGTTGTCCGTGAGAGAGAGGAGCTCAGTGTGGACTTTTCTAACTTTCAAGACCTTTTTCCATGAACAAAAACCTTTCTAAAACACTGAAGGAAAGGAAAAAAACTCTCCTGTCTAACGTTCTCATCCACCTGCTGATGAAGATCATTTTACATGATTGTTCATTCATTCAATTCATGGCTGTGTTCGTATGAACGGAAATATGCTGACTTCATTAAACATTTGGCAACGCTGTCATGTTGCTGTTGGAGCTAAATTTAGTATGTTTTTAAAAACACTTAGGTTTGATACAGTTTGATATAACTCAGACATTAAATAGTTAAATTCTGCAGAGGTTTTTGCAAAGAAATACTGCCTTCTTCTCTTTTTTCCAACTTAGGCCTCATTATTACATTTTATTGCATGTTTTATTCCCTTTTGCTTCACTCAATGACAGATTTACACTGCTGCTAGTTTCCGACACAATGTAGGAACACCACACAAATAATAAAACAGCTAATGCATCCGATATGAACATCTCTCATTTTAAAAAGTGCATCCACTCTTTATATTTTCCCCGGCGTGCTTTTATTCCCCCTTGACAGCAGCATTAGTTGCATATTTTCCTCCGTGGTGGCTTAGCCCTAAAATAAAGTGTAACGAAGCGTGGAGAATGGTGAGAGTCATTAAAGAATACATCAGCGGAAGCTGCTTTCCTCACAGCATAAAAAGGATCAAACTCTTTTTGATGATTGATATCCTCCCTCCCTGTCTGTCTCTCGTTCTCTCTGTCTCTCTGCAGGTAGTCAGCAGCGACTCTGCCTCCTCTGTCATCTGCTGGCTTGCTGACACGGGCCAAAAGGTCAAACAGTTTCACCGTTGCCATGGCAACGCTGATATCACCACCATGGCCCTGGATGGTACGCAGACCCGGCTGTTTACTGCAGGCACTGATGGGGAGGTTAAAGTAGGTGAACATGCACGCACGCACGCACGCACACACACACACACACACACACACACACACACACACACACACACACACACACACACACACACACACACACACATTCAGCCGTAATCCATACAGCTGGAGGTCAGTCCTGAAAGAGATGCAAACTCTAAACTACACTGACTGAGGTGCAAAAAACTGGAAGGAGGAGAGTCTGATGAAACCAAATGAATATGAGGAAAGTGAAGTAGCTGACGTTTTTAGGAATTTGTGTTTAAGTAGCTGAAGACTCATTCATTCAAGCTGACCTCTGTCTCTGCCATGCTTACCAGTGTCTGTGAAAGAGTTTTTTCCTTGTGAAGTACTTTGTGACCTTGTTCTGTAAACGGTTAACTACTTATAAAACTCTGAGCAATTCACTGACTTTATTTATCCATGAAACTGACTAAATTAAACAGGAGTGCAGCCAGAAACAAGCAGGGTTATTCCTCTGCCATTTAACCTCGACCCACTGATATTGTCAAAGCACAGTTCTAAAGGCATCAGAAAGATTCAGTGTGTTGTGTAATGGGACTGCATTTATACAGCACTTTTATTCACTTTTGCCTCTTGTACACCCATGCACACACAACAATGGCAGCAGGCTATCATGTACATTGCTGGCTAACCATTGGGAGCTGTTTAGGGTTCAGTATCTTGCCCAAGGACTCTTCAATGTGTGGAAAGGACGGCCAGGAATCGAACTGCCATCCCTGTGATCAGTGGACAACCCGCTCTATCTCCTGAGCCCCATTGTGCAAGCAATGTTTGCTCATGTGTGATGTTGGTCACATTTTTCGTTTGTACCCTCCCTTATTATGTGTGTGTTCTCTGAGTGTAATCCAACCCAATCAGCAGAATTAATGTTGCCAATGTACGTTTGTACAAACCACAGACACAGTTTGTTGAAACATTACATTTCTTTATGTTGCTACTTTCCGTTTCTTTAGGTTCAGTTTAAAATTGTATCTTGTGACAACGCTGTGCTTATGATCTGGTTAGTTTTAGGCACAAAAAAAACTTAGTTAGGATCAGGGAAAGATAAGGTTTTGGAATAAAATACCTGTTTTGTTGCCAGAAACATGGCTGAAGAATTCCCAACTTCCCACCAAAATATCTGTTATTTGATGCCACAAGCGTGGCTAGAAATTGTCTTGAGGTCTTGTGGTTTCACACTTACAAATGTTAAGACACAGTCTTGAACTGTGGTCACTGGCTTGGCAGCCTTCTTGCCTGTGATTCCACCATCATCCTCTCCAACTCCTGATATGAAAGTCGGGTCATAAACATGTAATGTAACTGTAATATGACACATTTTATTGAAATGTTATGAAGTGGACAAATTAAAAGGAAAAAAAGATATCAGTGGTTTGAAGAAATGATAACTGCCAACATTTTATCCTGGTGACTGGGCTGCAGAATCATGTCTCGCACAGGATTTTATTTTCAAAATGTGTTTGGTATTTCAAACGTGGTGCTCTGTGGCTGTATTTGCACACCACATTCAAGCACTGCATAATGATTCGAAGCTTAGTGAAATTGTTCCCAACAGAAAAAATTATGAAATGATAATCATAATTATGCATATTATAATCAATATAATCAACCACATCAGCTCACAAGCTCATGTGAGACTGCAGCCATGTTGCATCCTGTGCATGCACTCACCGTGCCATTTGAAACGACTACACAAGTCATCCTCGGCAGGAATAAGCCACCCCTGGGCCAATTAGTAACAAGATGCATCATCTCTCCAATTTTCATCAACACTGAACCTGCGGTGCAGCAGTTAGGGCCATTCAGAATTTGAAATTTTGACCTTTTAATTACAGCGTTCCCATTGGGCCAATCAGTGTTCCTTTGGTAAATGCCACAACACAGATCCAAACTGCGTTGTCATGCAAAATGGGAGAGACAGTGTGAAATATTACCTGAGCCGTGATGTTTGATGGATTTGTATCCTCACGTGGGAGGCTAAAAAATATTATAATATCAAAACATCCAGAGTGAATACACTGTGTTACTATTTCTGTTACGACTTTATTGTTCAGACAAGAAAAACAAATGTGAAGGCTGACAGAAGTTGACATTTGCAGTTTGTGTAGTGACTTAATGTTCTGCTAAACATCCTGAAGGAATTGGTCCACTGGCTTCTGGGTGTGTTTTGAAATGAAGCATTTTGGTGTTGTTGAGTATTTTTGTGCTGTCTTTTGCAGGTGTGGGACTTCAATGGACGCTGCCTCCACAGAATGAATGCCGGCATGGGTCGGGCTGTTGAAATCTCACAGGTCCTGCTGCTGAAGAGGAGTATACTGGTAATGGGCTGGGAAAGGTACTGTAGATATGTGTATTTAAGTATATTTACTATATTTTACTTGCAATATTATATTGTGCAGCTTCTCTTTCACTCATTTACAAACTGTGCAATACTGAAAAATAAAACATTGTACGCAAAATAAAATTGAGGACCCAGGGGCCTCATCACAGGAAGATGTCCTAACTGCTTGTCCTGTCTGTAGTTTCAATAATCATATTTTGTATCCTATCTAAACTTATGAAATCTTCAACACACCTTATTCCTGGCCTCCATGATACCTTGCGTGACTTCTGGTGCATCCTGTCACTTACCCAGAACTAGCTTTTTCCATGGTAACAGGACGATAATTCTCATTCTTGAATGACTTGTACGGCGTATCGTTCATCACGAAGATGTAGGTTAGCAACTTTATTGGGTAAATAATAGTATTATTATTATTATTGCTTAGCCCACTTAGCTAATGCCTTTAAAGCCCTGAAAGTCCCGCTGGCACATCCGTTATAATGATACTTTGATAATAACGCTAGTTCAGCTAGCACTGGAAGTATCAACCATAATCCTCCAACAGGCTAACATCAGAGTTAGCTTCTCCAACAGTTTCAATTTGAGTAAGTAATTAAGTAAGTCATATTATTTCAGCGTTTATGTTGTTTCCCATAGGCCCACAGCCCTAACAACAGTGGGGCTGCCATTTTTGCATTTTTAAAACATTTTTAGGACGAGATCTATGCCATCCTAATTTAGGATTCCTAACCCTAACCCTCGGAAATTCTTCAGTTACGAAAGTTGTGTAATAACAAAATTTGTTTTCCTCAGATAAGATTTTTTCCCAAATGTAGTTTGGAAACATGTTTCTGTAGCGCTAAAACCCCTAAATGTCATCTAGAACTAAGATCGGATTCTGTAATGAGGCTTCAGGTGAACATCAAGTGTTTGGATGCGATAACATCCCCATAGACTGTGTGTGTTTGCACATTGTGTGTGAAAGAGACTGCACCTGTCAAAAAGTCAGAATGAGTATGTGTGTATGTGAGAAATACTGTGTGTGTGTGTGTGTGTGTGTGTGTGAGAGTGTGTGTTTCTATCTGTCCTCTCCTGCTCCCTCTGCCTGCCAACGACTCAGAGCCAACCAGACATCTGGACTCTAACGAGGATCACTACCTCATATTTGTGTGTGTGTGTGTGTGTGTGTGTGTGTGCGCACACACGCGTGTGTCTTTGTATACCCACATCACATCTGCTCTTCATCTTCATCATCATCATTTCACACCCAGTGAGCTGAACTCAGCGGTGTGCTATCATCAAGTTATATGACTCCCTTTCTCTCGCAGTCTCCACACACGCGCACACACACACGCACACGCGCACACACACACACGCACACACACACACGCACACACACACACACACACACACACACACACACACACACACACACACACACACACACACACACACACACACACACACACTGTCTTGCTCTCTGGGGTGTCACAGCGGTAAAGAGAACATAGACGACAGATCAGCAGTAGTAAAAGAAAATACTGCCGTTATGACTTTCATCATTTATATCATTTCCTGTTTCCTCACATCCACCTAGACCACAGTTTAATCCATATAGTGCTGTGTTGCATGGCATCTAATTCAAAGTCCTTCTGCTGCTCATACTGTCTCATGCTGGCTGAAATATCCACATCCCACTGAGACATAGTCCTCAGTCTGCAACAATAGTGCATCATTTTCTCATTTCATGTACAGTGCCTGCACAACAATAAAAAGCAATAAATGTGGTGTAATGACAGAAGATTTCGGGAGTAGAACTCATTGCAGGTGTGCTAAAAAACCCTTCTGAGATTATGAGTGTGCTCTGTTGCACTGTAGTCTAAAGGAACAGCTTCCCTGTTCATTACAAGCACTATGTTGATGCATAGCGGTGGAAAGCAAAGGCTGAATCCGTTGCAGGAAAACTAGAATTTATATTGGAACCATCTTGAACATTATCCAAGTGAAGCATGATGAAATGAAATGTGTTGAAGTCAAATACAACACAGTAATTAAAAAATGGTCCAAAATGTGAGAAAATGCATAGCTTTCTACTATCACTGTTACTGCAAACGTTATAGCTACTTCACCACTGGTAATATACTATTGCTGCTACTGTCACCACCACTATTACCTCTGTTACTATTACTTCTTCTACTACTCTAGTCTAGTTTCTACTCTGTCTCTGACTCATTTAGAGACAGAGACAGAGAAAGTGTTGCTTTTGGGTCGAAAAAAAAAAAAAAAAATCAGTCTGGACTGAAATTGAAATGATGT
Source organism: Pagrus pagrus (assembly GCF_965226575.1). Taxonomy (NCBI): domain Eukaryota; kingdom Metazoa; phylum Chordata; class Actinopteri; order Spariformes; family Sparidae; genus Pagrus; species Pagrus pagrus. Next base: position 21,495,430 of record NC_140188.1, on the reverse strand, counting down.
GTAGTGAGGTGAGATCTCAATATATGCACATCATACTACTAATACTGCTATTCTCATTTCTTCTACTACTGGTGTTACTACTACTTAGATTAGTACTGCATCTGCTACTGCAGAATCAGTGCTATTATTACTGTTACTATCACTGCTTAAACTACTATTAGTACTCCTCGCTATTACTACTGTCACTGATCCTGCCGTCAATGCTACTACTACTCTTACTATTTCTATCACTCCTACAGCTACTACCATACTATTTACTCAACTATTACAACTACTTCTGCCATTCCTTCTATCACTGCTTCTGCAATTGTTACTTACTATTATACTACTACTATTACTATATGAATAAATATTGGCAATGTACATTCCTGCAAACCACGGATAATGTTGAAACTTTACATTTCTTCCATTCTTTGTTGCCACAAATACAGCTGAAAATTGTCCTGGGGTCTCCTTAAAAATATCCAGTGGTTTCACATTTACAAATGTTAAAACGCAGCCTCAAACTGTGGTCAGTGGCTTGGCAGCCTTCTCGTCTACAGTATATCTCCATCTCCCGATAATGTAGACTACAATCAATACTACTACCACTGCTAAAGAAAAAAGTATATTCCTGCACACACTTATAACCTATGCAATGGCATCATAAACATTTCCTGTTTTGATAAGTAAATGCAGAGGTGATAAGTGTGTGCAGAGTTGTCTTTTTTTCTTTGGAATTTAATTTTGTAGGGGATTTAATTACCTGCACCACCAAAGCAACAAACCAGGTGGTGTGCATGTTACCTTCCACTCATCTGTTTACTACTGTTGCTGCTGCTTTTACTGGTGTTCTTACGGCATCTACCAGTAACAGGGATAATAATAACATATAAGATGAACACATATTGGGCTTTTGCACCCAAGTCTGAGCTTATAAAATTACAAACAGCTCAAAATAAGGCAGCTAGACTTACTCTTGATTGTTCTTATAGATCTAGTGTTGACCGAATGCATTCTTGTCTTAGATGGCTGAAGGTTTTTCATAGGTTATCCTGCAGTTTATTGTTATTTATTCGAAACATTATTCACAGCGAGTATCCTACAGCCCTTTCTAATCAGATTGGTTATAATACTGATGTTCATCACTACAGTACCAGAGCTTCAGCTCAAGGTCTACTTGCATTACCACCACCAAGAAATAATTCTATGAAAAGCACTGTTGTATATAGAGCCATTTCGTTATGGAACACTCTTCCTTTAAATATTAGGACTATTCCAAGTAAAACAGCTTTTAAGAAACATGTAAAGTCACTTTTCAGATTTGAGAGCTACTAGTCTTTAATGTTACCATTTTGGGAACTGTTTTTTTCTTTTCTTCTGTTTCTTCTGTTTTCTTTTTCTTTCTATTGTAACTAGATCTGTGTATGCTATGTAACTGGATCTGTGAATTGTTGTTTTATATTGAACTTTTAAAAGGACCCCAGGAAGACTAGCCTGGTGTTTGTGCGTCGGCTAATGGGGATTCTTAATAAACAATAAACAATAAACAATATTAACATTTCCTAATTTACAAAATGTTCTGTGAACTCAGTGGAGTGTGTGTGTGTTTGTGTGTTTTTTGATGATCCAGCTTGTCTTTATAGTTTGTAACTGACCTTTCTCACTTCTCACCTCCTCCTCCTCTCTGTGTCTCTGCAGGATGTTAACAGTTTTCCGACTGCATTCCTTCTCGCAGCCTTTTGTTGAACCGTCAGAGTGGAAGGGAGGTGCTCAGCATCGCAGTGATGTGCTCTGTGCCGCCTTCCAGCCTCCACAGACTCTGGTCACAGGTGTGTGTGTGTTGTCTGTGTGTGTTTGTGTGTGCATCCGATGACAACTTTCACCCACACACATTACTAGGTAATTGACTTACTGCGAGTGCTACATCACCTTTGATTTGTGTCGTGAGGGTGCGTGTCCATGTGTGCTCCCGTATTTCAGTGCTCTCTTTCCTTAGATTACACACTCATGACTTAAATTAAGAAAGAGGGCTCATGCAGAGGAAAGAGATTCCGCTGGCTATGAAACGAAGATGAATCTTAGAAATAAAAAGGAAAAAAAAATGTAACTGGGAGCAGTTATCTGCTGATTAAAGTAAGTGGTGTTGTTATCAAAGGATTCATGCTCCACATGCCTCCCGCTGCTGGAAATAGCTCCGTGTTTTTATGTGTGTCGGTGCACATGTCTAGGCAGAAAGACACTTAAGATATTCACAATCAAAAGTACTACAACTCAAAAGCTTTGTGCAACACCCTGCAATTTAGCAGTTTTGGTTAAATGTCAAACATTATTCATATTGTAGGTACAGGGGGAAAAAAAACCATGTATGAGTAAATTGAAAACAATCCAATTAGAATCAGATCTGGTGAACACATACAGTTGTTTAAATGCTTTCTGGCTCTTTTCCCCGCTCTATTCTGAGCTGACATTTGCCTCCGCCACAGGCCGAAACCTTTACATGTTAGAGCCTATTAATTGGCAGATTCCAACCTAATTAAATCTTAATTAGAGCTGTATTAAAGGCAGGTGAACTGGAAAGGTCAAGCAGTATATATGATTTAAAAAAACAGCACATGCTGTACCCTGCTCAGTGTTTGCATTCATCTAATAAGAGAGATTTAGATCTTTTTCCAATTTGACATGTTCCTGGTGTTTATTGGTATTTTCTCGCTCTCTCTTACAGTGCGTCTGTATATATATGTGTGTGTGTGTGAGGTATTGTAACCATAACTAAGCACCACCCACAGAGAGCTTGGAGGGACAATTACTCAGACAGACAAATTCCCTCCTCTGTTTTTGTCTTGTTATTTAGTTTTTTTCGTCTGCTTGCACAAGTCGTAGGTTGGACCAGCAGGGGTGTCTGTTATTGTGTCTGTATTTATCTCAACACTGCTCCTTTAATAGCAGTGTTGTTGCACAAAACAAGCAAAAAAAAATTACACATTGCGGCAAATTATCCAGAATAACCATCAACATGATCACGCAGCTGATCAGAGCACGGATTCAGTGCCATGAAATGGACTCAGTCTAGAAGCTCTTATTACAATGCAAAAACACTGGGTGCCTCTGGCTAATAAAAGAACAGACACCTTTTTTTTCTCTTTATCATTCTTTCAATCACTCTAGGTTTTTTTTATGAGTTCATACAATCTTTGGAAGTCTTCTCCAAAGTTTTCTGCTTGTGATTTTATAGTTTTTTATGATGTTGTGGACCCAAGAATTCACCCCTGTGGCACTTGATCCCATTTGCCAAGCTGTTACATCAAGCAGCTCAAGACTGACAGCCATCTTTAATCAAAGAAACAAAGGACATGGATAAATAAAGAAAATCCTGACAAAATAATCAGAACGACCTGGTCTGTTAAGGTCTTAAAATGCGAACACAGCGCGCTTTGAAACACCAGCATTGTGCCTTTAACACATTCTTAGATTTTTCTGCCTGAGGGATTGAACTGGCAGTCCTCCAGTCACTGGTCCACTTCTATAACCATCAAACTACAAGACCCCTGCATCCAATTTTCCCCCAGTATGCTCTTCAGTTCGTGAAGTTGTATCACTGTGGTTCTCGTATCGAAAGTTCAGTTTCAGTTTACCAGTCTGAGCGAGTGGAGCGCGGGCACAAACTGCAGACCTTTTCTCTGGCCTTCTGAGACGCATCAGCCCCAGAGGTAAGTATAGAGTGCGATAAAGTGAAGGGATGAAGGTGGAAAGGTAGATAAGAGTGGCTGCTCTCGACGCCTGGAGGGAGAAATGGTTTGGAAGGAAATGAGTAGCTGGAGCTGGAACAAAAGCACAATTCAGAAACTACTCTGTGAACTTGGAAACTTCTTCAAAGTTCACTCCCAAATTTCTTTGTCGGTGTGTTTCGGCTCCTCTCTCCGCCTGCTTCCTCCCTCTTTTTTTTTTACCTAGTCTCTAACTGATGCTCCCTGTTCACTTCTGTTTATTTTTTTCACCTCACCTCCCTGGTTAGTGTGCTGCATTTCTTCCCCCACCCACTCACCCACCTACACACACACACAGCCCCACGCTGCACCCTCCAACTCCAATTTAATCCAAATGGCCAATTTAAATTATGTTTATTAGAGCTCTCTCAGTAGGAGTGAGAGGAAATGAGACAGTACTTTCTGTCTGTCAAGCATGTGTGTGCAAGTGTGTGTGTGGCTGCAGGATTGAATGTGTGGCTATGCTAGAAAGAGATTAAAAGTATGTATTTTGGTGTATTTAAAGTGTATATTTGCGTTTTGGTCTCGGAATTGTGACAGTTTGGTTGCATTTTGGGTCTCAAGCCAAATCACTGCAAACGTTGATGAGAAGAATTTGACAAAACAAAATCCATGATTGAATATTTTGCATTTCTCCAGCTGAGTTTTTGCAGGAAATCCCCCTTTTATCTTTTTCTTCATTTCTGTCTGTCACTCAGCCAATCGGCTCACTATATTGATGCCTCATGACAGCTTGTCTGATGAATGCAAATGATTCACCTCATAAATGGCATTTTATATCATAAGCTGGTGCAGCACTCTGTCTGATAATGTCTTTGGCATAGAGTCGATGGCTTCCTGAAGAAAGACGAAAGATTAAAGACTTAATGAGTATCAAACCGGTGACTTTTCAGGTTTTGGGGTGTTTTTCTGTCATCAGAGGTCCTGATATATCCAGATCAACATATGTCCCAGCCAAGAAAAATCACAAAATGATGTAATTCATTCATAGATTCCTCCTACGCTTTAATAGCCCGTGTGTCACTGTCTTTTCCCCGGGCCTTTGGCCGACTGTGAGAAAAAGAATGAATCACATTCAAGTCTCGATTTCCTACATTGCCACAACTATCTTGGCAAAAGGTGGATGTGAACCATCACTGTTATTTTCCAAATTAACTATTTTCGCTAATTCTTCCTCAAATCCACCGAGCACAAAGACGGCGTCTCAGAGCGATGACGCACGAATTTCAGTTGCCAGCACATTTCTTCAGGGTTGCAGTGACTGATGCAGTTTGACATCAAAGCACGCGTGTTGCCAATTTATGTGCGAACGCTGCCAAGTGCCAGCAGTGGTGGCATCATGGCCACCAGTGACAAAAGTCAATTTAAAGTTCTGTTGGACGCACACATTCTCAGCACTGTGTGTGTGTTTGTGTGTGTGTGTTTTTGTACATGCATCTGTTTGTTTGGGTCTCAAGTTGAATCAAGTTGCAGCAGGAACATTTGGCTCATGTGGGACTGAAGCCTCCTCATTCATATTCAGAGTCTTCGCTAAGTTCCGCTTGGCTTCTCGCGCACAGACACTGTCAAACACACACACATCCAGAAACGGCACATGTAAACAGGGGTCCTGTGTACCTCCTTCAGTCACAACTTACCCCTTTTCACTCTTCCTTCTTTCCTCGGATCCCTTAATCCTCCATGGCTGAACACCTTCCAAGCCACCAAGCACCAACTCATCTGAACTTTGATGGACGGCCAAAATGTTTTAGAAATGGAAATGCGGGCGTAGAAATCAGAATACTGAGTGACAGCGGTGACATCTTTTTCAAAGGGAGTACGCTCTGATTTATACATACTGTATATTTAAAATTTTGTTGTTGACAAGTTAGTGAGTTAAAGGGGAACTCCAGTAATTTCACACACCAAAGTATGTTTACAGGTCTGATAGAGAGTATAACGGCAGATGTGGAAATAGTGGAGGAAGCTGTCAAGTCTGATAAATGTCAGGTGATCTCATTTAAGTCAATGAAATCATTTGAGGCTAAAAAATGACGTGTGACCACTGACTGAATAAAATATGGCTGGAATTTTGGGCCCTGAAAAACACAGTTTACATCAAACTGCATTCTTTCTAATGACCAGTAGAGGGCAACTCTACTAGATTCAAAAAGACGTCCAATTGTATGTAAGCGTATGAGAAAATGACCCTACTTCTCACTTCATTTATTACCTCAGTAAACAGTTTTCTAATGAGTTTATGGTCTCAGTCTGTAGTCTCAAGTCTTCTTCAATACAGCATGATGTTGATTTCCAATTAAGATATCCTCTGCAGCTCCGCCCTCTCATCCACTCATGATCATTCTTGATCCATGAAATCAAGATGGCGACGGCCGTAATGCCAAACCTGAGAAAATAAAATCTTAGTCCGCAAACCAGTGGGTGATGTCATGGTGGGTTTATACTCGGACCTTGCCAAGACCACTTCTAATCTCTGCTTGAGGCTAGTCGCTCAAAACTATATTAGCCACTACTAGCATCAACCTCTGACCTAATTGTTTGCGGTTCATAATTGCTCCCACACAATTTTGGAAATGTAGGCACCAGGTTTTGACAAGAGAGAAGAATGTATGGGATAAAAAAGAAGATGTCTTTGGTTCTGCTGCATTGATTTTTATGTTATAAAAAGTGCAATGCTAAGTTGGTGGAATAATATTTTAATAAAACAGGTATGACAGTTGTTAGTGTGATCATGTACACACTTTCATCAAATTCTCCTTCCATTAATGAACATGTAACCCTGTACTTACAGGCCTTTGTGCTGTGTAGTTTATTAAAGCACTTTTAAAAGTTAATGGCGGTGATGTTAGTCCATTCTGAAGCTCAACATTGTGTAGATCATGCAGGTAATCTTCTACACTTCCTCACCTTATCCCTCCTCCATATCCCTCTCTGCCACACACACACACACACGCACACACACGCACACACACACACACACACACACACACACACACACACACACACACACACACACACACACACACACAAAGACAGCATGATAAAAGTCACTTGAAATACAGAAGCTGGCCCTGGGCTGCATGAATAATGCAGGCGACCCACACTCTCATAAACTTTATACCTCCTATTGCTCACACATACACACCTCCCATAGCTAACACACTCCTCACATATCTCATTAACTCCCGCTGTTCAACTGTCGAGCCACCTGATGAGATTTCTGCTTTATGTGATAAACACATACACACACACACACATGCACACACATGCACACACACACGCTTTCTTATATATATAATGTAGATTATTTGAAAAGCACTCTCTCTTGAGGTGAGTGTTCAGGTTTGAGTGGGGGAACAGATGGTAGCTGGGGACAGATGTTGAGCTTTATCTCCTTGAAAGTGGTTTTAGTGGCTGGCTTGCATGATTCAGCAGCACGAGGAAAGTAAAAGTGTCTGTGTTGGGGAGGAAGTTTGTGTAGATAGTCAAATTTATTTTAAAAATGTGACATTATCTGACTTGATTACAGGACAGGCCTCAAGTTTTGCTGTGATTTTGTTCATACAGAAATGCCAAAAAGCAACATGCAGTGTGCTGGATTTTATATGAAGGTCTTACTCACTTCTGACACGTGCAGGAAGCTACGATGGAGAGATTATCGTGTGGAACAACAGCACAGAAAAAGCTTTGAGGAAACTGCGGCCACATTCTGAGCACAGAGAAGGCAAGAAGCAGCTCACTTTCACACACAAATAAATTCAACGCTTTATTTTGCAATTGTGAAGTAAATGTTTCTTGCGCTCTGCCTGTAATTTTTTGTTCTTTGTATCTCAATGCTTTGCTGAACTCCGATTTTCTAGGTCATCTCCCCTGTTCTCACTTTGTTGTGAATGGCAAAGAAGACTCCGATAACTCCATTGCCATCACTAGATTGTTCTTCATACCGGGGTGCACGTCAGGTAAAATGACTAAATGAAATGAAACATCACAGCGTGGTCTGAAAAGTCTCTTTGTTAAAATAGATTCTGTAAGATATGTCGACAATGTTGGACAGCATGATTACAAATTCTTTTCTACCCAAACAAAGTCTGTATTTTGACCTGAGTCACTCTGTTGCTCAAATAAAGACGTCATCTTGCCCAAATTCATGACTGAAGAAACAAACTGACCTTAAAGCACAACACAATATCATACCGTTTTTACTTTGTTTATATTTGGCGGACCCTGCCACCTTTCTAGCTCCAAACAGTGTTCTGGGGACCTTATGTACCTCTGAGAACAGCTTGTTTATTCAGTTATGGAAACAATAAATCTATCTCAGTTTGTATAATCACCTCATTAATATAGGGAATACTAAAATTCTGAGTTTGAATTTCTTCTCCAAAACTACACAGTGCCCCTTTAAAAACATAAAGCCTTCCCAACTCTTAAACCAGCAGGTGATTTTGCCTTTTAATTTTAAGCCTTTCTAAAAAAGATATCCTGGCTGTGTGTATGTATATAGTTTGAGTGATGTGATCGCCTGCAATTTGAGGAGTTATAGTTGTTGCAAACACAGTGAAGTTACTTGAGCGAGTTGAAAGAGTTCCACAATCAAAAGCCTTTTTTTAAATGTCAAATACACTGCGGCGTTGTTTTTGTTGTTGAAATACACAGTTGCACGTACACAGACGCACACTTGCTTTAAGACAGGAAGGAGTTACTATACAGTAGCTACACATCAATGATTGTTTGATGTGCAGAGTTTGCTTCAAGTTTTTCCAATTTTTGAACAACTTTTCATGTGCAGCAACTCCAGCTCTGAAGTTTACTTTTCCTTCTTCCTCTTTTTTAACTATACATGTGGCTGCTTGGGTTTCTACTCCAGTTTGATTTATTCTCAGTGTAACTCCTACAGCATCTGCTGCTTCTCCTAGTTATGGCTGTCTAGCTGCTTGGTAAAAAGACACGATCAGCCTTTGGACCCTGGCCTTTATGCCTGCTGCTCAGACAGTGTATTCGTGTGTGTTGTTGAGACTGAGCCCTCGCAGGTTGTCAATAACACACCGTGTCTGTGAGCTTCTACTGTAGTGTCCCAGATCCAACTCAGTTTCCAACCATAACTTTGGCTAACATCCAGTCAGCTGTGATGAGGAAACCAAAAACTTCCACTTTTTTACTCACCGTCTGAGCAGCCGCTCTCCTCGAGAAAAGGCTTTGTTGCTGGAGAGTTTGACAGAATTTTGGCAAAGGCACTGTCTACTTTTGCAAATGCACTATCTCTCCTAGCCTCTGGCTGGAGATTGGCCCCCAGATGGTCTTGTGGGTGGTCAGACCTGCTTCCTCTATTGATACTGTATCTGTTTCTAACCTCAGCTTCCCTGCCATGCTGTCTAAAATAAGAACAGCGATACATCATCAGTGATTGTTCCGATCGTTGAGCTTTTAGAGATTTTCTGTGGTTCAACACGAGGTTGAGGTGGTGCCTCAGGCTGTATTCAGACCAAATCAGGCGTTACAGTGATTAGACCAGGGTTGTGCAGCAGTGTGGACAACACAATGGGCAGCGTATCATCGTTTGGTCTGTGAACTTTGCCTGGGTGGCGTCTTTTTTTAGGCTCCCTGCGTGAAAGCAGCAATTCTTCCAGAAGAGCTTTCTCCATCAAGTTTGCTTGCTTGTAGTCTCCTGGGAGCACAATGTTGTTTGAGGCACCGTGCAACATAACAACTTGATGCAATTTGGCCGACCTCCTGAATGTTTGTTCATGTGTTTTTTTATTGTCACGACAACCTTATAAGAAAACAGCAGCAGCATACGTAAATGCATGCATGCATTCTCAAAATGAATCGGAGGACTGTTTTTAGAAAAATACTTTCACCACGTTGCTTCTGTGACGTCCATTAGAAACATACATACGTAACCTAGGTACACTATGTACGTGACGTTACTTCACTATGTTGGTAGGTTAAAATAACCAACCACTGACATTTGGTTTCACACTGGACGTTCTGAAACAGTGTGCATACGTTAATTAGAACCCATAAAATCAGTTTTTATAAATTTTTCAGACGAAGATACGTGCTTGGTGTGAAAAGGCTTGAAAGCGTCTTGACGAGTCTTTTTTCCCCTTAATCCCAAGATTTACATGCAGGGTCTGACCCCTGTCCATTCATCTCATTGACATTCTGCTCTTTTCATGTTTGCACTATTGATGCTCCATATTTCCTTTTGTTTTTTTTTCAACTTATCAAATGCTCCTGCAAAAGTCATGCAGAGATGAATGTTCTGTTTTCCACCAGGTGGTGCAGATTTGGTGTCCTGTGGAGGTTCAGGTGTGGTCAGACTCTGGAGCACCAACCGCAGCCGCCTGGTGGGACAGTTCACAGCTCACCACAGAGACCTGGGCTCTATTGTTATGACTGTGAGCCCCTGTGGAAAATATCTAGTCACAGCCGACAGAGAGGGAACACTCAAGACGTGGGACATACAGGTAGGTTTTTGTCGCGCACACACGCACTATAGATTGTACATCAGCTGCAGCGGACCACATGAATGCACACTGAAACTACATCTCTCCATGACATTTGAGAACAAGAGACTGAGTGACAAATGCAGAGAGAGTGATGGAGGGTGGTGAACAAAGAGCCGGAGGGAGGGACAGAGATCAAGAGACAGGCTGTAGTAGACAGTGATGAGAGAGTGAACCTCGATATTTCCATTAGATCAGGCATGTTGTTCACTCTGAAAATGACAGCACTGTCCGTCATTTTGAAGCCCCGGCAGCTTGCTAGAGTACAACCAGACCAGTCAATCATTTAGAAAATCTCCACTGATATATTGGCAGAAAAAGCAATGTCCCCGTCCTTGTTGGCATTTTATCTTAAATTATACAGGGAGTTTAAATGAATAAAAGGAGTATTATTTGCATTGTGTATCCTCTTTGAAATGTGTGGAAAAACACTGATTTACTGTGACATTTTTTGGCAAATCAGCACTAGAAGAGGATAAAAGCATTAAAGACTTACATTGTCAGTGATTTCAGCCAAGTTAGCCTCTTAGAGATTCAGTTTCATGTATGAACACGTTACACACATAACACACGTTACGTAGCTGAAGAGTTCCTGACACCTCAAAGAGGCCTTTTGACTTTGTGACTCTGAATATGAAGACTTAGATCGCGCCATCGGTATAGGGCATGGCTGCATCACTGTCATGCCCATAATCACGGTAAAAAGAACTCCCTCTCGGGTATTATTGCCACAATATTCACAGCTCAACTCTCTGTCACAGTTTATAAGAGGGGATGAATTCAAATGGGTGCGTCTCATTTGAATCGCAGTTTAATTAATGGTGATTTATGTATATATGTAGCCGAGTTGAAGAAGAGTTGGACAAGCTCAGTGCTCTGGTAGAAATCCTGTCCTTCGGCAACTTCGGAGCACGCTTTGGAAATCATCTGGATGACTAACGTGATTGCACAGTATACAGTGCTGTGCTTTCAGAAGCACAACTTCACAGTTCACTACAAGGTCCCAACCTCATGGTGGTTGTTTAACACATTACACAACATGCCAGAGAAAGTCTTTGATGACAACAATTACAACAACTGTACCGTATGTTTTTGATTATATATCTTGCGGCAAAATGGATAGGGCCAAAGCTCATATTTACTTGCCATCTGAGCGTTCTTAAGCCAAAAAACACAACAGCAAATAATGAAATGGATAACATAAATGACGTGTCTCCATTAACATATTTTTATGCAGATTTTGAAGTATTGCATCAGAGAACTTTGAGAGTAACAGCATAAAAATGTCCTAAATATCGCAAAAAGTTCCGACGTAGCAAACATTTAACTCCCATGACTGATCAGCTTTCTCTGCTCTGAGAGATGAAGGATCTCTGTCCTCTGTAAATATTCCCATAACATTATATAGATATTCCCTGATTAATTCCAGTATTCCCTCATAGATGGACATAGATTGTTTCTTCTTTCGCTTTTAGATCTGTTGGTGGTTGGCCAACAACTTGTTTTGTTTCCAGCTCTCGACATTTACTTTTACTCGGTTTATTACAACGAAGAACAACGTACCCTGTAGGCTACTGCCACGCTCTGACAAAACAAGCCTAGTTTATTCAGCTCCCAACCAGCTGATGGAAACATTCTCATTTGAATTCTCTTCTTTTAAGCAAAACTTTAAAAGGTCACTTCCGATTTTGGGACACTACCTTGAATAGATAACCACAATAAACACAGGACAGTCTGTTAGCTGGAGCTAATAAAATCTGTTGGTGACTTTTCAGCTGAGATATTAGAAAAGGCTTTTATTAACCTCTTTGCGAATTCAAGGACCCATCATTTTATAAATTATAAAGAAGTCTGAGTGGTTAATTTGCTTTTGTAAAGAGCTATGTGCTGTGAGAGTAGATAAAGCTCTTACAGTAACATATGAAATGCCTGTTTTTCTGCTTTTTGTAATAATATTCCAGCCAAATCATAGATGACGTAATCCTTTGCTCCTCTGTCCTTCAGGATTATTGTCTTCAACCAGATGACGGAATAACCAAAGAGCCTCCAAAACTACTGCGTTGTTTCCGCCCGCACTCCGATCGTGTGACTCACCTGGAGATGTTTTTCCAAGATGATAGCCTCCTCCTCCTCTCGGCATCGTCAGACTGCAGTGTGGCTCTTAGCTACCTACCCGGAGATACCGTTGGTCTGTTCGGACAGGTACACAAACACACACTTTTACAGGTCATTCAAGTACACTGCGGTAGCTCGAATTGCATAACATAACCTGCATGTTTGAACCAAATTGTTTTGGATGGCGGAGATATTGTTCGGCACCACACTGTCAAGGTTAACGGCCTCAGATCCTCGCAGTTCAAACGTACAGCTGTGCGGGCTGCCTCTGATAATGCCTAACCTCCCTCTCTGCAGGGTGCTGGTGGGTGGTAGTATCCAGTTGATGAAATGGATGTGAAACACAGCATCAAGCCACAGTTAGTCATGAGTGTGTGTGTGTTTGTGTCAAAGGAGGCCCATATTAAGTTAGCCTGGGGCGGTGTCTGCTGAGTGTTGCTTCATTTCAGTTCGCCTCAGGCCCACACACACACACACACACACACACAGACACACACACACACACAGATGCACAAATACAAAGAAGTGCATGCTTGAATAAAATCAAACACCTACATAATATACTGTATAAAATACAACTAAATGTTTACATGCTACAGTGTAAATGCACATAGCTGGTAGACAAAGAAAAGTGTGTTTTATTTTGAATGTTTCAAGAGAAACTACTTCATTAGACTGGATTCATGATTTGTGTGTGTATTCTTTATCAGATGCAAATAAAAGACTATATCCACATCCAACATATCAGCTCGTCAAAGGGTGCACTGTCAGTCAAGAATATTGCTTTTGTGCGAGGAGAAAATACAGAGACAGTGGCTCACATTAAAGAGTTTCCCACCACAGTTTGATAAGAGTTCCTCAGGCAGACCGGGCTGTGTGTTCTAAGTCCCCAAATCCACACGAACTCAGCAAATTTACTGATTCAAAGGAGCAGGCTTGTGGCCACAAGGTTGCCTAAAAAAAACCCCAACAAAACTCACGCTGCTCCCCCACATTCTTGCTTTTTTTTTTTTTTCGGTCTTTGCTGCTGTAGGAGGAGCAGTGGTGCTTGGAGAGACCTCGGCACCCACAGCAGGAACCGGAGCGGGACCGGGGAGAACACAGAGGGCAAGAAGACCGCAGAGAAGGAAGGAAGAAATCACCTCCAGCTGCCAGTGAGAGGTCCCGAGGATCTGGCACCTCTGCAGAGGTTGGAGAGGGAGAACTGAACTGAAATATTTAAACTTTTCTTGCAAGGATTTGGCAAGTTAGATTGAAATTATTTACTCTAAGTTTTATATATATATATATATATATTTCAACAGCACGAAGAGAACTAGGCCATTGTCTGCCATGAAGTCACAAAAACTCAGAAAAAACGGCACTAAATTGGAGCTTTTTCACATTTTTCATTTCTCTGCCTCGGGACAGTGTGGTGTGTAACAGGGACCGTCTTTCACAGCTGCACAGAATGAAATAGCATTTGTGATGCTCCCAGATTCTTACTCTGATGCTCGGAGAACAGAAAGAGATCACATTCAACATGATTTTTCGGGGAATTAGAGTGTGCCTCATGGTTTGAAAGTGATTGCACTGATGTAACATGAAAGTTGGTAAAAGTTGATAGTCTTCGCTGGAGTTCTCAAAGTCAGTCTCCTATTCATTGATATGTAGTAGCTTCGGGGCTGGTGCAGAGATTTGACAACACACATGAGAGGTTTTGATTCTCTGGTTTTCCAGTTTTCGATTTTATCATCATTAAACTAAGACTTAAACATTACTTTGAGTGGACCGCATCTCTTTGACTGCATTAATCTTGTAATTGTGTTTACAGTCATGCAAACGTAGGCAGTCAACTGGACAGAAGCTTCCAGGAGAGACAGGGTTAATGAGTATTTGACAACCAACCAAGACACAAAATGGCACCCAGCCTCAGCCTGGCTGATCATTTTGTGGTCCATTTGTCTTCATGCACTCTTGCAGTTTCTGTCCCTTGCTTCATTGACTTTTTGGTTATGTGTACTCACGTTTAGCACAGAGCACTTAGTCTTTTTCCACAAGAACGTTACTGTCATGTGACATATTTATCATCTCAACGGGATGTGAAGGCACCACCTGAGCTACTCATGCTTCACAGGCTTTGTACATACTTTTCCCACATTTGACCAACC